>NC_066329.1:367939-735878 GCF_022539315.1 Serinus canaria
ACAGAGGTGCCAAGCGGGGCCATAGCACTGGTGGCGGCTGCGCAGCGACGAGGTGGGACATGGAGCAGTGCTGGCAGACAGAGGGGTTCACCAGAGCCAGCGTATCCTACTGAGGGTCCCCCAGGGACTGGCCAGCAAGAAGTAATGGAACAGCTTGGTCACAGTCCCCAGCTCCTCACAGCATGCAGAGGATGAGGATGGAGCAGGGTGTCCATGCTGCAAGGCCTGTCAAGTTGGCAGCCTCACACTTGACTGACCATGGGCTTGTGGGCAAAACAGCCAGGGGTGGCTGCAGCAGTGCTGCTGGGGACCCGCTATGGCATCCTTGCAGCTGGGGTGACCCCAAAGTATGGGGATGATTGCTGGGGAGGGGGGCAATACTGAAAAAGCACCTTGTGAGCCTGTCTGAAGTCCCAGAGAGCCTGGAAGGGGTGTCGTGAGGGTTGAGTCCCCATGGTGGGGCAGGTGGTGCTGCTGGGGTGCAGGAGAAGTAGGGAGCTGGCTCCAGGCAGACCAGCCCAGGGATGCCACTGGGGACCCCCAAGGACAAGGCAATATACCTGGGGTCCTGAGCACCCATACCCTGCTCAGGACTGGGGCAAGAGCCTGGCCATGGCAGTGTCTTCCTGTGGGCATGGCCCCCAGTCCACTCCTCAGACAGCCAATTCCAGCGGCTGGGAAGATGCAGCTGGGCTCTTGCTGTGCCAGCCTCCACTGGCTTTCCTGGGGTGCCTTCCCAGCCACCCACTCTGGCCCTATCCCTTCTCCATGTCATGTCTCCAGCTGCCCCTCAGCTCCCTCAGCCCCAGCCGCTGAGGAGAGCAGCCCTGGGGATAGGGATGGCAGGGTGCCTGTGGGGATGCATGACTGGCCCTTGCCTCCTTCACAAGGAGACTCTGCAGGAGGCAGGGGGGCTGCACTCAGGATGAGAGTTGGCATGGACAGCAATTGGGCTGCCTGTCCTGGTCCCTGCGGAACCTCTGCATGCCCAGCTGCACAGATGTGCTGGCAGACAGGAGATGTACCACACAGTGCCAGGGTGTGCTCGGGGAGAGGTGAACAAGGACACAGCTCCTCATGAGCAGGGCAGGCACTGGGCTGAGACCCAGCTCTTGAGTGCAGGGGAGGGGAGGGAGGAAGCTGGCCCCTCCATAATCTGTCAGAAGCGTGTGGGGAAGGGTGAGCACCCTCATCCTCTCCAGGTGGAGCCCCACACCCAGGGCAGCCCCAGTGGCTCTGCAGTCAGAGGGACCAGGAGGAGGGGGGTGGGGCTCTCGCCTCACTGCGGGAGGAGATTCCGACACTCCCATCTCCAGGTGCCCCCGTTGCCAGGGGTGTCATCTCTTGCAGTCCTCGCTGTCGGTGTCTGGCAGCCTGGTGGCAGGCTGGCTGCTGGGCTGGACTGCTTGCACCCTCTCCTCCAGGCTGCCACCCGGGAACACCACGTAGCGGGCACTGACACGCTGGGCTCGTGGCTCCCGCAGGTTCTCCTTGCTGTGCCAGATGCCGTAGCCAAAATAGACGAACAAGCCTGCAGCGGGGACAGGGACAGCAGGGGCTCCAGCACAGCCTGGCTGCTGGCACCATCATGGCTGGCACCACAGCGGAATGTGGCACGGATGTGGCCAGTAAGCCAGCAGAGCAAAAAGCTAAAACACCACGGGGGCTTAACTGAGCTGCATGCAGGAGAAGAAGTGTCCTGCCCAAGGTTATAAGCATGTTAAGAGCAAGGAGGGCACCCTCAGTCCCTGGGAAAGGGACGGACTTCCTGAGCCACAGGGAGCTGCCTCAGGAGTAGGGGGTGGTTCTGGCCCAGGGCTTTAAGGAGGATCTGAACTTTTAACACGAACAAGCTGAAACAATCTGAGAAACAGAGAGGATCAGGAGATGCTGGGAGACCTCACCTTGTGTCTCCAAAGGGGAACCAGAGGCAGAAAGGGGCAGGATACGCTTTACAGACCCATAAATGGGGGAGAGGAACTGCCAAAGGAGCTGGAGAGTGCCAAGACAAATTCTGTTCCCCCTCCCCAGAGCAGCCATGGGATGGATCACTCACCCAAGAGCAGCCAGATGGTGAAGCGGAGCCATGTCATGTAACTGAGCTTCAGCATCAGGTAGATGTTGAGGATGATGCTCAGTGCTGGGGAGAGGGGTACCAGGGGGATCTGCCGGAGAAAAGGAGCTGGCAGGGGTGAGACCTGCAGGACCACATTCTCAATCTTTAAAATTACAGGGACAAATGACAGCACTGGCAAATGTGTGGGACAAAGGGACTGTCACGTTGGGATTTTTAGAAGCAGCAGTTTTTTTAAAGGAAAAGGAACAATGGAGCTGGGAGCCAGGCTAGCAAGGTGGGCACAGGCATCATCACGAGGACCAAATAAGCTCCTGGCGTGATTCTGAGCCAACGTGGTCCTTGCTAGAGGAGCCAGGGCAGGGGCATAGCAGGGAAGTGGTATTACTGCTGCGTTATGAAGCTGCACTGACTAGATCAGGGCTCAGGTGGGTTGAAAACAGGCGAGGGGGAACACATGAGGCACAGAAGTGGTTTGGAGGCTGAAAATGGGCTCCATCACATAGGTGAAGGGCAGCCAAAGTAAGGAGCTGAGGCAGAAGAGGAGCAGAGGAATTGTGGGGATGCAAAGAAGGGAGCCCAAGGTGGACAGGAGCAATCCCTGGGATCCATCCCATGGGATGGACACAGAACTGCTGGGATATCCTCTCCTGGGGACCGGTGGCCACACAGAGTAACGGCAGAGGCACCAACACCCCCCATACAGTGTCCACAAACACCCTCTTCCTCCTCTCCTCCCTCCTCCTCCTCTCCTCCCTCCTCCTCCTCCTTCAGCAGCTGTGGTGCTTTCAACAAAGTGCTGTGTCTGGGAGCCCTGCAGGTCCATCAGAACTGCTCCCACCTCCCCTCACCCCTGCAGAGGGATTTCCTGCCTGGGCCCTGGGCATACCTGGAAGGTCTGGGTGCTGTGCTGCTGCTCATGTGCCCAGATGAGGAGGAGGCTGAGCAGGAAGCCCAGACTGAAGAGGACCAGCAGCAGGGAGTAGCTCCAGGTAGGCAGGTGGAGGTGGGTATTGCCAAACACTAAGATAGAGCAGAGGCAGATGGCAGACACCATCAAGGTCACCACAGCTATTGTGACCACCTCACCCGGGTAGAAGTCGCTGAGGAACTCCAGGTAGGGCTCAAAAGCTGCCTTCAGCTGCCCCGGCTCCCGCTGCTCTTTGCTCTTGTCCCTGTCCACCAGGTGCAGCTTGTCAGAGAAGGACTCGTACTCCTTCAGCTCTCCCCCAGATGGGCCCTCATGGGGCTCAGTGCTGGGCTGGCCGCTGGGCCCTGGTGCGGGGACATCCCCCTTCTGCTGCTGGAAGCGCAGGACAATGATGCTGGCAGCCACGAAGGTGTAGGCCAGCAGAGTGCCTATGGATAGGAACTGCACCAGGGCCTCTAGGTCAAAGATGAGGGCCAGCAGGGCCATAAGCAGCCCGAAGACCACGATGCCGACCACGGGCACCTGTGTGCAGGGGTGCACTCGGGAGAAAACCTGAAAGAAGAGCCCATCCTCGGCCATGGCGTAGACAATGCGTGGCAGGGAGAAGAGGTTGCTCAGTAGAACTGTGTTCATTGCTGAGGGATGAGTAGAAGAAAGAAGACCCCATCAGACCCAAACCCAAACTGGAGATTGTTGCCAGCCCCCAAGGCAGGAGGGTGGGCAGCTCCCTCCCACCGCTGCCTGTACTCACCACAGATGGAGCCAGCAGCCACCAGAAACCCTGCCCAGGCGTAGCCCCTCCTGTAGAACGCATCAGCCAGGGCAGAGTCAGGGTCCAGTGTGTGCCAGGGCACCATCAGCGTCAGCACAACTGACACAAGGATATAGGCACCAGTGGCCAGCCCCAAGGAGAAAGCAATGGCCCTGGGGACAGCCCTCTGCGGGTTCCTGGCCTCTTCGCTGGAGGCTGCGATGACGTCAAAGCCCACAAAGGCATAGAAGCAGGTGGCTGTGCCAGCCATGATGCCCGACAGCCCATATGGGGCAAAGCCACCCTCCTGGGTGCTCCAGTTCTTGGGCTGTGCAAGGACAAAGCCCATAACGAGGATGAAGAGGATGACGCCCATGCTGATGGCCGAGAAGACATGGTTGAGCCAGGAGGACACTTTGGCCCCAAAGGAGATGAAGATGGTAGCTACCAGCAGGATGGCAGCTGCCAGGAAGTCTGGATAGCGGGCCAGGAACGGCACCTGCCAGGCACCCACATGGGTCTCGGTGAAGTTCTTGATCTTGTGGTCAAAGATGGAGTCCAGATAGCCACTCCAGGCCCTGGCCACTGCGGCCCCCCCAATCATGTACTCCAGCAGCACGTTCCAGCCGATAAGGAAAGCCCAGATTTCACCCACAGACACGTAAGTGAACATGTAGGCAGAGCCTGTCTTGGGCACGCGGGCTCCAAACTCAGCATAGCAGAAAGCAGCCAGGAGTGAGGCAAAGCCAGCAATGATGAAGGAGACGATGACGGCAGGGCCGGCAATCTCCTTGGCCACAGTGCCTGTGAGGACGTACAGCCCGGAGCCCACCATGCCCCCGATGCCCAGCAGCGTCAAGTCAATGGTGGAAAGGCATCTGTTAAAGGATGTCTCCATCATGTCGTCCTCCAGGGTCTTCACCCGGTTGAGCTTCTGGCAGAAGCGGGTCAGGGCAGTGGAGCGGGGCAGCCATCTTGCCATCGTGGAGGCAGCGGGCCCTGCCCTCAGCAGAGTGAGGGGTCCTCAGCAGTGAGATTCTGCCTGGCGACCTGCTAGAGGGGCAGGAAGAGGTGAACATTCCCTTGGTAGTGAGGTATCAAGTGCTGGGGACAGGGTGAAAAAGCCTCCATGGCACATTCCAGGTGTCCCTGGCTCCTCAGCCAGCACAGAGCTCAGCAGAGAGTGTGTCCTCCTCCAGAGGTGGCACAGGACAGGGACATGTGCCAGGTGGCAGGCAAACCACAGCAGTCGCAGGGCAGCATCTCCCCATTAAAGCCCAAACCAGTCTGCTCTGGCCCTGATGAAAGCTTCCTTGCTACCTCCTCTCCACCTTATTCAACATATACTTGAACTTTGCCCTGCTGTGCCAGGACCCCATCACGGGGGCACGTAGCATCTCCCTGCTCCCAGGATCCTACTGCTTCCCCAGAGGCTGCAGCAGAAGTCCAGAGCCACTCCCATGGGAGTCTCCAGGGAGACCAAGAAACAGCCAGTGCCAGGGACCAGCCACACTGGCAGCTGCCATCATGACAGTGGGAGGACACAGCACTAGGGACATTCAGGTGCTGCTTCCCAGCTACTCCATGGGGTGATTGGTGACTCTGGGGACACTCTCCCCTCCCCCTTGCTCTCCCTCCTGTGCCAGAAGCCCCATACCTACGTAAAAAACCTGCTCGGAGGGCTGGTGCAGCCCCACTCCAGGGTCCACATCTGAGAGGCAAAAAGGTCGTGAAAAGCCCACGAGGAGATGGAATGATAGGGCCGATGATGGCCCCTGAGGATAACGCGCACAATCCGTTCTGGCTGAGACTCCCAGCCCTGCACATCCAGTTCCCCGCGACCGGAGGCGTTGGCAGTCCCGGGGTCCCCAATCCCAACAAACGCAACAGGCGCAGCTGGGAGATGTGGAGCTCGGTGCCTACTGGCCACGGATGAGCCCGGGAGAGGGGGGTGGCCAAGGGTGGGGACCCCCAGACCGAGGAATGCGTGTGGGGGTTCCGGATTAATCCTGGGCGGCGAGAGGCGATAGTTGCGCCCCTGCTCAACCCCGCCACGACGCCGGTTGCGGGCGGCGCCGAGCCCCGGCCCCGATCCCGGCCGCACTCCCCCAGGACGCTCCGCACAGTGCCGATCCCAGCCCGGCTCCCGGTCTCAGGCGCTGTCGCTCACCTGCGAGGGTGGCCGGGGGCCCCGCACCGGCCCCGGCCTCACCTGCTCCGCGCCGCCGCTGCCGCCGCCCGGCTCCGCCTCCCGGGGCTCGGCGGAAGGGCGGAGGCCGGGCGGGCACCCGGCCCAGCCCTAGGGCTGTTTCCCGGAGCGGGCAGCAGCGGCTGGGGACGGCGGGGCTGCACCTCCAGCCCCTGGAAGGGGCAGACACAGGGCGATCCCCACGACCCCAGGGTGGGCAGCGCCCCGAGAGTGTAAGCCCGGTTGGAGCCGCACAGAAACGGGATTCAGGGTGGGTATGGAGATATTCCAGAGGCTGCAGCCTGGGCTGCTCCGGAGACAGGCCGGGAGAGCTGGGGGTGTTCAGCCTGGAGAAGGCTCCAGGAAGACGTCAGAGCTCTTTCCCATGCCTAAAGGGGTTCCAAGAGAGCTGGATAGGGACTTGGGACAAGCACCTGGAGTGACAAGAGGGAATGGCTTCCTACTGACAGAGGGCAGGATTACATAGGTTATTAGGGTTATTAGGAAGGAATTCTTGGCTATGAGGGTGGGGAGGCCGTGGCACAGAGTGCCCAGGGCAGCTTGTGGTTGTCCCTGGATCTCTGGAAGTGCCCAAGGCCAGGTTGGACAGGGCCTGAAGCAACCTGGGATAGTGAAAGGTGTTCCCACTCAGGAGCTTCTAATCCAAAGTCTCTTCTAACCCAGACTACTCTGTGATTCTGTAATGGAGCAGTTATACCAAATTCCATCCACTGGCTGCAGTTCTGGATGGAACAGGGAGCTGAGATCCTGCTCCTCTGCCTCTACTCATTCTGCTCTGGAGCAGCAACCTGAAGGGCAGGCACATCCCCTGTGCTCAGGTGTTTATCATGAAGAAACTGAGGTGTGGAGAAAGCTGTGGGAGGGGGAGCTCCTGCACAGGCCCCTCCAGCTCCCAGTCCTGCCTAGCCAGGAGCACAAATCCTGAGCAGAAGCCTGTAGTGTTTCCACCTGGCTCTGCAGGGCAGTGAAGGGGAATCAGCTCTATCCATCTCTAAGCTAAAAGGTGTTTCTTTTCCAGGAGTGCTTCACCTCCTCTTGAACCACCACAAACCTTCTGCTTCTCCAGCTCCCTGGGGCAGGAGTTTCCCAAGTAGTCACCCATCCCACACAAACCTGCCTATTACAGGTGCCCTTTGATGCTACTGCTCTTGTATTTCTAGAGAGTGAAGTCCCTCTCCATGCCACCCATAGTTTTATCTCCACCCTGCCCCTCTTGTGCAGAGGGTAAAGGAGATAAAGGAGTCCAGCTCAGCTGGAAGGTGTTCCAGATCCCTGGTGTTCCCAGGGCCTTTGCAGAGGAGCTTGTTCCATCCCCTGCTGTGCCTTTGTCAGGGTGAAGGAATTTGCATTTAGGTGCTTCACAGCAGCAACATGTTTTTCATTTTCTTCTCATGTCTTATCTAGCTTTCTGATGGCTCCTGGGCACTTAAACTAACATTTTCATGGACCCACCAGTCACCACCCCAAATGTCACCCTCAAGTTGCACCCACAACTCTAGAGTCCATACTGCAACTCTTGAGGGCTCCCACCTGAGCATACCTTTATCCACACTGGGTTGACCTCCTTATGTGGAGGGACTTCACTCTTCTCAACAGCCCAAAATACAGGAAAAGGAAGGAATAAACAGGACTTGTCCCTTCCTGCTACCCATTACTCACCTTCCACCAGCTCCTGGGTGAACATGGGGCTGGCATGGAGCCATAGCTCTCATGTTAGTCACCTTGCACCTGAACAGGGAACTTGATCCTTGGGTTGTTGTCTTAGATACCATAAGTTCTAGCATCATCACAGCACAAGGATTTCGCATTGTCAGAGCTTCATACCTTCTTGATGTTCTTCACAGGCAGCTCCTCTACACACTGACTGTTCCAGGTCCTTGCAGTAGTAATCTGACTCCCCTCACTCCTCTTTCCTTACTTTTAAATATCACTAGTTCTTGCTGGTTACAGGTGTGGCCTGTCAAGATCAGGCCCGCCTCCAATCTTCAGCAACTGATCCAGCTGCAACTCATTGGGGGACAAGATCACCCTCTACATGGTTTGCATCCCCTCTCCATGTCATTTCTGGCATACATGGAGCTCTGGGCTTTTGGTCCAGCTCTGTGGATGCCTGAAGCCAAACACATGTTCCTGGAACACCAGCTGAGAGTTTGGGAGCTGTACAGGTCACTGAATCAAGGAGCTGAGCCAGCCAAAGCCCAGCAGAACTTCCAGCTCCCTTGGGTTGCTCTCACCAGGTCTGCCCTGTGTTACTGGCAGTACAACCGCAGTGGCTGGGGCACAGCAATGCTGTGGGATGGTGTCACCCTCTGGTGACACAATGATACTTGCTTGAAAAAACAGTATCTTCCATGTTGTACTGTCCAGCTTCAGGGGCTGAGCAAGTGTTCCTCTGCTGAAATCCTGCTGATCTGATCACATCCCAGGGGCTTTGCTCCCTTAGGATAACCTTTCCCACCAGCTACCCATGTCTAACCCCCTGCAGTTCTCCACCCTGGCCTTTCTGAAACCCAACCTGAGCACAGGCATGGAAAATTTCAGCTTGGATGCGATCAGCTGCCTGGCAGAGCCATCTGCAAACAGATGGCGGAAGCAGGAAGCTGGAGAGCTGCTGTTGCCATGGCAGTGCCAGAACAGCCCCTGGCACTGGCTCTCCTTGTAGTCAGCAGCAGTCCTGGGTCCCAGGGGCTCTGCATAGAGGTGGACTCCATCCCTCACCCCACAGGGCAGTGCAGCGGGGCTGAACCCACAAGCAGTAACCTCGATCCCAGCTCCTCCAGCCACACCCTCACTCTGCTGCTGCTCCAGCCATTCCAGAGAGCTTGTGTAGAAGAAAGAGAAGTTTCTGGGAGGCAATGAGACACCCCCAGCACCTGGGTATCCTTTCCTGCCATAGAACCCACTGTTCACCCCTGCCTTCCCTAGCTTCACTTTGGGAAGCAATTTCCTTGCCAATTGCTCTGGTCACAAACCTGACCACAGATGCTGACTTCACCCAGTCTGCACCCGTGGCTACCCTGTGTCCTCCCAGGAGGATGAAGGTGTCTCCAGAGGGGAATGTTGCCCACCTTGCCCCTCACCACTGTTCAGCAATGTAGCACGGAGCTCCGACCTGATGGTCCAGTGGCAACACAGTTCCAAGAGCTCTGTGGGGACTTTACAGTGGTGCAGGTCCTATAGCAGCCTGCTTTCCAGATGGGGACCTTCTTCCAGGAGGTGAAGACTCCACATAAGCAGTAGGTCTTGTCTCCAGTTGCTGAATCACAGCAGCATCATCCCCATGGGGAGGGAACACCCACACATGATGGAAATGGGAGTGGGTCTCAGCCTTGAATTTCCAAAAGCCTCCTTGGTCCTTGTAGCTCTGATCTTGTGTTTATGTCCTCCAGCACCAGCTTTCCCCACCATAAGGCCACCCACAAGCTCTTCCAGCATCCTGAAAGATCTCAGAAATACTCCAGGTTCCTCCCCAGCTTCCATCTAATGCACCACAAGCCCGACACTCATCAACTGAGGACAGGACAAACAAACACAACCACTGGCATTCAGAAAACTGCAGCCCCAAAAGGATAGTGGTTTCTTTATCTTCATTTGGAAACTGGTTTGAAAGAACAAAGCAAAAGCTCTGCTTTCTGAGTCAATGGGAACACTGCAAACACCAGTCCAGTAAGTCTGGGCTGAGGCCTGAAATCCTCCTTTAAAATACAGATGATGCTGGCCAGCATAAAGATAAACGAATACAGATAATGCTGGTACCAGCCTGGAGGAGACTCTGGGAAGGGTCTGCCTGTCTAAGAGGTTGTTTCTGCCTTAACAACACACAGAAGCATCCTTGGAATTGTTCCCCACCCCACCCACCCCCCCGTTATATGATCTAAACACAGGGTCACCCTCACACAGCGGGGCTCTGTGTGCTCAGCCCAGCCTTGGCTCAGTGATGGCCTCAGCATCACTGCAAGACATTCCTGGCAGGTGACCATGCTCCATCAGCTCCCAGCTGAGCCAGATGCAGCTGACACTGCTCTGAGGATTCTGAGATCCTGAGGGATCTGAGAGCCATCCCTAGGCTCCAAACCATCCCCTCTGCTGGGCTTTGCCTGCTCCAGCTCTAATCTAAGTGTCTCAGCAATTTCTTCTACTCTTGTAGCCTCTTCCTGACACAATACAAAACAAATGCATGGACAGTCTGTTGTTTACAGGGAAGTCAGAGGAAAAACTCTGGGAGGTGAACAGCAGATTTGCTCTTTCAGGAAAAAGCCTTCTCAGCCTCAGCTTCCTTCTGCTGCAGCTTCCGAATCAGCTCCAGCAAATTCATCTGTAGAGTCAGCTCCTGCAAAGGGAGAAAAATGTTTGTGCAAAGAGATTATTCCATTCCCTGCTGCAGGAAGCAGGAAGGACTGACCTGTACCACCTCCCCAAGAGCTTCTTGCTGTTAGGGAATTACAAAAAAATCAACCAGGCAGCTAAAAACCAAATGCTTTATCTTGTTCAGGTGTTTCTCTAAAACATCGAGCAGTGACATCTTACCAGACCTGCTGCAAACTGTGGCTTAGGAATCCCAGCTCTTGAGGATTCCTTAAAGATCCAGAGTGGCTTTTTCTTCTTGACCATGATAAATGTGCTAGGGGCTATGAGGGCTGGCACACTGAGGAGGGGCAGCAGCCCCAGTTTTCCAGGCCCCTCCCCACACCCCCCACAGCATCTCCCAACTTCCTGATCTCTTCCCAGCAGAGAAGGGCAGGAAGAGGAGGGATCGCTTTGGGAACCCTCTAAGTGGGATCCAAGGCAGGTGCGACACATGGCTGTGCTGGTGCATCAAATTCCCTGCAAGCATTTCATTCCCTATTTCTGGAAAACTCCCTTTTCCAGGACCACAATCTATTGGAGACATTAGCTCACAGTTCCTTTGCCACCTGCTCATTCTTTAGTTATATCTAGCTCAGAGACAACATGGTGGAGCCAATAATTTGTGACTGTAGGTCTGTGACTCAGCCTTTTTATTATGGAAGTAAAAATCTATTTTTTTAAGAATATATCCCCTGCACAAGGAAGCATTTCATACAGACTGGGGGGAAAACACATCAGCTGATGGGAACCGCGTGAACAGATTCCAGCAGGGATTTCTTGGCGGCACTCACAGGCACAAGCCAAGATCCAGGTTGGGCTTGGCACCTATCCTAAAGGCAAACATACACAACGTGGCAAAGAGGAACCCTAATAAGGCTTATTGCTTACAAAAACAACATGAAGGGCAGGGAAGGAGGGAGAGAATGGGCTCTGCATTATACAACCAGGGAATAGCAACACTGAAAAAATGAGAGGCTTGTTCAAGGCTCCACAACTGGGAATCATGTGAGTGGGTGTTAGAAAATGCCTGTTTAACTTAATTTAAGCTGTCTTTTCTCAGCCGTAGGTTTTTATCAAAGTGACATTTAATCAGCTGAAAAAACAGAGTTAAGAACAGCCTGACTCTGTGTTCCCTGCAAACTTGTATGGCTTTACAAGTCTCGGGAATTTTGAGTTTTTTTGGAACAAAGGACATAAAGGAATAAATAAATAAATAAATAAGGACAGTGTGGACAAATTCAGGTCACTCCTCAGATAGTTTGAGAGCAAATGCCCTGGGGAAACTGGGAACAATTCTTTAATCATAGCCTGAGATCATCAGCTCCAGCAAGTCCCAAGCCAGAATGAACAAAGTGCCTAATAAACAGTCTTGAAGTCAGTTTTCATAGCTAGGCTGAATATAAATGCAGTAAATTAATTCTTTTAGTGCTTTTCAGACCCATTTGAGAGTCACAGGACTGCAGGCTGTTGCCACTATGTTTTGTTCCTCCACAATGGAAAAAAATACTGCAGGAAGTTGGGAATGCTGCCAAATGGTACCTGGGTTTTTGATCTTTAGTTATGAAATGAGTAAAAGTTCTGTCCAGTGCACATCACCCACCAGCAGGGAGGCAAAGGATGGATTGTTCTGGTTGACACACCATCCCCAATTTATCTACAGCGAGATTTTTTTAAAAAATTGAAGATACCAACCCAAGAGCCCTGTCAAAAAATCATGGAATGGTTTGGGTTGTAAGGGATTTTTAAAGGCCATCCATTCCCACCCCCTACCATGGGCAGGCACACCTTCCAGGTTGCTCCAAGCCCCATCCAGCCTGGCTTTGGACACTTCCAGGGATACAGGAGCAGCCACAGCTGCTCTGGGTAACCTGTGCCTTACCAGCTTTCCAGAGAGTAATTTCTCCCCAATATCCCACCTAACCCTGCCCTCTGACAGTGGGAAGCCACTCCCCCTTGTCCTGTCACTCCAAGCTCTTGTCAAAACAGCTTGCCTGCCGTGCTCAAACACCAACCTGGGGATTGGTGGTGATGTAGAAGCCAGACACCCCGGCCTTCTCCAGGGTGCTCTGCTGGTCAATTACTTTTTGGTCCAATTCCAAGACTATCTTCTCATCCATCATTCGCTGTTCCTCTCGGATCTGTTGCTCCATAGCCTGAAAAACATTAAAGTCAATGGGAAAGTGGAGTATCTGCATTCCTCCCATCTTTTTTTCATCTCTAAAATTTTTACTTTGAATCCAAGAGCAACCAGGCCCTGAATCTCTCCTGATGAGTCCAAGGACAGCAGTGGGCAACCAGCACAGCTCCATGTCTTAACACTTCCACCTGCAAAGCTGCCACTCAAGAAAATGCAGGGAAGTCATGGGAACAGCCTGCTCTCTGAGTGTTTAGAGGTCAGGAAAGACCATGAGGAGAGACCACAGTGTCTGAATCACTTTCTCTGATGAGTCATCACCTGAACTATGCCTGAGGTCAGCCCAAGAACTATGCACCCCTCAGGTGAGGCTGAAGATTATTCCTTCAAGGAATAACCTAGGCCACTGAAGCTCATCAAGATGGCTCCCCTAGACACTAATATGGAACTGGAGCTGTAAACCCCATACAGATCCTATTTATTTGTGAAAGGATCTGAATGCTGGGCTCTATTTTTGACCGACTGAGAACATTATGAAAGAAGGACTTTGCCAGAATAGCTCCAACCAGGAGGACACAGCCACTCTTGCCTCACCAACATTTGCCCAAACTTCAGCAGAGAGTTTCTGTGCTGCCTTCAGAGAAGAATGGAGCCCAGCAAACAAAGGCATGCTGGAAATCAGGAATGGAGGCAGAGAGCAGGACTGCAGGGGACAAGCAGAGAACAGATCAAGTAAAGAGCCCCATGTATGGAGAGGTGATACAACCTCACCAGGCTGCACTGAACAGAGGACTTCCTTTGCAAGCCACAGAGCACAACAGGATTCATCAAACCCCATCAAAAAACAATGACAGGCTCATTTTTGTAGGGTGGGCAGCAGTGTGAAGGGGCAGATTCTCCTACTCTGCTCAGGTGAGACCCTGCCTACAGAGCTGCCTCCAGCTGTGGGGGCCTAGGACAGGAAGGACATGGAGCTGCTAGAGCAAATCCAGAGGAGGGCATGGAGATGCTCCAAGGGCTGAAGCCTCTGTGTGACCTTAGAGCCCCATCCAGTACTTAAAGGGGCTCCAAGAGAGATGGAGAGGGACTTGGGACAAGGGATGGAATGACACAACAAGGAGGAATGGCTTCAAATGGAGAGGGCAGAATTGGATTAGATGTTAAGAGGGAATTCTTCCCTGTGAGGATGCTGACACACTGACAAAGGTTGTCCAGAGAAGCTGTGGCTGCCCCATCCCTGGAAGTGTCCAAGACTAGGTTGGATGGGGCTTGGAGCAACCTGGGATAGTGGCAGGTGTCCCCACCCATGGCAGGATGTGGGACTGGATGAACTTGAAGGTCCCTTCCAACCCAAACTATTCCATGATTCTATGCTTTTCCTGCAAGAAGTAGGAAATAAATAAACCGTTAGAAAGCATCAAAAGGAAGGCAACAAACATGGTGAAGGGCTTTGAGGGGAAACCATATAAGGAGCAGATGGTCTGTTCAGCTGGAGAAGACTGAGGGAAGACTCACTGAAATTAAAACTTCCTTGAAAGGGGAAGAGGAGGGACAGACACAAATCTGTTCTCTGTGGTGATCAGTGATAGGACCTGTGGGAATGACTTGAGGTTGTGTCATGGAGGGTTAGGCTGGATATCAGGGAAAGGTTCTCCCCCAGAGGGTGCTGGGCACTGCCCAGACTCTCCAGGGAATGGGCACAGCCCTGAGGCTGCCAGAGCTCCAGGAGCCTTTGGCCAGCACTGCCAGGAATGCCCAGGGTGGGATTGTTGGGGGTCTGGGCAGGGACAGGAGCTGCACTGGATGGCCCTTGTAGGTTTCTTCTGACTCAGCTTATCCTGTGATTCTGTGAAAAGCCACAAGTTTCATCATTTCATTCACGCAATACTGCCCCTTTGTAACAGAGAACACAGGCGCATGTTCAGCTAGAATCATCCATGTAGTTAAATTATCCCCACTGCACGAAAAGGCAGAAGTCACAAACCTCAGTGGCTGATGGTTAAAATGGCCTTGGAGGGGAGCTGAACACCTCCACCCTGCCAAAATTCCTGGTGAAAATTCAGAATTTGTGTGACAGAACTCTTGGCCATAACCAGTCTGGGGAAGGGCTGAGGTGTGTCTGCAGCAAGGGTGTCAGGACCCAGGACATCCCTCTGGCTGAGCAGCCAAGACCCCTGCCGGGGTCTCAGAGACCCTGGCACAGAGCCCAAGATGCCTGTGGTTTTGATTATGATCCGTGGAGCAAGTTACCAACCTTAGATGAAGATCTGCAAGCCGTGAAAGTTTAAGTAGAATGATAGTGAATTTATCACAGGGTGAAAAAGTAGATTTTGGGGCTTTTTAGAATGGACGTTCAGGGGGCAAGACAGATGGATCTGGGCGTGTCCTGCCTTTCTCCTCCTTCTTGGCCTCCATTTTCTGCTGTGATGCTGGCACTTTTAGATTGGTTAAGAGTAGAAACTCACTGTCTGATATAGGTGATAGCTATTGGAAAGTACCTGTAAACATTGTAAACGGAGCTTTTAGTATAAAGACATAATGCTACCCCGGCGGCAGGCAGAGTGCCTTGGGCCGTCTTGCTGAACGGACCTCAGCAGGACAGGAGAAAATATTTTATAGATAAAGAACAATAAACAACCTTGAGACCGAGAATTGAAGAGCTTTGATACCTTCTTCGAGTGCCAAGCTGGGAAAAGAAACTTTCAGACTTTTCTCAGGGTCACTCAGATCAGCAAGAGGCCCCAGGACACAAGGGTATCCATGGGTCTCTGGAAAAGGTGTGACCTAACAAAGAGCAGCTATCACTCACATGGGGCAGGAGCTACCTCTTGGAACCTCTCCTGGATGTAGAGCTCACAATTAGCACGTCACAGTGAGAAACCTTCACAGAACCACCTGCAATTAAGGAGGATGCAGAACTTGGATCCACTAGAAGGTGACTACACAAAAGCTGCTCCAGAGGAAACATTCAGGGCAAGATCTCACGGCAATAAATGGGAAGAAACTCAAGACAACTCCAGCCCCAACAGAAGGCAAGGCAGAGTGATGACTGCTAGTTCACCAAAGGTGCTGAGGAACAAACCTAAGCAAGCTCTGTCCTCATACTTTCTGCAGTCCAGGGGTTCAATCCCTTTGTGGGAGACACAACAGATCAAAATGCCTCATTCCCCAGATTTTCCTTCCTCCCACCCACCTCAGTGTGCCACTGCCTCCTTCACTTACTGTGCTGGAGGACTGACTTTCTTTGGGCTTGAACAAAACACCCAAATTTAAGTGCCAAACATTGCTTAGTGTTGGCATCTAATTCTGGTTTAGAGAAAAGGGCCATATCTTGGAAGAATCTGAGGCACACAAGTTTAGCTTCAGCCCTGCTGGCCAAGGACCCTGAATGATGGGCTAAGCTTTTCTAAATGCCATGGGTTCCACTGAGGAGCCAAACATCTAAAACACACACCTTGTATTACCTGTCCTGGAGACCTATCCCAAGCTATCTCATGGGAGCTGGTCATGGAAACCACAGAAGGCACCTCCAATTACACACATATCAGATATAAGAGATGATCAATCTGTTCCCAAAATGCTCTACAGCAGAATTGTCAGAGGATAAAGATAGGAAGAAGTGACTTTATTAACACCTGGGAGAGGAAAACAGAAGAAAGGCAGAGGGCGGGTAAGAGGAAGTTGCACAGCATGTAAGACAAGGAGAAGTGAGACATATCTGGGCAATTTAATAAAATATTGGAAGCATTTAAAACAGGCAGTAGAGATTACTGCTGGAAGTCTAAGTTACTCAGAGACAGAAGTAACAAGGACAGGTACCAGAGGTCCAGCCTGGCTTTAGTTACCTTGACAGGAAATGAGGAATGTGGAAACATCGAAGAATGCAACAACAGCAAGCACTGACATGGTGCTTGCCATGGGCCAAGGCAGGAAACTGTTCTCATCCACCTAATGTGGACCAAAGTAGCTTATCCCCACATTTCAACTCCACTGATTAACATAACCAACTACTTGCCATTTTTTTGCATTACAAAATGGCCTCTATCTATAACGAAGAGGTAACAGAGAAGTCCTCTGGGACTGAATATTTTTGAAATGCCTTGGGATACTCTCAGAAACTCTTACTGAAATTATGAAACTCGAGGTATTTCCTCCTTATCAGTGATACTTCCATAGGATAGGTACACCTATCCTATACAGGCTTCAGCCCATCAGATAATGATGGATCATTAAAGTACTGTGGAGAGAATTGCCTTTGGAGCAGGCTCCTGAGCTTCCACAATTCTCAGATCACACCAGGGATGGCAAGAGCCACCACCCCTACCTTGAGGAGACAAAAGGTAGAGCAAGAGGATGAGGCCTCTAGACTGAAGTGGGGAAACTAGGTCTGTGCTAGCAAGGCCAGCCAGGACAGCTGGTGTCTCCTGAGGCTGCAGGATAGGAATAGCCAAACCCTCTGGAGATGCTGCAGAGCTCCTGCAGCAACATGGCTGTGAGAGCCCTGGGAAGGGACACAGCACTCCACCACTGCCACCCCCACCTCCAGCCCAGCCCCTCGGACCTCCATCTCACGCTGCTGGGCCGCACGGAGTAGTGGCAAGTTGTGGGGTCTGCAGCACTGCTGGGCCTCCTTGTGCCGATGGAACAGCTCCTGCTTCAGCCCTGACAGCGGCACAGGCGGCTCAGGAGGACACGCTGCTGCCAGGTGCTCCCAGTGTCACCCCTCCTTCCCCCCAGTGCCCTCCCCACAACGTGCAGTGTCATTCCCTGTAGCTCCCTTATGCCCTCACAACCCACCCCCAGGGTGCCCCAAACCTGCCTTTCCAGTGCCATCCACAAACCCCCCAACCCGTCCCTCTCAGCGTCATCCCCAGCCCCCAGTGTCCCCATCAGTTCCCCAGTTCCCTCTAGTGTCACCCGCAGTGTCCTCCACTGTCTCACAACCTGCCCCCTTAATATCACTCCCTGTCCCATCACTGTCACCCGCCTTCCCCCCCCCAGTGCCATCCCCAAGTCCCTACTGCCTCCCTAACCTGTCTCCTTCGTGTCCCCCACCGCTCCACCCCCCAGTACCCTCCGAACCTCCTCCCCACCCCAGAGACGCCCCAGGCCCGTCCCCCCCCGCAGGGTCCCCATCACTTCCCTGGAGTGCCACCCCCATTTCTCCTGAGCCGTCCACCCCCGCTGTCCCCTCCAGTGCTTCAGGACGGCCGTCCTCCTGTCCCTCGCCCCAGCGCTCCCCTCTGCAGTCCCCCCAGTGGCCCGTAACTCCCCCCACGGTGGCCCCGGTACCGCGGTGCTCGCTGTGCAGCTGTCGCCGCTGGCTGTACAGGTTCTTCTCGGTGAGGTGCTGGATCTCCAGCAGCCCCTGCACGATCTCGAACACGGTCCCGTCCAGCAGCGCCAGCGCCAACTCGGACAACGTCGTGTACGAGAGACGCTGCTGGCAGGCACTGCGGACACAAACCGGGTCAGCGCCGGCACCGGCAGCAGCCCCTGGCCCCCCTCGCGCTCCGCTCACCTGGGTAGCGCCTTGACAAGGGCCTGCAACTCGGCCAGCAGCCGGTAGTGCCGCTCCTGCTGCCGAGACAGCACCTCCTGCTGTTGCTGCTCGGCCGCCTCGAACCCACCGGGCCGCGCCACCGCCATGGCCCGCGCCCGCGCCCTCAGCCTCAGCCTCTCCGCCCTCTCGCGATCTGCGCCTGCGCAGAGCAGCGCACACGCTCCCTCCTGCCGAAATTTGCGCATGCGCTGGACCGCCCACGTCTCCACCATCCCGTCCCGCCCCCGAGACGCTCAAGCCTCGCCCCTCCGGTCTTTACAAGCCCCGCCCCCAGAAACAGCCAATCACGACCCAGCTCCTTTCCATGACCACGCCCATTTCTCCGCCCCCGCCGCTCCGTGTCGCGATTCCCGCTCGTGCGGTCCTTACCGCTCCTGGCCCCCCGCGGGCCTCCCTCGGGCCGCCCTCGGGCCACGGCTGGAGATTTCCAGGCGGTTCAACCCCAGCCCATCCCATGGGACGCACGGGGAGGAATCTCGGAATATCCCCCTGCTCCAGCTTGGAAGCAGCTACAGATGTTTAAAATGACTTTATCAGGAGCGTTTCGGACGTATTTTGTCCGCTTTGGAGATGATGAGTCAAAAGTGGATGACAGGGTGGCTTCAACCACGGCCAAAAATGTGGTGCGTCCCCAGTGCTGGTGGGAGTGCACTCTGTGAAGTAATTCCAGCCTGTGAAGTGGGGAACATCCCCTATGGACACTGTGCCAGGGTCGTGCTGGGCAATGTTTGTGGATGCCTTGGGAAGGATGAGGCCACACAGCTGCCCAGATTCCTTCCAATCCCTGAAAACGCATGGGTTGTTGCATGCTGGGATGGTGATGGGTCCTTCCCGTGCACGCTGGGTTGTTGGAGATGAGAGGTGGAGAAGTATGAGCTGTGCATTCATGACAGCAGAGCACAGGAAAAGGTTCCTGTCTTGAATTAGTAAGAAGAAAGATTCATTGAAATGGGTTAAAAATGCCTTTTAAATACTTTAAAATGTATTTAAATGCCTTTAAAAAGTCCTATTAAAATACTGGATTTAATAGGACTTCAAAGCCTACAGAAGCTGCACTGCTGCTCAAGGTGACTGGAAATAGCAGAGAGAACACAGAGCATCTCCAGCAAAATGGGGTATCCTGAAAACATCCCTGAATGGAAGTTACTTTCTTTCCCCCAGTTCAATGCCTTAAATTTCCATTCAAGGAACCCTAAATCCTAAGTGTTGGAGAGGCTTTGTTTGTGCTGATTGCAGATCTCTCAATGCCTGCGCTACCTAGACCTTATGGAGTTAACCCTGCTGTGTCCATCTGTCCAGCCTGTACCCTGGCTATCCTTCCCCCAGCCTGGTAGCAATACATCCATGAAATGATTTCCTCAGGAACCACTACGAGGTTTTGCTGTGCTGGAGCAGCGAGAGGCTGAGTGCTGCAGCCTCTGCTGAGCTGCTGGGTAATGGGTCCTTTAAAACAGAGCTGTGAGCTGTGCTGCCCAGCTTTGACTGGGGCAATAGCCTGGATCAGGATGAAAGCATGCCAAACACTTTGCCATACTCCTCCATGAAGATTTGATGGCAGCTTTTGCTAAATATCCCCTTCTGTGTGTCACCTGCTGTCACAGAGTTTTGCTGTCCCGGGGAATATCCCCAGCAACAAAACCCAAAATCCCATTGAAGTCCAGTGATGCTCAGGTATGTGATGCTCAGTGATGCTCAGTGATGCTCAGGTGACAAAGGCTTCCTCTGAAATATGACCAGACCAGCTGCCTCCCCTGGCACGGCTGCCTGCACTGGTGAGGATGTAAAAGCCACCTGCCTTGTCCCCTACAGTGCCACAGCCTCATGGGCATGGCACAGTAAAGGCAGCCTCTGCCTTTACTTTGCTGCTCTCATGGCTTCACTGGGCTTCTGCTCCCTGCCCAAGGCTGTTTTAAGGGGCTTTCAAGCCTGGGGGAGTGTGGCTGTGGGGACCCTGAGCGGCAGCAGGCTGGAGGGAGGAGGCCGTGCAGGAGCTCTGGCAGTGTGTGGCCATGGCTGTGGACAGCGGGTGTCTGTGCATCCCTGCGGGTGGAAAGGGAGCGAGCTGAGAGAGGTTCAGCCCGGGGAAGAGGAGGGCACATGCTCAGGGACACTCTCCAGCAGTGCCACCAAGGGAGTGAGCACCATGTGGTGCCTGTGCACCCCTGTGAAGGTGGAGGGAAGGGGTGGCCAGGGCCTCTGCTCTGCCACGGACATTCCTCTCCCTTCCTTTGTGCTGCAGGAAATCTGCGCTTCCTCCCTTCCCAGCGCTGCTCCCGGCTCAATCGCTACCAGATGTGGCTCCCATGCATTTCTCATTAGCCCGGCAGCTCCGGGCGCTGCCTCTGCAGGCTGCAGGGCTGGCGACACAAACGCTGCGATCCTGGGGCTCCCGCGGGGAGGCGGGATCAGAGCTGGTGTGCGCTCCATGAGGTACCTGGAGCTTTGCACTGGGAGCATTGCTGGGCCAGGATGCTGGTGGGGACGTGGGGTGAACTCTCTGCAGGGATGGAGCTGGGACAGGGTCCTCTGCCAGGACCTGCACAAGTGCCATGGCGACAGAGGGACATGGGGTTTGGGTTGGAGGAAGGAGCTCAGTGAGCTGAACTGCAGCTGGGTCAGCCATTGGGGACAATCTGCAGTCCTAGGCTGGCTCTGGGAATGTAGGAAAGGTGTGTGGGTGGCACACATGGGAACTGAGGCTGGAGAACACAGTGACCTGGGGTGTCCCACGCTCTGTATGTCCGGGCAGGGAGTACATCAAGATATGTTGGGATGGAGGCTCTTGGTGGTGGGTTCAGGCTGAGGTGGGGTAGTCCCTGACAAGCTAACAGTGTTTGCAGTGGTGCCACGAGCAGGTAACATAGCATAGGTTGTAGGAAACACGGGTACTTCCTGAGCTCCCTAGAACATGCTAGTGCTGAGGATGAAACCATTTCTGCTGGACCAAGGGGCTTGAGAGCAGAAACAATCCTGCAGTTGGGTTGTGATGCCCAGGAAGAGCCTTAACTAAGCCTGGATTGAACTATGAAGAGACAGACAGACCTGAGAAAGCTCCTCTGTCCTTCCTCACCCTGTCACCCCCACCATGGAGTGAGAGAGTGGCTGGGGAAGAGCCCAGTGGGACTCTCCCTTCTGGGCAGGATGAAGCTACAATTCGGTGCTCATGGCCATGGGACCTCTGCATTGGGAGAGTGAGATGTTCCTTGCCTTGGCACAGAGGAATCTGTGGCTGATCTTGTCCTGCTGCTGCTTCTTGAGCCCCCAAACCAGCTGTGGGGCTTTCATCGAGCTGCTGGTGCAGAGGAGGCTGGGTGGAAGCAATAGGAATGGAGGATCTGTAGAGCCTGGTGCATGGGGGTATATTGCCATGGGGAATAATGTCCAAGAACCCTGAGCACACACCTTCCTGCAGGAGATATCTGTCCAAGCCTGAAGTCCCTGGGAGAGTTGCCGCATCACCATGGCTCTGAGTCACCACTCTAGAGCTGGGGGTGGCCTACCCAACCTTTGGTGAGCGTGGTGTCACTGGACAGCCAGCTGTCACTGAAAGAGGCTAATGCACTGCCAATTCTGCCACAAACATAGCTTTACTGCCTTTCCTATGGAGTCAGGGACAGGTCAGCATCAGCTGGTCCTTGAGCTGAGAGCGGCTCTGCTGCCGTGGTGCTGGTATGGACTGAGATGGCCTGGGCCAGTGGCAGGAGTGCAGCACAGCCCAAGGCACAGTGCCTGCAGTCAGTCCCTGGCTGGAGCCTGAGCCAGGGCTGGAGCCAGGGTTTTCCTGCAGGGCCAGGTCTGGGGGCCTGCTCTCCTCAAGGCTGGATCTGTCTCTCCTCATCCAGCTTGGCTTGGATGGTTTCCTCAAGTCTCCTCCAACTCCTCTTTGGACCCCCTAAGAGCTGCACCAGCCCTCTGGGGTAGGGGTTCCAGCAGCAGCCCTCTGACTCCACCCTGCGCTGGCTGCGTGGTCATCCACCACACTGGCTTTGCCACCTGTCCCCAGTCTTGCCCCCTCCTTTTTTCAGGCCACTTTAACCTTTTGTGGGCCCTCACCTCATCCCCCGGGCAAGGGGAGGGCCAGAGCCTCAGCCTCAGGCTCACTGTATTTATTCCAATTTAAACACTTCAGAGTAAAAGAGTTTCCCCTGCTCTGGCCTCTGGAGCTGAATATGAACGGGAATTTCACCCCTGAGCTGCAGCTAAAATAAGACCTGGATCGAGGTGGTCGCTGGCTCTCTACACGCTCTCCTGCTGCCTGGCTGCTGCTGTAGCTGGGAGACCCAGGGCTCCTGGGCTGGGGAGGGCAGCGTGCATCATTGGAAACCTGTCAGAAAACATGTCCAGGCTTTGGTTGTCTGAGCCAAGCTCCATGGGGACTCAGAGGAGATGCCACAGCCATGTGTGTGCATCATTCCTGGGATGGGACATGGATGTTCAGCCAGGGCAAATTCACGTGGGTTGTGGCTCAGCAGCTCAGGAGCATCTCATGTCTTTGCCACCTGCAGAGAGAAGGGTCTCAGGTCTGTTTGAGGTGAGGTGCCATGTCTGTATCATCCCATGGGCAACACCCTGCCTGGGGAGCCTGGGCAAGGGGCAGGAGCTTCTTCCCCTGTCCTGGCCAGAGAGGCTCCCAGCTGGCTGCTGCAGGTGCTCCCAGGTCACTGCACACTTCATAAGCAAGAATGACCTTGGATAAGACTGAAGTGTGTGGGCTTGGCTGGGAGTTGTGTGCAGGGACCATGAGCTGCAAGGGGTGAGTGCAAAGCATGTACAGGATGCAAGTGACACAGCAGGCTTCAGGGGACACACAGGATGCAGCGGGATATAAATTCAGTGAGCTGAGAAGGAGGCAAGGGACGTAAGGGATGTAAAGGATGCTTAAAGGGCTGGAGCAGGCTATTAATAATACAAGGCATGTGAGGAAGCTGCAAGGCATTCAGAGAGTGCAACGGGATGTAAGAGTTGCAATGGGATGTAAAGGATATGACTGTATGCAGGGGTTGCAGCAGCCTGGAGCCAACCCCTTCTATCCCTTGGCCCCTGTGTCCCTCTGAGTCTGCAGCCTGACTTTGGGCAGGGGCAGGGCCTGGGGTCCCCCTTGCTGTGCCCCTACAGTCACCAACTGAGCAGGGGACAGCTGCAGGCTGCACTCCCTTCCCCTCAGGATATTTTTGGGGTCTCCAAGCCCCTCAGGGTGACAAAACACCCGTCCCAACGAGGTGGCTGCGGCTTCTCTGCTGCAGACAAGGGGCCCATTCAGCCCCACGCCCCGACCCCCGCCCTGCATCCTGTGCAGCTCCTCGGGGGGAGCGCGGCCAGCCCCCAGCAGCAGCCAGGGCCGATCATGTGGCTCCTAATGAAATCCAGATCCGGGCAGAGCGATGACACTGAGCCGTGATTTGTGCTCCCACCCAGACTAAACACGGGCAGGCGCGATGTGGCTGGGAGCAGAGGCTGGAGATGAATCAGGTACCCGGAGTCTCTGCCTGACTTCCGCCTAATTATTCCTCCTCTCCCACTCTAAACACTTGGATAGAGTGCCGTCGTGCTTTCCCTGCAAAAATATGGGGTTTTCCCAAATGATGCTTGCAGAGGCTGAAATAAAGGCTCAGGCTCTTGGATTTGCCCAGCGATGTCCCTTTGCTCTGTGCAGCTCATTGCGGCCAGGGATTAATTTGGGTTCTGGATCACGTGGAAACACTTCCACTGCTCCATGGGTGAGGGAGAGTCTAAAATGGAGCCGGGGGGTTTGCAGAGTGCGGCCAGGAGGTGCGGCATGGCCCCCGATGCCTGCAGCGGGGTCCGGCCGCAGCCCCTCCCTGCGCACACCTGAGCGCGCTCCCTGTGCCCGCTGAGCGCGCCTTGAGGGGAACCCCATCCTCAGAATGGACGGGCGGGGCTGCACAGGCGCCCCTGGAGGTCTCCATGAGCTAAAGGTGTATCCCCACTTTGAAGCCCATGCAATGCATGGCAGTGCAGGACAGGGCAGAGGGGGTGACCAGCCCTGAGTGCCCATCAGTGGGGACAAAATGGCTTTAGAGAGGTCCTGCTTGAAGAGCCTGGAGCTGTTGCTTGGATGGTTCTGGGAGGTGAAGTCCCTGCCAGACATCCTGCTTCCTTGCTTCCCTGCAAGTCCATGCTGGAGCCCCCTGAAGCCCAGATCCTTAGGGAAGGATCTAGAACAGCTCTTGTTGGATTCAGCATTACAAAACCTGGTCTGTGGGCACGGTGTTGAGAGATGCCTGGGTGGCACTGCCATGATGCCAGCAGGGATGGGGCTGGCACCTGGGTGCTGTGGGCAGGCTTAGTCTCACCTCAAGGTCCTCACCTTCAGCTCATGGAGCTTAGAAAAACAGGTAAGTACATAAGTTTTTGTCTATATATACATATTGTGTTTGGGTGTGTGTGTGTGTATATATTGGGTGTGTGTGTGTATATATATTATTGTATACATAAAACTACAGAAGTATATAAATCTATGTTAAAAATGTGGAAAGGTATGTACCATGTACTGTGGGAGTATCTAGGAGAGTGTAGGTGTCTATATACATAAATAAATATAGAAATAAAAAACATTTACTCCTGGAGTGTATAGGAGTGCATACAAATACATTTTTATATTATGTTATATTTATATATATTAAAAATTATGTATAACATACACTCCTATACATTTCAGGAATAAAAAAAATAGAATGTATATTGACTTATAAAAATTATGTTTATAGTATATACATGTATTTTTGTGTGAGTGCATATACTCCTGGAGTATGTATTTCTATCAATGTCCTGTGTTTTGTGGCATCTTGAGCACAGGATGCAGAGACAAGCCACTCCCCACCCCCCTTCCCCCATTCCTCATGAGGGAAAAGGCTGCAAATGCCCACCCAGAGGCTCCACCATCCCAAGGCAAAGCTGCAGGAGCTGGATCAAGGTGTCTGTGCCATGCCAGGTCTGGTGCTGCAGGGTCCCAGAGCCACCAGCCATGCTCACAGGGACCCCTGGGGCACAGGTTTCTCCTTCCTCCTGGATGCTGATGCTGGAGCTGCCATCCCACAGGAGCACAGGGCCCACCCTTGGCTCTGCGGGTTCGGTGCTACTTGCGTCAGGAGCTGCTGGGCACCAGGACAGCACAACAGAAGCAGCTGATGGCCTGCAAAAGTCTTCTATTTCTTGCCACTGAAACGCCACCAGAGCTCTCCCCAAACACCAGCTATCCCCAAGATATGCTGATGAGGTTGCCAATGGCTGTGGTGAGGAATGGGAAATTATTCTGGCAGTGTTGCAGTGACTGCACCTCTTTGGGGCTCCTGCTGGGGTGATCCAGGCAGCCTGGCAGCGGAGAGCCCAGTGCCAGCTGAGTGGTGGCTGCATGAGGGCCATCACCCATATGGCCTGGGGACATTGCAGCGTCCCCAGCGTGGCCATCCCTGGAGCCAAGCGTCCTGGGGAAGGAAGTCAGGACCCTGCATCCAAAGAAGGATTTCCCTACCTATAACATAGCCACAGGAAGTGTCACCTGCATATATATTTATATTCCTGTCATTCTGGTGGAGATGCCAAAACCCCTTCACATCCCCCCATCCAGCATGAAATTTCCTCTAACACCGCCATCCCCCTTCCTAGTGAACACTGAGAGAGAAATTTCCTATATAGTTTTGAGAGCTCTGGTTTGTCTCCTGTGTGTTTCGTTCTCACTGGAGTTTCCCTTCTGGGTTTATTTTTGGTAGGGCCTGAAACAGGAAATGAAATGTTGGCAGCAGGCTGGCTTTTATTGCTGCTCACTGGCCAAGCCAAAAACACATGCTGTTGTCCAACCCTAGAGCTCCTTCTCTGCTTTGGGAAATCAGGAGGAAATGGGAGGAAGATCAGTGTTGCAGTGTTGGTGGAGGAGAGGATAAGACAAAAGTGTCACTGTGCTCCTCTGATCCCATGGATGATATGCTGGTGGAATGGAGGGCTGGTGGCTCCATCACAGCCACTCCCACAACTTCTCCTTAGCCATGGCCACCATGTCACCAAAAGCCCTACCCACCTACCAGGGGAGGTGGATCCTGCTCTGTCTCTGGGGAAGCAGAACACCTGATTTCTCCACATTATGACTGGGTTCAGCTGGTTTTTCCTTGGGGTCAAAGTTTTCTGCCTGCCCAAAACAGCCCGGAAAAGCAGCTCAGAACAGCAAGTATGTATCATTTCCTGGTGGAACTCACAGCTGCAGGAAAATTGTTTCATGGTTTTCAGCCTCTGCTGATTCGTAAACCCCTGAAAAAGACCTCCTCACTGGTGTCTATCATGGGGAGCTGTCAGTCAGAGGTATCCAACATGCAGTGGTGGGAAGAAAGCCTGCAAGATGCCTGTAAAAGAGATTCATTAGCCCTTCCTGATACTGAGGTGTGGCAATGCCTCATCCATGTCCTTCACACAGATGGCATCACAGATGGCATCAATATCATCATGGATATTATGGGAAGATTCTGAGCTGTCTGGGCTGGAAGGACCCTGCTGAAAAGACCCTGGAAGCAACAGAGAACCTCAGAGTGGACATCAGCTCGTTGTTTTTCCTCAGAGTAAGGCGAAGCCCATAGTGGGAGCTGCTGGGAAGGGCTCAGGCAGATGTCTGAAGGAAGTGTCCAGATGTGGTCTCCTTGTTCAAGAGGGATATGAAGAAACCGGAGAGGACTGGACAAGGGATATCAACATGCTCATGGAGCTGGCACACATTGCACCAGGAGGAGGGGGCAGGGCTGGGCTGGGGGAAAGATTCTGAGAACAGTCACTGACTAACGTCACAGAATCGCAGAATATCCTGAGCTGAAGGGACCCACAAGGACCATCCAGTGCAGCTCCTGGCCCTGCACAGACACCCCAACAATCCCACCCTGTGCATCCCTGGCAGAACTGTCCAAATGCTCCTGTACTTCTGGAAGCCTTGGGGTAAGGACCATTTCCTGGGGTGCCTGGGCAGTGCCCAGCACCCTCTTGGGGTGTTAATCCCTGTTAATCAGCTTAAATTTCCCCTAACATAGCTTCATGATAAAGTTGAACCTTTCTTGGTGGTGCCGAATGATGCAGTGGGGCAAACAGTCAGCAGCTGAAGCTTGGAAGATTCAGGTTCAATCTTGGAATAAAATTCCTCTCCAGGAGAGTGATCCTGGAACAGTCAAAGGGAGCTGGGGCATCTCCACCCTTGGAGAATCCCAAGACTTAGCCTGATATTGTCATGGCCACCCTGACATGATGGCTGGGCTGGAGCCTCTGGTGACCTGCCTGCCTGGCTGTGACATGGGATTTTTGCACTTACCCATAGGCTGCTCACTTGCAGCTCTCCTCTGGCTGGCTTGGACTGTGATTGGAGCCCACAGATGGGCTTATGCCTGGGTGATCCTCAGCTGTGCCAGGATAGCTGGAGGACAGGGAGAGTTACAGTGCCCACCTTTCCTGAGGCACCAGTCCCAACTTTGCTGCCTGCATGAGTGAGAAAGTGCCCTGAGAGGAGGCTGGGGCAATTCCCAAATTCACCTTCCTGGGCCACCATCATGAGCGTCACGGGGGCTCCCCTGAGTGCTCTTCAGCACTGACATGAAGAGATGTGTTTAAGGATGTGGTGTCTGTGACAAACCTTGCCTCTTAAACTGTATTTAATTTTGCTCTTTTATTGCCTGGATTCAACTCCTTTACTTCTCTTTTACTAATCTATGAGTGGTTATCAATCTGAGTGTCTTGGAAGCCACTTCAGTTTGTCCAATGACAGCCTCCATGGTCGAAGGAGGGGCCTGGATGCCATCCCAGGTCTCAAGGATTCAGGGTTTCAATTTTTATATTGATTTTCTCTGTTTTGTACCTGGCAACATTGAGCTCATTCATCCACTCCTTTTTCTGCACCCCAGGACTAGTTTCAGCCACTCTCCTTCATCTTCCCAAATAAAACCTGAAGGAAAGGGGAGAGAGAGTGAAGGAACTCTGAAAGGTGACTAGGAGCCTGTGAAACAATGCTGTGATGTCATTCTTCAGCTTTGTGTTATGTGATGATGATATGGAACCAGACAATGTCAGGTACTGTGCTGGCTCCAGCTACACAATGCTGAGACATGCTCAGGTGTGGGCCAGAGCCCCATCCCCTCCTGGGTGCTGTACTGGGCTGGTTGCTGTCCTGGTTCCATGTGGTCTCATCCCATTCTGGTGTTCACCAGCTGCCTCCATCATCTCTGAGATTGCTGTGGTTGACCTTTTGGTCTGGTGGTCTTCTGGGACATGAACTCCCACTTGTGGGAACAGTTCAGGATGGCTCAGTGGTGGTCACCAATGCTCCCAGCTGCCCTGGAAGCAGACAACCCCAATTCTGATGTCAGGGAGAGTCCTGCTTATGAATCTTGGGTAGAAACTGTGTGGGAGAAGCCTCAGCTTCTGGGCTGCCCCTGGGCTTGTCCTAGCCTTGTCCTCTGGCAGCATTCTGCCTGGGGCGGTGTGAAGACCCCAAATGCTGACGGAGCTAGCAGCCCCTGGGCAGGGGGTTATTCCCATGCCCCCCCACATTTGCGTCCCAGCACCTTGAGCACCCAGGGGTGGGCTCTCTGCTCAGCAGCCAGAGCTCTCTTGAACTTCAGTCTGACCCAGGCTATACTGAGCAGTGTCTGACCATGGGACCAGTAAGCCACCGGGACAATGCTGGATACGGGGGGAAGAGAAGTTCCTCATCTTGTCCTCAGGGCTCATCTCTGATGCCAGGTGAGCATGTGTAGCAGCAGCCCCAGTGGGGACCTGCCTCCCATCTCCTGCCTCCCTGCTGCTTGTTACCACCTGCCTGTACTGCTGCAAGGTCATCCATCTCCCCACTGCATCCCACTCAGGACCAGGTAGCACCCAAGCAAGGCTAGGCATGTTGCCCACCCACGGGAAGGCTGGGGTAGGGATAGATAGCACCCATCTACGGAAGAAATACATTTTTATTAGGAAAGCGCTCTGCAGAGGTGCCAGGCTCTCTCATACCAAACTAATCCCTCCACCTCCATTGGATGGGATGCAGGAACCCGAAGGGCATCCACCTCCATCCATAAATATGTTTCCTCCTGGCCAGGAGCAGCGCCGGGGCGGAGGGGAGGGAGGGTGGCACCGGCCGAAACCAGCTCGACCCCACTCCGGCATGCACCGGCAGTGGAGAGCTGTGCCTGGAGGGCGCCGGGGCAGGGGAGCTGCTGCCAGCGATGGACGTGGGGCACATCTCTGGCACTGCCCGCGGCACTGAGCAGCAGCTCTCTCCCGTGCTCCGCGACCCCGACAGACCGGAGTGGAGCGCGGGAAGCGAGCGGCTCGGTTACTGCAGAATATACCGTGAGCACGTCTAGTACAACAAGCGCTGCTTATGCGGTCGATAATACTGCTACACAAAAATGGTGGGGGGGGGGAGGAATACGCCACACACGGAGCCCCCCGGGGCTGGCGGCCGGGGCCGGCTCCTTGCGGTCCCGCCCTGCGCGGAGAGGGCGGGCGAGCTGAGACCCGGGCAGAGAGCAGGAGCAGGGCACACATTAAGGGACGGGGTCCTAGGGCAGGGGGGACTAAGGCAAAAAGGGGGATGAGTGAGGTGGAGTGGGATAAAGGGAGGATCAAGGCTCTTTCAGTGCCCCCAGCCCAGTCCAGGCTCCCACGTTCGCTGGCTGTGCTGGCAAATGTCCTTCCCGGCATGCGGCAGGTGCGGGGCTGGTGCCCGGTTCCCGGTCACTGCACTGTCTGAGCAGGCACAGCAGCTGCTCTGGGGGGCTCCAGGCTCGCTTCCCGGCTCTTCTTCCTGGGAGGCTTCTTAATGGGGGTTTTCTTGGCTGTCTGCTCAGTGGGGAGAGTCTGATCCTGGCCGCTGCCGGCACTTGGCTTCTCCATCCACTTGGGCTCCCCGGCTGCCGTCTCGGCTGCCGCAGGGATCAGTTTTTGCAGATGGGGAGAGGTGGGCAGCAAGGGTTTGCTGGTCTTCTGGCCGCCGGCGGCCGCCAAGCGCTTGGCTTTCTGTGGAGGGGTGGGCTTCTCTCGCTGGGCACCAACCCCGTTTGCCCGGATGCCTCCGTCCCCCTTGTTGAGGCTTTGAGTCTTTTCCTTCAGTTGGGCGGCCAGCTCGGAGGCCAGCTGCGGATGCAGCGGCTCAGAGCGGGGTTTGCTGGTGCTGGGGCTACAAGGAGCATCCCTGGTGTCCCCGGCTCGCCGCTCTGGCTGGAAGGCGCCCATCTTTCGGAAGGCATTCTGCACTGCCCCGTTGATGGTCTCCATCGGCTCAGAGCCGGCTTTGCTCCTCTGCTTGGGTTTGGAGGGTGACTGCGGCTCCCCGCAGAGGCTGGGTTTGCTCTCGGGGACACCGGGCTCCTTTGACTGCTTCTGCGATTTCTCCTTGCTCCGGGTGCTGCCCTTCTCCTCCGCTCTGCCCTGAACATGGGCTGATGTCTCGCTCGGACTCCTCTTCCTCTTGGCCAAACCCTGGCCTTGCTCGGGGCTGCTGGACCGGGCGGCCACTTGCTCTGGGGACTGGCTGGGCACCGGCAGCGAGTTGGACTGGCCAGAGCTGTACCTGCCATGGATCCAGGAGACTTTGGGTTTTGTGGCTGGGTCTGGAGGACGGGGCTTGGTCCTTTCTGGGGATGGCGGCTTCCCGAGGCTGCGGGCCTCCACAATGGCATCCTCCTCCTCTCTGGACTGCTTGGAGAGGCGGGCAACCCTGGCGTAGAGTGCGGCGCCGGCTGACCCTGAGCCACAGGAGGAGCGTTCGCTGTCCGAGGACTTGAGCAGGGGGGTCTCACTGCTGTCGGTCGGGAAGGCTCTGACAGAGCCCGTCTCCTTCAGGAACGTGTATTCTCCTGCTTCCTCCCCGCTGACTGGGGCCACCAGCTTGTCCCCGGGACTGGCAGGTGTCCCTCTGTCCCTGCTGTCACCCATGCTCTCTGCAGGAAGAGAGCACAGCAGTGTCAGGTGGGATGTGCCTGAGGAGAGGAAGGACTGAGATGCTCCCGCAGGACAGTGTCCTTCCACTTAGGCTCCCAGTCAGAGATCTCCTGGCTCTTAACTCTGGAGCAGCAAATGCTGGAGGAGGGAGCTCTGAAACCGTATGGGAGGCATGACTGGAATCTGCACTCCTTCCTGGGGCAGCAGGAGCCAGGCTGACAGGGTCCCCACCATGCAAGAGTGACAGCTCTCCATAGAGCACGTCCTTGGTATTGTCCCCAAAGTCCCCTTGGGATGCACCCTGCTCACCTTCATGGGGGACACAGTACACAGGCCCCTCATCCGTGGTGTCAAAGGAGGAGAAGGAGCCACGGGATGACCAGGATGGGGAAGGCTGCTCCACCACAGAGGGTGGCTCGATGAAGCTGCAGTTCAGGGTGTTTTCCAGGTCACGGTGGGCCACTGTGAGGACAAGGAACTGTTGTCAGTGGCAGTTCTGCCAAACCCCCAGTCCCCGCTGCCAGTCAGGAGGGTGGGAGGCTGCACAGCTCCCCACTGCCCAGCTTCCTGCTGGGTGTCAGGGACAGGGACAGCATCCAATGCATGTGGACACTTCTTGCTGCACAGTCCCACCAGGTCCCTCAGCCAAGTGTCCACAAAAGCCATCAACCAGCAGTGGTGGTGACCACTATCCCCCATGCTTGGGCTGTGGGCAGACAAGTCTGTTCAAGCCTCACACTTTCACCTATCTCCATCTCCAGCTGCCCAAATTGAGGATTCACATGGTGGATGGACAAGCCACCCAAATCCTGCGTCCCATGAGGACTTGGTGAGTGTCTTGGTGGTCACCCATGAGCTGTGCAACCCAGCACAGCCACCCTCCAAAGAGGGTCCTGGCACTGTGACTGTCCCCTTCCAAGGGAGAAAATTAGCTGCTGGCTTTAATTCCACTAATTCCCACTTCAGCATCACTGATTGCATTTTCCTTTTCCATGTGCCTTTGCACATGGATTCAGGATGATCAAAGGAAGTCTGCAGCAGGGGGATGTACATTTTCCCTATTCTGCCACTTTTCAATCCCTTTGCCAGCTTCTTCCCTCTTGAAGCGGAGTAGGAGTTTCCCTCCCTTCACGCCCTGGAACTGCCCCTCTGCCAGGGGGCCACCCACCGAGAAGGCAAGTGGAAGAGAGAAACCACCAGAGGAAAAAATTGTGTTAATAAAACAAAATAGAGAAGATGAGCAGTTAGGAGTTGTCTGGGCTGGAGTGCCTTTTTTTCAGCTTGATATTTTTTAAGGCTTTTTTCTGCATAAGCTCATGTCCCAACACATCCTGAGGTGCTTCCCCAGGTGCCCACAGCTTTAGCAGCCTCCTTGGGTACCCACAGAACTGAGGAAGCAGGCAGCACCCAGCTGGGAGGAGGGACCGATCCTCCCAGAGAGCCATGCAGCAGTAGATGAACTTGTGCCCGTTGCCTTCCAGAGGCTTTTGTCCCCTGGGACAGTGACAAGCCACCCCCAAAGCAGAGCAGAGCCTTGCTTTGGATCAAGGGCTGCAAAAGGGTAGTCCCAGAGGGTGCTGGGCACTGCCCAGGCTCCCCAGGGAATGGGCATGGCCCCAAGGCTGCCAGAGCTCCAGGAGCCTTTGGACAACGCTCTCAGGCACAGGGTGAGACTGTTGGGATGTCTGTACAGGGCCAGGAGCTCCACTGATGATCCCTGTGGGTCCCTCTCAGCTCAGGATATTCTGTGATTCCATGAAAACCCCATCACAGAGAGGGTCCCAGCTGTACATGGGTATTGCCAGGTATTTTTAACCTTTGACTGAACATCCCAATTGTATCCCAGTCATGCTGCAACTGCCCTCCTGCACTGTTTGAACCTTGCAGCACATCCCTGATTTAAAATAAAATAACTTTTAGTGTAATTGGGATGCTCACTGGAATATTTATCCTTTACTAGGGAATCTGGCTTCAGACATGTAGGTCTGTTAAAATAACAGCAGTGCTACACACTCACCCTGCATAGTTTGGCTTCTTAGAGCAAGGATAAAAAAAAAACCAAAAAACCAAGCAGAGATATTTAAAGAGCAAATGGACCAGAGAAGGGGAAGCAGTAGCTCCAACATGGCTTTCCTTGTAATAAAAACCAAAAAGGGAAAATGAAAAGCAGCCGTCTGGAAGTGGATGAAGGGAGATGCTTCCTGAGAGGAAAGAGGTGTGCCAAGGGCTGGTACTCATGGCCATGAGGTGACTCCAGGGAGACCCAGGACATAGTCAGATTATAAAATAAGGATATGTAGTACACCTGGAAGCTTTGGGAGGCCTGGGGGCTCCAGCACGGTTGCCAGGGATTTTTCTTCCCTGGCTGTTGAGGCTGAGAGAAATGTGGATGCTTCCCACATATCTCTACCTGTAACTGCTCCTCAAAATCTCCCGGAGTCACATCAGGATAACAACCCCAGCCCTGCCTGCACAGTGGCCAGTTGGTCTCAAGACTGGGATAAGGGAGAGAAGAGCAGCAGAAGAACCATGAGAGAGGGATCCCAGAGTCCTCCTGGCCACCCCCCCCCACTCGTCCCAAGCTCCTCATGATTGGCATCACCCTTGGGACTGGTTGAGCTTTTCTGCTTGGGGAGGACACATGGTGGGGTGCTGGGCTCAGGTTAGCCTTGGCATCTTCAGGGTGACATGAGCAAATCCCACACATGGAGTACCCAAATGCTGGCCCTATGGCTGCTGGTGCGAGCCCAGGGTGGCCCTGCAGGCTACCAGCTCAGGTGCAACCCCTGGGGAGAGGCTGTGGATGCAAAACTGGTGCAAAGCTGGGGAGCAGCTTTTGAGGGAGGACCCTGAGGCTCCAGGCACCCGATGAGCTTTAGCGGGGCTTCAAGACCTGCAGTCCCACCTGGGAATGTTCTACCATGAGTAGGCTTGTGCTCACTGGTGTTTGAGCCCAGAAGAGAAAACCCACCTGGTGTCAGCAAATGCATGGCCAGGACTGTGGGCAGATCCACAGTGACCACTGCCCAGGCCAGACAGCACCAGTTTCACTGTGACATCCCCAAAAGGTCCTGAGCACCTCAAGCACTGACTTGACCCTTGGGATGGGCACTTCAGCAACCCTGCTGGGGCAGGACCAGCGTGGGGAAAAAATGGCCTCTGCAGGTGGACACTGGCTGTTGTGGCTTCCACAGCACCAGGTGCGGTCATGACATGGCACCCTGGTCACTGGGCATCAGGGTGGCAGCTACTATATAGGCAACCCAACAGGGCACTGTCACCCTGGGGCCCCCAGACCCTGGGGTGGGGGCTGGAGGCCAGACCACGTGTCAGTGGGACTAGGAGCTGCTGGAGCCCACAGGGACTCCACTGTGCCAGATAACACAAGGCAAGTTCTGACCAAAGCCTTTCCCTCCAGGGAGATGCCAACTCTCATCTCCATGACAGACTCCAGGAACATCCCCAGCCCTGCTGGGACCTGAGACCATCCAGAGCACCCTCAGCCTTTTCTGGGGCCGTTGCTGCCCTGTGTACACAGAGCAGCTGGACTGCTGCCAGCTGCCTGCAGGCAGCCCCCCTCGCCCTCACTGTACACAGGCACCCTCTGTCCTCCCCAAGCCCTTCCCTGGCCTCTTGCACAAACACACCCTCTATGATCCTCTGTTATCCTTGCATCAGGAATGTTCCTTGGGCCCTGGCACACCCTGCTCCAGGTAGGGCTTTGCTGTGCCCCACGTGGCGAGGAGTTATCCCCCCAGCTTGGATGCTGAAGGTAGTGCATGGTGCGCAGGGATGGGGGTCACCTCTGGGTCCTGCCTGGGATGAGGGATTTAGCCTCAGGCTGAACCACTGCATGCCAGGATGTGGCTGCTCTGCAGGTTCCACCAGCATGGCCCAGGGAGGTGCTGGGCTTAGGAAGGGGGCTGGGGTTGAAACGCATCCCAGCACAGGGCAGGGATTGCTGCCTTCACACAAAGTTTAGTTAATGGGGTTGCAGCAGATCCCTAGCTGCCCATGCTGGGAAGAGTTGCAAGGAGAGTTCAGAGAGTGCAAGGGACAGCATTCCCCAGCTGCTGGGATGCAGGGGGTCCCCAACAGCCCTGACAGTGCCAGGCCAGGGGCCTTGCCAGGTATGAGCAGCTCCCTACAAGCTAGTTCTGTGCTTGGGCAGAGTGTGAAGCTCAACCCAAATCTCTGCTGCACATGGCAGGAGGGAGGGCATCTGCACAGATGTTCTGGCTCCTGGCGTTACTTCAGGATCAAAAGCACTATCAAGGCATCTTGCTGCATGACAGGGACCATTCCTCTCCAGGGGAACCTCAGGAGAATAAACCCAAAACTACTCAGCAGAGCTCTAGAACCAGGTACAGCCTTTCCATCCTCACTAAGCAAAATGTGCTTGGAGATCCAGAAGCTGCAGACAGAAAGGGCTGGGCTCCTGGGAGCCAGGCAGCTCATACCAACCACTGAAGTGCGCCCACTGATCCATGTGTCCCTGCCACTGCCCTGCCATGCTCACTGCCCTGCTTTGGGACTGCCCTGACAGGAGTAAAACCTGGCTCTCTGCACCTTCTCCAAACCCCAGTGCCTTACCCATGACCTTGGGCAGCTTCTGGCGGCGCAGGGGGATGCGTGGGAGCTTCATCCCAATCCGGCTGAACCGCCCACACAAACGTCTTGGAGGCTTCTTGGCTGCTGCTGGGTCCTGGCTGGAGCTGCAGAAAAGGTAATGGCAGCATCAGGGGCACTGTTCCCCTCCTGGGGTGGGGACAGCCTTCCTGGGCAACAGAGAGAGGCAGCAGCTCACAGATGCTGCAAGTGCAAAGGGGTTTAGGAGTGATAATGGGGTGGATGAAAAGCAGGGGCGTGCTCAGGCTGAAGGAGTTGAGGACCCACAGAGGCTGCTGCCAGCCCCAGGAACCAGCTTGCACCACACCAGGATGTAGAGCAGTGCCAGGAATAGTGGGAAGGTTGGATCCAGCCACGGCCATTGGCAGTGCAGCCCCAAAATACCCGCAATGTCTGGTCAATACCCCAAATTTTTAAAAAAAAAATCATCCTGATCCAAACCCAAACATGTGGCTTCTCTTTATTTGCTCTATGGTTTTGAAGCCTCCTGGGGCCACATTTTCAAGCAATTTTCTGCAGCTACAGGAGTGAGTGGCTTTGTGAGTTGACTCAAGGCAACCTGCAAGGGACCGCGCTGGGACAGCTCCACGGGTCACGCAGCAGTCTGGGGCCACTGTGGTCTGGGCACTCTGGGAGAGAGGAAACTGTCTGGAGCCATTTCCCCTCTTCCTGGGCCATTCCTCACCTGATGGGTTTGTGCTTTATCCGCAGGATCATTACCTGCATCCCGCAGCTCTCCAAACCAGCTGATTGAGCTCACAGGACTGCAAGGGGAAGCTTCTGGAAAATTCCTGAGAAGTGGCTGGTGGCATGAGGGGGTTTTCTCTACATCTGGAGGAGCTCCAATGGCCCTCTCATCTCTTGCTGAGGAACACAAACTTTTCCACCTGCCTTGAGTCTGTCCCCACTCCTGTTATCATGATAGGATGTTAACCTGATGCTTCTAAAACGCTGCCAGCATCCTGATCTTGCTGCAGGAACCCACCTTCCATCCCCATGTGGGACAGTCAGCATCCCCCCTGTCCCTTAGGCCTCATCCCTTTGCCCAGGGATTTGTTCTGAGGGTTTTGGCTGTGTCGTGTAGCCCTTGCTGTATTTCAGGGCCCCCTTTGCAGATCAGCTCCAGACCCTAGTGACTGGAGGGGACTTGGCAGGTCTCCGTGAAATGATGGCCCACAAGAGAGAAAAAAAGCCAGAGCAGGAAGGAGTTCCCCTGGAAGGGCTCACCCTGAGTGATGCAGCAGGACTGCTCAGACCCTTGTACTCACATGGTGTCATGTGAGCAGCACAGTTCTGCCTCAGTTTCCCTGAACAACCACTGTCCCAGCATGGTCTCCGCATCCCCCTGTCAATCCCAGAACCCAGTGATGTTCCGTATTCTCAACCTGCTGAGATCCCTCCTGGCCCCAGCACTCACCCGCTGGCTTCATCCTTCTTGCGGCACACACAGCAGCAGCAGAGCAGGGAGAGCAGGAGGATGAGCAGCAGTGCCAGGAGGGCCCCTGCCCCAATCACCCCCATCCTCTGGTTGGCCTCTGCAAGGCAGACCTGTGGCTTAGCCCGGGGCCAGCCCCGTGGCAGAGCCCAGCCCGTGGCAGAGCCCAGCCCGTGGCACAGCCCCGGTGCCGCACTCACCCATGTGGCAGGCGCCCGTTAGGGGGTCGCAGGCACCATCGTGGCAGCCACAGACTTCGGCACAGTTGGCTCCGTAGTGTCCAGGAGGGCAAGTCAGGTTACAGCTGGAGGGGAGGGCTGGATGAGAGTAGTGCATCCCCCACCCCAGGCACAACAGTGGGAGCCACTTGGCTGCCACCTTCTCCCAAACCCTCCATGTTCCAGGGAGCACTCCTCCAGCTTGCTCTGACACAGCTCCTCCACACCCTGGGGGAAACCTTAATCCACAGGGATCAGGAGCCCATCACCCGTGCAGTGGCTTTGCCCGTTTGGCCCAGCTGGATCTCAGACACTCTTACTGCTCTCTGCATGTCACTTCAGTATTAGATACAGTAATTAGGAAAGGTCATCAACCCAGCAGTCATATCTAAAGATACCCTGATGTCACTCACAGGGGTTCCAGCTCAGCACAGTGGTGATGTGGCCACGGCACCCCAAGCCCCACCCCCCACCAAGCCAGGCAAAGCCACAGTGGCCACAAGCTGGGAAAGTGCCCAGATTGACTTTTTTTTTTTGCCTCCAAGAAGGAAAAACAACCAAGCAGCCCTAACACCCTTCCAGTTTGGTTATGCCTGGTGCCAAATCTCCACTGCTGGTAAAATAACTTCCTGATGGTGTCATGGAGATGATGGGGACAAGCATAAATGGGCACCAATCCACAAGTCTCAAGGGCTTGAGCATGGAAAACATGGTGTCAGCAGATCCATCCCAACCAGCCTCCCCAGCTATGGGCCAGGCACCGCAGAGCAGGACCCAGCTGGAGCTGGGAGATGTTGGCAGTGTTGCTGGGCAACAAATCCTCTGCCAGCTGCATCCCAGCTGGAGTGGCTGCAGCTGGAAGGAGCCAGTGGGCCCCAGCCCAAACCCAGTCCCCTGGGGACACAGCTGCCCTCAGCCCTGGGCACCATGCCCCGAGGTTGCTCAGCCCATTTTACACTCCAACAACTTGCGAAGTGCCACCGTGGCCAAGCCTCATGCCTGTTGTGTGCCTGTCATGTGCCAGTTGTGTGCCCATCATGTGCCTGCCAGGATGGGTGCTGAGCTTCTGCATCTGCTGTGCTGCAGCGGGCAGCTAAAGCAGCAGAGCAGGAGCAGGGATAGTCCCCCAGCAAGGCCAAACCTCTCACCCCACCACTCGGCCCCACAGTTCTGCCCCAGGCTGAGATTTTGGGAGAGTAGAGGGGGGTGATTTTTTTCCAGGAGAGTCCTGGGAAAGACAGGGAAGAAAGACTTCTGGGAAAGACAGAAGATAAAGCACTTTGTGCACATATCAATATTAGCAGCTGCTCCTGACACAGAGCTGAGAGGACATGCTGTATGGCAAGGACATTGCTTGTGCCTTCATTGAAGAAATCCTCTTTTTAGCAAATTGTACCCGGCTGACAAAAACAGTGGTTTAGATCTAGTTGCAGGGATTTGCCTGAACACCCAGAACATTCCTGAGCCTGCCTGACTGCACCACTCGGCACAGCTCAGCTCAAGGTTCCAGCACCACGGCTGCATCCTAAGCATCCCCCATCCCCACCTTCCCAGTGCTGTGCCAGGGTCTCAGAACAGGTTAACCCACACTCTGCCCTCTGGCACTGTGCTGAAAGCATCACCACACCCCCCTGAGACCCTCTTACTCTGCCTTTGCTACCAAAGGTGGCCATGATGCCCAGACTGGGCATCCTAAACTGGTGCCAGTGTCCAGCAACTGTTCTAGCACCACAAGTAGTTGGCAAAGCCCCACAACACCACCCCCCAAAATGCAAATGCTCCCTGTTTTTATGCCTTGAGTGAAATTCCAGCATGGACAAGATGCCAGCTCCAAATCCCCATCCTTGCTGTCACCCTCTGTTAATTGCTGGGAATACCTGAGCACAATGCAGCAGGACCTGGGGGAGCTGTCTGCATGTCCCAGCTGGGTGAATAATGCTTTCCTCATCTTTTCAACATTTCAGTCTCATGCTGGGAAAAAACTACCTGGGGATGTGAGTAGACCCTCGATGGCCCCTGTGCCCCTGGAGTGGGGGAAGGAGAAGGCCTGGGGAAGAACCCAACCAGAGGCAGAGCTTTAAGTGGGAGCCCCCCAGGAATGCCATGCCTGTGAGGCAGTTTGTTATTCTGTGATGTGGTTTTCTCTCCATTTTTGGATAGAAATTCCATCCTGATTTGTTTTTGGATAGAAATTCCACCCTGATTTGTTTTTGCCAAACAGGCCTTTTCTAAAGCACAACACCCCTTGCTGCTCTGTGAATTTGTCCTTCCCCCTCTGCTCACCAAATCATCCCAGCTACGGCCCAAGAGCCCTTCTGCCACAGGAAACCTCCCAGCTGGCAACAGCATAGGGCTCAAAGGTGCAGGAGGTGCCTGAGCATCACCTGTGCCACGAGGTGCCCCCAGGCGTGCTCACCAGTGCCTTACTTACTATGGGCCATGGGAGCCGGGGTGGCAGAGGCACTGCCCAGTCTCGAAGTGGCACTGGCCATTGACGCAGTCGCTGCAGACGAAGGCGCAGTTCTCTCCATATGTCCCATTCCGGCACTTGGTTTCACACCTGGGAGGGATGAGGGCAAGAGGCTGGAGCACCCATGGCACTCGGGGATCTCCAGCATCCCTCCACATGCACAGAGACAGGGCTGTATATCACCATGGTGGCTTGTGGTTTCTGAAGCCAGTAGAGGGGTACAGGGATGGACTGAGCCCACTGACATGGCCACAGAACTGGAGGGGGTCTGTGAGACCCCTGGCTATGCCCCTCAGACCTTGGATGGGTCAGTGGGGCACACCTCTCAAGCTGGGATGCTCTTCTGCAAACTATTGTGCCCAGGATTGGTTCCAGGGCTGCAAAACCCTTCAGTGACCCTGTTCCCTGGGAGAATCAGGGAAGCCAGGCACTGCTCTCCCAGAACCCAATGCTGCACCCAGCTGCACTCACCGGTCTCCGATCCAGCCCGGATTGCAGTGGGAGCATTTGCCATTGATGTGATTGCAGGTGTGGCCATCCTTGCAGGGGGGACAGAGCTTCTCGCAGCCCTCTCCGTAGAAGCCGGGCAAGCAAGGCTGGTCGCACTTGGTGCCATTCCAGCCTGCCTCACACGTCAGGCAGCGCCCATCAGCCACGGTGCATGGCTGCAGGCTCTTGCACTGCCCACACCTGCAACGAGGAGAACCCATCACCCAGAACAGCCCAAATCCTCCTGCTGCCATCTCCCACTGGTGCTGGATCAGAGCCAGCAGGGATGGCCACTCACCGCCTCCTGCAGCCCTGGCCATAGAAGCCGGCTGGACATGGCTCGCGGCAGTACTTGCCCCGGTAGCCCGGCTCGCAGGTGCAGGTCCCGTCCACCTGGTTGCACTTGCCCTTGTAGCACTGGCAGTAGCGGTCGCAGCGAGGCCCAAAGGTCCTCTCCCGGCACTGGCAGCGCCCCGTGAACTGCTCGCAGGGCGAATTGTTGCAGGAGCACTGGTTGTTGCAGCCACGGCCCCACCAGCCAGGCTGGCACAGGCAGTTGCCTGTTTGCTGGTCACACTGGGAGTTGTGGCTGCAGTAGCAGGAGGTGGAGCACTGCGGGCCCCACCAGTTGGGCTCGCAGGTGCATTTGCCCGTCTTCTGGTCGCACTTGCCATGCTTGCAGAGGCAGATGTTCTCGCACTTGGGGCCCCAGCGGTTGAGGTTGCAGGTGCACTGGCCTGTCACATCCTCGCACTGCCCATTGGGATGGCAGGTGCACATTTCCTTGCAGTCAGGACCCCAGAACTGCCGGGGACACTCTGTGGGGAGAGCCATCAGCCTCAGCACTGCCCACAGGGACAACCCCATACCAGGCACCAATAGAGACCCCCAGTGCAACAGCACTTCTTGACCACAGTCCTCCCTCTCCTCCCCACAGCGCACTGGATCTAAGAGTAGACTCCAGCAAGGGGACAATGCCCTAGGAAACAAAGCCAGGGGACAGGCAAGGGCAGAGCTAGAGCATTCACAGTTCCATCCCTGATGATCTGGTCTGGAAAGTCATCCCAGGATGAGCTGGGTCCATCCCAGTGAACCCTCTGAGGACACTAAGGCACCCGCCAGTACTCACTGGTGTCGCAGTTGGCACCAAAGTAGCCATGGCGGCAGCGGCACTCGCCGGGCCTGACGCATACCTCGTTCTCCTTGCAGGTGAAGTTCCCCTCGCACACAGCTGTACAGAACAGACAGCAGGCGTGAGTACCAGTGCTTGCTCCCTAAAGCCCCCCAGGCCCCCCCAGAGCAGAAAAAGGGCTGTGCTGTGACCCTCTGAGTGCTGCTGAGCTGCAGTACTGTGACCATCCTGGCAAGCAGCTGCCTGGGCTGGATGGGCCCCTTTGCAGAAAAGTTCCACCAGCCTCCTGTCACCCAGCTCAGCTTCATCTCTGCCACCCAGAGAGGATGCCATCCATCCTGGCCACCAGCCTCCTGCCACCCAGCCAAGCCATGTCCCTGCCAGATGCTGCACCAATGGTGCTGTCCCTGCTTAGCTCCGCATTGCTAGAGGGGAAAAGGGGACACAGAGTACAGGGGTTGTGGGCACTGCCATCCCAGCACTGCCTCTCCCATGGGGCCACCTACCCCCAAAGGCCACCAGCCCCTCTCCTGCTGAGGGGACCTCTTTCAGGATGTGGTGCAGGCTGCACTCGCAGATCCCACACTGCTTTGGCCAAGCTTCCTTAGGCACTGGAACAGGGAGAGACAACCACCCATCCCAGCCACCTTACCTGGGAGTTGTTAGACCTACGGTGATGGATATTATAGAAACCCCTAAAATAGACAGATTACACAGGTTAGGAGCAGTGAGTCTAAAGGTTAGAGCAGGTTTGGGGGCAGGAGATGAGAACAGCTCACTGTGGGACCATCCTCCCCCCACTGTCCTGCCAGATCCTGTCCGCCCTTCCAAAGAGGCCACATCCCGTTCCCAACGCATGCAGCGAGTGGTTACAGGGCTCATGCACAGTGGGTTAGTTGGTTATGTCGGCTTTGCTCCCTGCAAAGTGCCACCTCCAGTTCTCCTGGGGTGTGCTGAACCCTGTGGCCAGCTGAGATTGTGGGGGAGTCCCAAAGCAGCTGTCTCCATTGTGCTGGCAATGCAGGGAATGATGCTCCCAGGATTTCATGCTGAGCATCCATGCTGGGCTCGCTGTGGCCCCCATAGCAAAGAGCTATGACACCTTTTAGGGCCCCAGCCCAAGCTCAGTGGTCTTTGGCAGCCCTAGCAGCCTCTTCCCAGTGGGGCCATGAGAAGAGGCCTCACAACCACGTGCCTGGTGTGGGCAGCTTCGGCTCTGGCTCAGATCCCCACGCTGCTGCAGCATCTGTGGGGAATCTCAGTCCCATCCCTGCAGCTGCACCTTTACCCTGGGGGACACTGCACTGTCCCTTAGGACCCCGAGCAGCACCCCCAAGTCCTCAGACCCAGAGCTGGCTGGTAAGGAAAGAAACCCCCACAGGTCTGTGACCCCTGACACTAGGGCTGAGCACCCATTCCATCCACACGGTGCTGGCCTGGCGCACTGCAAGGAGATAGGACTCTGGCTGCAGGCCCCCAGGAAGGGACTCCCAGCCACAGGACACATCAAGCTGGCCCCTGACAGTGGTGGTGAGGCCAGGAGGGCTCAGTAAAGGATGGGCAGAGCCCAATGAAGCAAAATACTGGTGTTTACCTATTAAACACTCGCTCCCTTGTTGCCTCCATCCTTGGCAGCACACAAGAGCTGAGGAGCTGCAGGGATAAAAAAAAAGCATCACAAATAGTTATAACCCTCAGAAGGTCCTGGTCCTTCCCAAAAACCCACCAGGAGCACTGAAGCCATGATGGTTAGAGATCCTGCTGGGAGTTTCTGCACCTCCAAAGGGGAAGGAGTGCTCTTGGCTCCTCCTCCAGCACACAGAGAGTTAATGGATCTGCTGGGGGATCCCATGGATGCCCCACCAGCCATTAAGGTGATGCTAGGAGTAAGAATAGGGCCAGTTTTTCCCATTAATAAGGAGTGATGAAAAAGCAGAGCTAATGTTTGCAACCTCCACAATAAAAAAAATTCAAAGCCCCTCCCTGCCACCCCTCCCCCCCCCCCCAAAAAAAAAAAAAGAAAAAAAGGAAGGTTCTAAATGTCCCAGGGGAAAACATGACTTGAATTGTAGGTTAGTGCTTTGTGTCCTGAGGATGGGACCCCAAAGGCAGGTAGGAACCACCTGGCTGGAATAGCTGGAACACAGCCAGCTCCCAGGGAATGCCCCTATGTAGAAGCAGGGGGAGGCCAACTGCAGGCAGCTGGAACGTGTCCCTGAGCTCTTGAGAGTCCTGGAGTGCCACCAGCTCCAGGGACTACCAGGCACAGAGGCACAGGATCATCAGGCAGGACATTTTTGGCACAAGCTTGACCAGTTTGAGGGCTCAGACCCACTCAGAGGTTTAGCCAGGGATGCTCAGTTCTCTGCTGGGAAAGGACACATGGGGACATCTCACACACATTTCGTCAAAGAACCGCCCCCCCCCCAGGCAAATGTTTGGGGGCTCATGGTGCTGCAGTTGGGGGTGGGGAGTACACTCCCCATGACCCCACAGAAATCACTGTTCATCCCTGGAGCCACTCACTCATCCTTGGAGAGACCCACACTGCCTGGTCCCACAGGGAGGGAGCGATGCTGGAGGGTTGCAAACAGCCCTGGCCGACGCTGCAGTCAAGGAAAACTTCAAAACTTCACCCGGGCTGGTCTGGCGCTGCAGCCTGGAATGCATCTGGCTTTTTCTTTCTTTTTTTTTTTTTTTTTCCCCTTTTCCTCTTTATATGTAACAAATGCAGAAGAGGAGGAGACAGCGAGGAAGTATTTGCTCGAACCCAGCGCAGTCACAGGACCACGTCTGGCTGCCAGACCGCCTCATCCTGGGGCCGGGCGGGAGCTGCCAGCGGCGCCTCGGCCCGAGCAGCTCCGGGGCCGCAGCCCCGCCCGGCCCCGCCGGGAGCACCGTGTCCCCCTTGTCGTGGAGGACAGTGAAAAGTTGGAAAGGAGGCAGAAAAGAACCACAAAAATGATTCAAGGCCTGGAAAAAATGCCTTACAGCTGGAGCTCAAAATAGCTCCATCTCTGCAGCCTGTGGAAGCAGCCACAAGATGCTGCAATGGCAGCGGCACAAACAGCTCCCGCAGGGACCCTAGGGCTCAAGGGGGGGCTCTGCTCTCGCCGAGCATGCAAGGGGTTAATGCATGGGATTAATGGCAAAGGGGGACCAAACACCAAATCACCTCCCTGAAGACTGGGCAGGCTGGAGTCAAAGTCCTTCTCTGCAAAAAGCTTCAGGCTGTGCCCTGCAAAAAGCTTTGCCAGCTGTGCTGGGATACTCAAGCAGAGGTGGAAAAGGGCCCATGGTGCTCTTGCCCTCCCATGGCATGGCCTCACTGTTGCACCTGGGTTGCTTTCACCAGTCCACCCTTTAGAAATTCAGTTTGGCTTTTAGAATGAAACCATCACAGGTTTGCAAGAGGAAACCGTTCCACCTGGGAAACCTGCCTCCAACAGCTCAGCCTGGCCACCAAAATGGGCATCACCTGAAATGTGCCAAAAAATATCCTTTGTGATGAGCTGATGGTGGGGAGCTGGGAGTTATTGAGACACGGTGGCAGGAGGGAAAAACTTCTGCCATGAATTGGAGGAGGTGAGCGGCACCACAAGCACCCCCAGCTGGGAGCCAGCCCACTGCCTCCCAGGATTTGGGCTTATCTGTTCCCTGATAGCTAATCTCTCCTTCCCCGTGCCTGCTGATGGCCTCCCACACCCTGCTCAGCACCCATCTCATTTATTAGCAGCTTTGACAACAAATAAACTTGGTCCTGTGGCAAGGAGAGGTAGCCAGGATGTGACACTGGAATCACAATGGAAAACCATTGCTCCCAGTGAGGTACACGGACTGGTCCCAGCACAGCCAGCCCACAGAGGGTCAGTGCTGGCTGCAGGTCACCAATGCTTATCAGGGTGTGGGACTAAAAGGTGTTTCATGGCCTCAGCTCCTTGACAAAGGGCTTGCTCCCTGTGCCCCCTGACCACTGGAAAAGGATAACTGAGAGATGTGTTTAAAAGCTCGCTCTGGACCCACATGGAAATGGCACTGCAAACATCCACTCTGCAAATACTCTTTCCTTCAAAGCACTACAAATGCTGGGGAAAAAAACAATGAAAAACTGCCTCTGAGCTGTGGCCAGGGCTTGAGACCTCAGCTGATGTGGAGGAAAAGGAGTGGGCTGCGTGCAGAACTGGAGCTGTCACCTGCAGGGACAAGTCCTCCATGCCAGGCTTGCCCCTGGCCCACAGCCACGTCCTGCTCATGCTGAGCATCACTGGGATCTCAGCTAATGATTCCAGTCTTTTCACAAAGGTAGACTATTTTTCTTGTGGATCAGTATCTTACACTGCTCCTGGAAGTCACTTTGCCAATGGCTACAGAGAGGTCCCTGAGGCAGGAGGGGTGGCTCCTCAATCAGACCAGCACAGACTGCCCTGAACAATGAGGAGCAGGCTCACATCCCTGGAAGCAGGAACAAGACTCTGGGGCTCAGCTGGGAGCTGCTGCATATCGTTCCATGTGAGACCACCCAGCTCAACCCAGTGGATGGAGATGCAAAGGAGCCCTGCGGACACCCAGCATACTCCTGGTGCTCAGAGAGCCACTGGCACCCTCCCCATGCCCAGTGCTCCTCCATCCCTGCCCTGCTGCTCCTTCCAAGCATCACCCCAGTGCTCATCCTCCTCTATGCCACCCAGCTGGCACACAGTGTTCCTGGGATAACTGGGTCCCAGGCACTGGCACTCCCCAGCTGATGCTAGCTGCAGCTCCCTGACACCAGCCTCAGGGTGCAGACAGACAGACAGACATCCCCAGAGCAGGCAGGAATAGCATCATGGGCATAAATAGAAACCCTTCAGGCAGAGAAATAAAATTAAAGACCAAAGGAAAAGAGAGTGTTAGCAAGTGAGCAGGGCAGGGTCAAAGCAGTGTCCAGGCTGTCACCACTGGCACCTTTGGTCATACCAATGGGAAACCAGTTATAAAAGAACTTCAAATTTAAGGACAAGTTGAATTTAGAACACAAAACCCCAAAGAGTCCCAAATATGCCCTTTTCTTCTGCCCTAAATTATTCCTTGAATTTCTACTTGGGAGCCAGGTCGCAAGAAGTCACACAATCCTGAGCCCTCTGAAACCTGTGGTGGCATCCTCTCAGGATGTCTGGAGGGGCTATGCAGAGGAAAGGGTCTAACAAGCTCCAACAGCCTTGGGTGGAGGACATTGCCAAAGCCTCCTCCAGTCCCACTGCCCCTGGCCCCCGGATCTGCAGCACCAGGGCCTTGGGGCACCTGGGGTGGGTTTGGATGGTAACACATGGAGGGTCCTCCATGTCCACTGTACACTGCAATGAAGGGGGTGGGTGCCGAGTCAGTGGGTGGAGAGGGAAGAAGGGTTTGCAGAAGGGTGAGGGATAGAAAGTGATGCAAACCTCATCTGAGCTTCCTAGGGACGGTCTCTGCCCCACCATCCCCAGCCCCTAGGCTGCCTGCAGGCCCCAGTGCTGCCAGAGGATGGACACAACCAACACTGTCTTACTCAACAGCCAGTGCCTCTTTCATAGGCCATGGCACCCATGGGTGGCACAGCGAGTGAGTCTGAGCCCTGTGATGCTGGTGCAGAAGGACCCCCCACATTCATCCTGGGGGGATGAGGGGGTCCTTCTGCATGGGGGAGAAGCCAGGCACTTCCCCCCCAGCACGTGGGGCAGCACACAAGGAACAAGGTGGGGACACTGCTCAAGTTCCCTCTGCCACCCCAAGACGCAGTGGCAGTTTTGCTGTGCAGATCACGTCCCCGAGGAGGGACGGCTCCCTGCTGCCAAGGAGCAGCACCGGTGGGAGCTGCGGCCGCTCTGGCCCTCCTTCCTAAGGAGGCCGAAATGCCTCCTTAGGAAACTCTGTCTGTAATTTGAGGAGGGGGCACTAGCGCCCTGTGGCCCTGCTGAATGGAGCCATTATGCGGCCACTCTCGCATGAAGCACATGTTTTCCTTGTGGACTCGTCTGACCTCACAGGCGAGATGTAAAGGTGCTTTTATGGCCTGGGCCCCCCATTAAGCACAGGGGATCCAGCTCTCCCAGGTGGGAGACAGTGACTGTGGGCTCTCTCCCCTCTTGCTGGGGCCAGCCTGGTCCGGGCGCCTGGGCAGACCGAGCATGAGCACTGCAGAGAGCTCGGCTGAGGTGATACTCTGCAAAGGGACCTGTGGGACACGGAGACCACTGGGAGCCGGGACAAGTCAGTGCCATCTCTTGAGACCCTGCCCCCAGCCAGGCAGGCAGAATATGACCCCCGGGACAGCTAGACAGTGCCAGCACCCACTTTCTGAAGCTAAACACGAGGGTCTTGGGGCTGCCAACTCCACAATCCCCCAGCAGCCTGGAACAGCTTCACCATGATACCCAGACCATCCTGTATCCCACCAGCCCAGGGTCAGCAGTGCAACCCGAACCCCGGAGACACCTGGGACGGGCTCCCCAGCGCAGATCGTGCCCCAGGGATGCAGGATTGCCCTCCGTCCCTCTCACGACTCCATCCCAAGAGACACCCAAACCCAGCTCCCTACAACAGAACAGGCACCGGACATCCAGGACTGGCTCCGTAGGACCGGTTCCCCGCAGGTCCCAGAGGATCAGGACCAGCCCCTACGTCCCTGGCCCCGCTCGGGCTCAGCTCTTCACGCTCTCCCCGCCGCCGGCTCCCCCCGCCTCAGCCGCGCACAGGACGGACTTTGTCTTGGAAGGCGCCCAGCGCGGCGGCTGCCCGGGATGGGGGATGGACCGGCGAGCCCGTCCCGTCCCGTCCCGTCCCGTGGCCCCGGCCCCGGCCCCGGCAGGCGCTGGGGGTCCCGTCCCGCCCCGCACACCTGCCCGCCCCCGCTCCTACCCGGCGGCCCTGCAGACATTCCTGCCGCGGGGGCTCAGCTCCTGGGCGGCTCCGCGGCTCAGCACCGACAGCAGCAGCAGCGGCAGCAGCGCGGCCCCGGCCCGGGCGCGGCGGGGCGGCCGCAGCCCACGGGCCGCCATCAGCGGCGGAGCTACGGGGCCCAGCCGGACCCGGCACGGCCAAGCCAGGGCCGGGCGCTGCCCCCCCGCCCGGCTCCGCCGCTCCCGCTCCCCGCCCTCCCCGGTCCCCGCCGGTCCCCGCTGCCGCTCGGCGGGCGGAAGCCGCGCTGCGATCGCTTCGCCGCCGCCTCCCCCGCGCCCCTCTCTGCGGCGGCGGGAGGGGCTCCGCCGCCAGCCAGGAAATTCCGCATTGGTTCCCCTGACGGCGGGCCAGGCTCCGGGGGCCGCCGCCGCCGCCGCCCCGGCCTCGGGCAGCGCCGCCCCGACGGCCCCGAGAGGCTCCAGCGGGTGGGCAGCGCCGCTGAAATGGGGAGGGTCCCCGAGGGGGAATGGGAGGATGCGGAGTGCTGGCTTCCAGCACACCCCGGGGGTCCTGCAGCTCCCGAGAGTCCTGGGAGTCCAGTGGCTCGGGGTGTGGATGGCCCGCGATCCGGTAGCCCTGGGGGACTGGCTGTCACAGCGGTTTGGAAGCCCCAGAGCCCCGGGAGTCCCCAGCAGTCTGATGGTCCCCGGGGTCTGCGTCTCCCGGGATCCAGCAGCTCCAGGGGTTCGACAGCCATGGGTGTCCCAGAGCTCCGGATTTTGAGTGTCCCGGGGGTCTGGCAGTCCCAGGCTCTGGCTGTATCCGGCAGCCCGAGATGCACAACAGGTCTGAGATCTGTCTGACCTGTGGTTCCAGTAGCTCTAGCGGTCCAACAGTCCTGGGTGCCCAAAGACCCTAGGGTCAGTCTGTCCTGGCAGTCTGGCAGCCTTCAGGAGCCCGAAAGCCCCAGTATTCTCCTGATCCAGGGATCCAGCAGCTCCAGATGCTGGACACAGCCCCAGCATCAGGCTTCCCCAAAGGTCTGGTAGCCCCAGGTGTGTGACAGCCCCACTGTCCAGCTGTCCTGCACATCCAGGAGGTGCCAGATGCCAGTGATCTGGCATCTCCATGTGTCTGGCAGCCCGGACCATTCTGTTGGGAGCCATGCAGGACCTGTGGGAGCTAAATGGTGCCTGCAGCAGTGGAGCCAAGGACCCTGTACAGTGACAAAAAGGCTTCAGAGCAGACAATGGTTAACCCACTGTAAGGACACAGCTGGGAATCAGGTGGACACCCTGTGCACTTGCACGTGTCCCACACCTCTAGCAGGGTGGGGCAGTCAATAAGCCTCCTCAGCCTGACAGTGCAGCAGCACTGAATGGGCCAGGGCTTCCTTGGCCACCATCCTGTGCCAGCTGGATTTTCAGCTTAATGGTCACTTGTGAGAGATGCCTCAAGGTTCTTTGAGCTCCCAGGACACCTGATAACACTATGGGGGAAATGTGTATGGGGACATTCTGGACATCTCCCTTAAGGTAGTGCAAATGCAGCTGGACAGCTGCATGTGTCTCCTGAATGCTGATGGCTTGCACAGAGCTGGGGAAGGTGTACAGACAGTGCATCTCCACCGAGCTGCCATGAGCGCCACACACCTCTGGGGATCTCCTGTGGATGGGGAGCCTCCATCCCTATGGGCATGAGCTGGGCAGCATCCTTCTGGAGAGGATCAGGGAGTTCTGAGCACCTTGGGATCTTTGCACCAAGCAGAGGGCAAAGGCATTTGGTGGGTTTTCTCCATCTTCAGTATTGGCAATACTGATGCATATGAAGACTTCTCTCCTGCTCAGACAGGTGACCCCCAATGAAAAGTCTCTGGTGGTCTTACCATTGGGAATGTGGCCATAGAGTAGCAGCCCCTCTCCCCCCTCCTATTTTCCTGGCACATTCCACGTGTTTGGCAGTAGCACCAGGGAGTAGCATCCCATGCCCATCTCCCCCTGCCTCCACATCCCTGTCCCCCCTGCCCCATCCTGCTCACAGGTGCAGGAATGAGAAGACCATAGAGGCACAAATTGCTTCCTTGGGATGACTCAGCCTCAGGCTGAGCTCGCCATCCCTTTCTGCTGAGGAAAGAGGGATGGGGAGGGTCAGCTCCAAAGTTAGGCAGAAATCTGGGTTTGGTGGTGGTGTCTCCCCTGGCAGTTGTGCTCACCTTGAGCTGTAGCCTCACTCAGGCTGTTTCCCCAGCTTCACCTCCCTGCACTGTGCTGAGCAGCCCTTGTGCTCTGCTGTCCCAGTCACAATGAGTCAGGGCAAGATCACACTGCCTTACCTTCACTGCGCTGGTGCTTTGTGTGAGGATATATCAGCTTTTGTAAGTTTTTTTGGCTTCTATAAACTTAACTTCTCTTTCTCTTGGCCAACGGGCAATGCAGCTTGACTGCTCTGTTTCTACCCATGTAACCCAGGGCAGGGCAGGGTCTGGGCTGCAGGCAGGGAGATAAGCTGTTCCTTCAGAAGATGCTGCCAACTGGCATAGGAGGCTGGAGAAACTGAGGATGCTGTGGGGAAAAGGCGAGGGGAGGTTTCACAGTGTTCTGGGCTGGCTGGTGCTGCCAGGGCCTGGGCACTGCACATCCCACAGGCAGCACCCACCCCTCCCTCCTCTCCCACTGGTCGCAGCCAGGCTGTTGTCTATGCAGAGCTTGGCCCATGCTTTCCATCACACCATTATTTGCAGTTCCCATTTCAGACCCTGACAGGCGCCCGTCTCCTGTCTTTCTGTGTTTTGGAAAACACCCCAGAAGAAAAAACCCCAGCACTATAATATTTCTGAACACAAACCTAAGTAAAAAGATGCTGTTTTGTCAATGGTTCAAAATTCCCCATGGCTGCTTTGGTGGGCAGGACTGCACAGTGGGGCACGGTGGGGCCTACAATATGAGGTACTTGTCACCATCCTCACTGTGCCCAGGCTGTCAGGATGCTTTTTGTAAAAGGATATGGCTCTTTCCTCTTCCAACTCCCCACTGCTGCAGCAGCACAGGGTCCTACACACACACTGCCTTTCCATGCCTCCTCTTCCTCCAGGACGAGCAGAAAACAGCAGCAGCAAAAGCTAAAACTGAGCAGGGTGGAGAATGCCTGGGATATGGGAGTGTTAGTTGGGTCAGTGCACCCAGAAATAAAAGCTGCAGTTGCTATTTTCTGACTGAGCATGGAAGAAGCTGTGCCAGGGGACAGTTAGGTAGGATATCAGGGAAGGGTTCTTCCCTCAGAGGGTGCTGGGCACTGCCCAGCCTCCCCAGGGAATGGGCACGGCCAGGAGCCTTTGGACAGCTCTGCCAGGGATGCCCAGGGTGGGATTGTTGGGGGTCTGGGCAGAGACAGGAGTTGAGCTTGCTGGATCCCTGGGTGCGGCAGGGCCAGGAGCTGGATCCCTGTGGGTCCCTTCCAGCTGAGGACATTCTGCGAAAGGTTGTGGGGAACCGGGGATTTGGGGGTTTCAAGGGCATTCTGTGCCCAATCCCCAAATCCCCACATTCTGTTCAGGAGGCAGCACCTGCAGCCTTACACAGCCCTTGCAAACAGGCACACACAACACCACTGCCCCAGGCTGCGGAGCTGTCCTGTCCTAGGAAGAGGGCTGGGGAGGGGATTATCTGCAAAAAAAGAGGGCCAAGAGGGGCTTCCCCTGCCCTCCTACACAGATGTCTGTGGGTCTTTGCAGAAGCTCACAGTGCTCCTGCATCAGCCAGCCCTGGGTGCAACTGCAGCATCAGAGCTCAGCCCCAGACAGCCCTAGGCACTCTGTGCCTCTGTCACAGCATCCTGCCTACATGAGCTGGAAGGCAGCCCAGGGCCTGGAACATCTCCCATCTTTCTTTAAATTCCAGGAGCCCAGCTGCTACCTGCACCAGTGCTGTTGTGGTCCCATGCTCCAGACAAAGCTCCCTGCTCCCCTCCAGGTTTACTTTAAGGCAGAAGAGTGTCAGCTAGAGAAAAGGCAGGAGATGAACAGCTCTGGAAAGCTGAAACATCACCCCTTTGGTGTGGGTGGCTCACCAAGTAAAGGGGCTCAACCTGGAAAAAAGGAGACACTGCCACAGCTCCAGGCAGGGAATCCCAGAGATGCCTGTGGTCCTGCAGAGCCCAGGAAAAAGTGCCCCTAATTTGAGGCATGAAAGCCTACAGGGTGCATGTACCCCAAAAGCAGGTCTCTCCCATGCTACCACCCCCTCTTCTGCAGGTATGTGGATGGCCCAGGGCTCCCAGCTCCCCCCAAACCCATCACAGGAAGTTCCACAGCTCCTCCAGTCCCTGTCCCAGGAAGTTTGGCCTCACTCCTTTCCCCAGGCTCTGGCTCAGGCCAAAGCATGCAGCATTAACCCCCCTTTGAGACCACAGCAGTGCCTGGGCACATGTGGCTGCCCAAGAACAGAGAGAGAGATGGGAGCAGGAACAGTTGTGATTTAATTATTTCCATTCTCTACAAATCCAGTGTACAGCAGAGACGAGCTGTGGTCCAGCTCCTGGTGCTCCCACTGCCATGGTCCATCATTAGAACCAGGGACTGCGGGCAGGAATGGTACAGGGATGGGGCCAGCCCACTCCCCTCACCCCTCCTGCTCCATTGGATGTGTGCCTGAGGATGGACAACCCCAGGCAGCTTATCCCAGTGGGCTGGAGGAGAGCCTAGACCTGCCCAGCTCTGGTCAGTGCAAAGCCAGTGAGCAGGCAGGTAGCTGTCTGGGACAACAGGGGCTGATCCTGCCCCTTCAAAGGTCTGGTGGAGGCTAAGCTCCAACCCTGGCAGAGGCTGGAGGAGCTTCTGGATGAGGCCAGCTTGTCCCCAAGTCACCTGGCCCACCTGGACCTGTGCCCATGGACACAAGGCAAGTGGATAAATGACCCTGTGTAATCCTGCCAGGGAAAGAACACCAGGACAGTGTTCATCAAGGCACAGGGCAGGCTGGCAGGAGAGCCCCAGCATCTCCCCAGAGATGGCAGAAGGACATCCCTGGAGCAGTGCCAGAGGGGGTGATCCCAGAGGCCACTGAAGGTGTGAGTTGTTCAATAGCAACAAGGACACTTCTCTCTTGGGCAAAGGGGGCTGGGGGAGCTGCAGCAGAACTAGGATAGGGAATGGTGACAGTGGTTCAGGGCGAAGGTACAGAAGCTCCAGGGAGGGTCAGGGGCTGAAGAGGTTTCCTGTGAGGAGACGCCTCTTGACCTCTTTCCAGAGCAGGTCCCGCTCACGGTTGGCCCGCTGCATGAAGCCCCGGTTCTCCTGGGCCCGGCGGGACAGGTAGGGCAGCACCTCCTTCACCGGCCCGTAGGGCACGTACTTGTACACAGGGAAACCAGCCTGGCCTGAGGGAGAGAGGCTGCGGCTCAGGTAATTGCCAAGAGAGAAAAAAAATGTGCAAAAAAGAAACAAAAAAAAGGTAAAAAAGGGAGGAAAACAGTGAAAAAATGGGAAAAGGGAAAAGAGGAGGAAGATACTTGACATGGGGGAAAAGGGAGCAAGGGGGAAAAGAGGGGGGAAAGGGGAGGAAGGGGGAGAAAAAAGGGGGAGAAGAAGGGGAAAAAAGGTCGAAGAAAAAGGGTGAGGATAAAAGGGGTAAAATAAAAACAGGGGGGGAAGAAACAACAGGGGGGAAATAAAAAAAGGGGAGGGGGAGGAAAAAAAGCCACCTGCCCTTCCCTGCCTGCCCTCCCATGCCCTGATGGCTGTGCAAAAGGCTGTGGCTGGGCACTGGGACAGGATAGCAGCAGCGGCGGAGCCTGGTGGGGGGGCAGAGGTGCATCTCCCCCGGCTCAGCACCGGGAGCTTGGGAAAATGCCAGAGGGAGCGGGCAGAGGTCACCAAGAGCCCTGGGAATGTCAGCAGCTGGGGCTGGGCCAGCTCAAGGAGCATTCAACCAGAAACATCAAGTTAACACATTTTTCCAGCATGACCGGATGAGGCTGCAGACAGGCGGCCAAGCCCTGCTTCCAAGAGAACTCCAGGACAGAGCAGCATCTGTGCTGGACAACTGCCCAGTTTGCCTCCTGCTGTTCTGCTGGCCTTGGAACTCCGTTCTGGACACTGGTGTGGGCAGGGGGATCAGTCCCTGACCAGGGCTGGGTACCTGGACACTTGTGTGTTCTTCTGTCCAGGCCCCTGGCAGTGCTGCTCTGCTGCCTGGGCTGGTGGCTGACGACAAGGTTGTTGTGGTGTAAAGCTAAATCCTGTCCCTCAGCTGTGACTACTTCCTCCTTGCCTGCCCCCTGCCCTATTCCTAATTACTGTCTGTCAAGTTCCACATTCCAGCAAGGGCATCGTGTGATTGGCAGAAGTTCAAAAGATGTTTTTTGGACCTGGAGTCATTGGCCTGTCCAGGTGTCATTGTCCCCTGAGACCCTCCCCCTCCCACCTGGTTTGGTGGCTCACCTATCCTCTCCCTCCCACCTCCCTGTGGGTTTAAAAGGCGTTGAAGTCATGTGGTCGGAGTCTGTTGGAGCAGTTACTGAGATTCAGAACTGTAATACCCTGGAATAAACTCTGGATTTAACCCTCTGGCAGAACCCACTCTCTTTCTCTTCACCATCGCCTGGACTTTTTCCACTAGAGGTAAACTGAGTTCTGCTTTGCATGGGCTCATTCCAAGTGCATAACTGCAACTGCCTGCGAGCCAAAGGTGTCCCTGAGGAGAAATATCCCCAGCAGTCACCCCTAGCTCAGTGCAATCAATACAAGGTCACACAAGAGGCTGGTGTCATCCTGTTAGCAGAGAGCCCAGGAGTCGGTGTGCACCTCCCATGGAGCCAAGGGACACCCCCAGGCCGAGAAAGTACAGGAGAGGGTTTCTGTCTGCCAGGACCAGTCTCTGCCCCACCATGAGACCCCAATCTCTGCTCAGACTCCAAAGCAGGAATGTCCCAGCCCAGCCACTAGAGGCTCATGAAGCCTCAGGAGAGAGATGTGACTTTTCACTTATATCCTCATCTACATCCTCCCCAACCCCCACCCAGGGGTCACAGCATTCCCCATGGCAAGACATTGTGCTCAGCCAGTGACAGTAACGATGTAATTACTCTACTTCCTGCCTGCCGTAATTCCATGCTTCCGTATTCCGTTCACTTCCTGCATCAATTGCCTTCTTCATGCCTTTCCCATTAATTCCTTCCTTCCTTCCGCCACTGCCTTCCGCCAATTTCCTTCCGCCACTTCATTCCGCCACTTCCGTCCTTCCTTCCGCCACTTCCTTACCGCCACTTCACGGCAGGCCAGCTGCCGACGAGTTGACAAGGCCGGAACGAAAAAGGAATAGGACGCAAAAGGAAGGCAGCCAAGGACGCATGGCCGGAGGAAGGAAGGCAGGCGGCGGGGACGGCCGGCCGGCGGGCCGGCCGGAGTGCAGGAGTGGCTGCAGGGCACGGCAGGCCTGACCGTCATTGCAGGCCGGGATTGCCGGCAGCCAACAAGGCCGGCTCGCCATAGGAGAGGACAGACAAGGAAGGGGGAAGGGGTGGTGATATTAATATTTAGTCTGTTAGGACTGAGGTAATCGACCACGGAAGGTAAGAAAAAAATCGGTCAGAAGGAAGGAAAGGAGGACTAAGAAAAGGAGACAGGAAGAATGGAAAAGAGAAAGGAAGGGAAGAGAGAAAAAGAGGAAGTGGGGGAAGACACCAAGGAAATTACGTCAGGATAGGAACGGAAGGGAAGTGAAGGAAGGACCGGAATGAGGAAGTGCATTAATGCATGTCGGGCACCGTAAGGGACATGCGGCAGAATCCGCAACGGCAAGTGCATTCCTTCCGTCCTTCATTCTTATTACGTCCTCCGTCCTTCCTTGCATTGACTTCATTGCATTCCTGGACTAATCCGACCCACAGCAGCTGTTTAGAGGTCTCAGTGGGGCTGGAGCACCTCTGCCAAGCACCCCACTCCCATCACTCACCCAGGGGGAAGGTGATCTGGTCACACATGCCCAGCAACTGCCCAAAGCACACCTTCTTGTCCGAGGGATGGATCCCCAGCTCCATCATCCTGCAAAATGAGCCTCAGCATAGGGGGAGAGCAGACTCAGCAGAGCTCACCAGGGCAGTGTGTCCCACCAGAAGCCTGGGGATCATCTCCACATAGGACAGTGTGGCACTGACCATGTCCCAGATGGATGCTGGGATGTAGAGCGTGAGGGATTTGTTTTTACAACAGCCTCTGGGTTGATGATGGGACCAATTCTGCAGGCACTGGGGCCACAGTGCCCCAGCTCCACAGACCTCAGCTCCAAGCCCCATCTAAAGCCCTGAGTACCACTTGGGAGCCAGGATTCCCCCACGTGAGCTCATGTCATGGGGGACCTGACAAATCACAGCACATCTCCCTGCCCCCCACATTCCTCAAGCCCCTTGTCTCTGCCTCACCACGCTGCCTGCCCAGCACCCACCTGCGCAGGGTGAACTTCACGGTGTCCTCATTGTGGGACGCTACCATCACACTGGCTTTCCGGCTTTGCTTGATCTCCTCCAGAACATAGTCCAGGCACCTGTGAGGCAAGACGAGCCTCTGGTGAGGCCTCTTTCCACCGGGGCAACAGGCAGCAGTGTGGCTGGGGCTGTCCCCTACCTGTGGTACATCTCGTTGGTCTTCTCATAGGTTGGGTTGATGGGATCCTCGTAGCCCATCTGAGCCGCCCTCTCTCTCTCCTGCTCCATGTAGGCGCCACGCACCAGCTTGGTGCCGAAGTGCCAGCCCTCCCGGCGTGACAGCTCCACGTCCCCTGTCACGTTGTTGTAAGCCTCCTGTGACCAAGAGGAAGAGATGACACAAGGTCATTACTCCAGTGCCACCCCTGACTGCCTCAGCAGCTGTGCCACTGTACTGCCATGGCTTCAGGAGATGAGGTCTCCATCCACGTGCTGGAGCAGTGCCCCGGGACACGCCGGCCTCACCCTCAGGTAGCACTGGTAGGTGTTGTAGATGAGGGGCTGGCTCCCATTGAAGCGGCGCTGCGTCTCCACCGTCAGGTGGCTGATGGCCGGCTGGAAGTAGCTCTGCTCTGCGTCTACCATCAGCCTCACGCCCTTCTCCATGGCTCTCTGAGAGGTGAAGGACACGCAGGCTGGGTTCATAGGGCCACCTGCTCCATGTGTCCCCCTTTGTGACTCCTCCAGCCTCAAGGCCCCCTCACCCTTGCAAGGACATCCATGCGTTGCAGCACCCTCTTCATCTGCAGCTCTTCCTCCTCACCGAAGCGTAACAGCAGAGGCTCCAGCTGCCCAGTCTGAAATGAGAACAGATACGTGGCACCCTGCCTGCACCCAGCTCTGCCCATGGGGGACACAAACACCCCTGGAGGGAACCCATCCCCAGGACTGCTGCCCCACCCCAGTCCCCCAGCCCCCACCAGCCAGCAGGGCGTGACAGGATGCCCACCCTGCCAGCCTGGTGGTTGCACACTGTGGTCACAGCATGGCTGAGCTTTGCAGCCACCACCACCTACTGAAAGAGTATGAGACCCTTGCCCTGCTTCCACAAAGCCTCTGAGGGACCACTCTAGGGGTAGCAAAGGTGGGTACTTACCTTCCTGTTGGGGATGAGCAGAGGCCTGGAGAGTTTGGTGCGGCTGTCGAATAGGCTGTTCCAGTCCAGCAGGTCCACAGTGCTGGGAGCAGAGAGCCAGGTCCTTGCTGGTGTCTTGCAAAGTCAGGGGGCTCTCTATCAGCTCCCAACCCCCACCAGCAGGAAGGACACATGACATGTGCCACCCTGTCCTGTCTTGTCACCTCCACCCAAACTTCCCCTATGTTCCATTGCTATGCTGAGCCACAGCAGGCCTTTGGAGACCTCCCCTTGCTGCTGCCCCAGGAACAGGGACAAAGTCCCCCAGTGTCCCTGCACTGCAGCACTCCCAGCTCCCAGGCAGCTTACCCATTTGTGCCCAGGTTCTCGCCTGTGAACCACTGCTGGCTCTCTGTCTTGCTTGCAATGCCAAGTTTGGCCAGTGCCTCCTGCCACCAAAAGAAGTATTGGGGTCTGTCTGCTTGAGGTGTCACAGCTCAGGGCTGCTCTGGTACCTCGGTATCCAGGGCCACCTCCAGCAGTGCATCCCTGCAGCACAGCCTCCTCCTGCAGGGCCTCACCTGCAGCTTCTCCACCTCCAGCTTTGTGTCCAGCACTGCCCGCCCGGCCTGGCCCTCCTCTGCAGCCATTTGGTGGAAGAACCTCCGCCACTTCACCAGCACCTCTGAAAAACGCACCTGTGGGACAGGGCTCCAGGTGAGACACCCAGGCTGGAGCCTCCTGTCCTGCAAGGGCTTTGCAAGATCACACCCAGTCCGAGGCAGATGCTGACCCCAGAGCAGAGCAGTATAGACCCCACAAATCCACCTTTATGTCACCTTTAAAGTCCTAAGCTCTTTGTGTCTTGCCAAAAGTTGAGGCAGGGTCTCCAGGGGTCTTGGGCTCTCAGGGGACAGGCTGTTGGTGCCCACTCCTCACTGCCATTACTAGAGATGTCACCTGGCATCTGCCCCAGCAGAAGCATCATCTGTGACCCTGGCTCTGCCCCACCACACTCTGTCACAGCTCTGGCACTCACCAGGAACTGGGGTCTGGCCAGCGCTGTCAGCTTGATGGCAGAGAAGCCGTCCTCTGAGCTGCCACCTGGATGGAACCACAAGTACAGCTTCAACCTGACCATCAGCCCTTGGGCAGGAAAGGTATGGTGGTGGTAGGACTGAGAGATCCTTGCAGTCCTCAGCACAGTGAGGCTGTCCAGGACACGTGGAGCACTCACTTGAGGCATCAATACAGCGGAGGAAAGTCTCCATGTGCTGGTCACACTTGGCCTCATCGGCATAGAAATAGGTGTGGGCCCCAGTGACTCCACCATGGTGATCCCCAAATCCCTGATGGGCTCGGTATTGCTTCTCCCTTTTTTCTGCTCCTGGGGTGGAAGAAGATGGAGATGGGCCATGCCCCACCAAGTTCCTACAGCCTCCCAAGGAGCTCCCAGTGTGGGTGAAGGGATAGAGGCTCTGGCTTGGACCTCAGAAGAGCCCCCAGCACTAATATGGGCCCTGCTTTCTCTGTGCCTCAACAGAGGCCGAGTCTTTGCTGAGGGACAAGACTGGGCCAGGAACCACGTTGTTCTTCATCCAGCTCATTTTTTGAGGCCGTGGTACCTGGGTCCTTCCCCCACAACACCAGGCCTGCGGTGCCCAGACCTCCAGGCTATCTCCTGTCACTCACCTCCCATCTCCTTCTCGGCTGCAGAGGTGCGGGAGCTAAGAAGAGAAACAGGAAAGATAAGGGCCAGTTCAGCAACCCCCTACAGCCCTACGCTGATGGACAGGACAGCTCTGAGGCTCCTGTGCTGCCATCCTGGTGCTGGACCCTGCTGTTCCCTTGCCATCCCATCACCAATGGGATCCACCTGGCAGTTCAGATGCCCAAAACCCACCTGTGGAAGGGAACAGGGCTTCACCATCCATCCGGGGAAGATCTGGGAGCCCTGAGGCAGCACAGTGAGGATGCCCTGTCCAAGGGTTTAGAGCTGCCTTCCAAAAGCCCACACCATGGCAAAGACAACGTCAGTCCAGTGGGGCTGGCATGTTCCATCTCCAACCTGCTCATGCTCCTTGCTGTGGTGACACCAAACCTCAACCCGCTGCCTCCTCACCTTGATGGCACCAGCAGCCAGACAACAAAGCACAGAGCTCCTCCAGACCCTGAGCACGCTCAGCTGAGAGTGCCTGCTGCCCCACACTTCTCTGTGCTATTGCTTCAGGCAACAACTCGCAAACAACATCTCGTTTTCAACTCCAGCTGACCTCGGATGTCATTTTAAGCCCAAACTCTCTGCCATGGAGATAACAAGACTCTGACAGCCTGGGGGGTGATGGCCAACTCATGACATCCTTCCTGAGCTTGAGTAGCTAAGCCTTCTTGCTGACACCCTAAACCCAGCTGCAGAACCAGGATCTGACCTGGAACAGGGCCAGCTCCTGGAGAGCAGCCCTGGATGGCAGCAGAGCCATCCCCTGCAGGAGGCCTCTGCTTTGGCATCCCTGTCCCCAGACTTTGCTGTGCCGGACAGCAAAGAAGCACAGCTCGAAGGAAAGAGCAAAGCCACCCATCCGGAGCCAGCAGCCTGGCCAAGAGAGCAGAGAGGCAAATGGCAGAGTCCCAGGACACGTTCTCCCATATGAAAACCCTGTGACAGGGATTAGGGGCCGCTGGAAGCATAACAACTAGAAACAAGCCCTTCTCTCTGGCCCCCTTGAGCCAGGACCAGCCCCACATTGCTCAAGGAGGCCACAAAGCCTGGCACGAGCCAGGGCAGGAGCAGCTGGAGCTCATGGGAAGCAGAAGGCACCATATCTAGCAGGCTCTGCCCCCTGATTTTACTCACCTGAGGACAGGGAAAGCAGGTTTTTCTCCCTGAGTACAGAGGGTGGAGGAAAGGAAGGAGGAGAGATCATACACTCAGCAATGGGATTTTTCAGCAAAGCCCTTGCTAGGTGGAAGCTCCCTTTGGAGCTGGTGGCATGGCATAGGGGACAGCTTCAGCTGAATAGTGCTGTGACATGAGGGCATACATGGGTCCTGCGGACAGGGGACAGCTCTGAGCACACCCTGGGCACCACATCCAAGGTACTGGGGACAAGTGGCTGGAGTGAAGGCGCACAGCTCAAATAGCAAACAGCGCCCTTGGAGTTAGAGTGTTTTATGTTCCTGAAGATAAACACACCCTTCCCAGGAGCATTTTTGCTGCATGACTGCACCAGCTGTTCCTTCATCCTCTAGGAGGGCATTCAAAGCAGTGCCACAGTGCTCGCTTTGCTCTTTTGCATCAAGCAAAATAAAGGAAGATGCTTCCAGCTGAAGAAATAACTTTGTCCTGGATATCAGCTGCTCACTTTGCAATATTAATCTTGGCCAGCAAAGCCATTCCCTCACCCACCAAGTGCCACTGAACCCAGCTTCTACCTGACCATCCCTTCCACAAACCCACAACAAGTCTCCCAGAGCAGGTCCCATCTCCGGGCACTGTCCAGATGCTCCTGGCAGACTGTATCCAGACAGGAACAGCCTCAAGTATGAGCTCAGGGCCTGGGAGCTCATACTTGCTTAAAGCAGGTTGTGAAGACTTGCTGGATGGCTGGGAAAGCTAATCCAGCTGACACAGCAGATGGGGCTTTCAGGAAGTTTTGGATCAGGCTAAGTAAACCAGCTCAGGAGCAGCACAAAGGTCCCACTGTTGGAAATAATCCCTTTGGCCCTGCAGGTTACCCAGAGGGTGCCAGCAGCACAGCATGTTTGCTTTGCTCATCAACAAATGGGTCTGGCAAAGGGTATGAGGGATCAGGGAGAAGCTGTCCTTGAATTACTACATCCAAGGAAAAGACTCATGGTTACATGAAGTCCATCTTGGAGTTATGGGTGGTGCTTAAAATTCCATGGGTAGGAATAAAGCAAAGCCCTTGGCAGAACAGACCTTCAACCTGCTCCATGCAGGAGTTGTCAGCACACACCAGCCCAGGACCACCACAGGCCTTGAAGAGCTCGAAGCTAAACAGAATCTGCCCCATGATCCCAGGGAACATGCTGACAAAGCACAGGATAGGGGTGGCAGCTGGGAATGACACTGGGAACAGGAGGAGAAGGGGAGGCAGCAGCTCTGGGAGCAGCATTGCCCAGATTGGGGACAGTGATCCCACACTGGGGCAGGTGTCAGATAACAACACAAGGAATTTCTAGAGGAAGTCAAGGCCACACTCTGCATGGCAGAGCCTGAAGAGCACCTGACAATGCTAGGGGCGGGATTGTCCCTCTCCTGTGTCAGCACAACCCCAACCCACGTGCATGTTGGGACGCCCGTGCACCAACAATGGCCCCAGGACTGCCAGGAGGCTACAACCACCTTCACTCTGGGGGGGCCTCGTTGCTTCACCCCACAGGTACCAGTGCTGCCTCTCCATCCCCCCACCCAGGGCTGCAGCCAAGCTGAAGCCCCCAGACCTCTGCTGCCTGGAGAACACTTATCTTCCAGCTGTGTCACCATGACCTGGCAGCAGCCTTCAGCACCTGGCTGAAGCTTCCTGGGACAAGCTGGCAGAGTCCTGGTTGCCAGCCTGAGCAGGGCATGCAGAGGCCTGTGGCAGGCAGGATAAGCTGGTTCTTGCCCACGTTGCATTGTTTTTCCCAGCTGTGGAAGAGGTGCCACAGCCCATCCCTGGGGCAGAGAGGGCATTTCCCTGCCTTTATGTCAGGCTTGCTCCAGAAGAACAACAAGAGATGGCACCGAGAGGCCAAAACACCCACTGACTGCTGTGGTTGGTAACTCTGCTTCCTGGCTGGCAGCAGCACAATCCCAAAGCATTCACCAAGGGGAAGGACACAGCTCCAGGGTCCAGCAGCCATGAACACAGGACTGCCCACACCTCTCAACCATGTGCAGTCCAACTCAGCACCAGCCCTGGCAGAATCACTAGAATTTGTGATTTTAACCCAAACAGAGCCTGGGAGGACCCAGAGTGATGGTTGGCAAGGGACACCATTCAACATAACCCATCCAATCCCATCCTGGGCTTGGTCCCTGTTCAGAGAATTATGGAACATCCTGAGGTGGAAGGGACGAATGAGGACATCAAGTTCCACTCCTAGCTCTGCAGAGGACAATAATCCCACCCCGTGCCTGATTGGCCAAACACTCCTCGAGTGGCAGCCTTGGGACCACGACCACTCCCTGGAGATCCTATTCAGTGTCTGACCATCCTCTGGGTGATGACCCTTTTCCTGATATCCAGGCAAATCCTACTGGGGCTTGGGCAGGGATGCCTCGGGAAGTCTCTTGAACGTGAATGGCCCACACAGCACAGGCAGAAATCACCTAGCCAGGAGTACCACATGTGCAAACCCCAAATCTGCAGTGGGGGGAGCAACACAGCCCAGCCAGCTCACAGACCACCAGCACCCATCAGCAGGAGGGATACAGTTGCAGGCAGAGCCTGTCTGAAAGTCTTCTATGGTCTCCCACAGGAAAGCCCTTGGCCGAGGTACAGCCAGGCAGCAGCGACAGCCTGGCAGCACCAATGCTGCTGGCCCAGCCCCCGGGAATGCTGAACACTGCCTGGACCACGGCTGTGTGTGCCCGGACTACACCTAACCTTCAAAAGCAGCCACACACCTTCAAAACAGCCGCCCTCCTGCCTGGCAACAGCAGGGTGTTTTGAATATTTTCTAGAAAAACCCCAAAGTTTCCAGCCCACTCGGGGATGGTGCAGCCCTGCCTCCCCCCGCACAGCTCTCGTGCCCGTGCTGCTCTCACCAGTGTCTGCTCCCATCAGGGACCCACAGACCCTTCACTCCTGGGGATGAATGGCAGCGGCAGCAGCAGAAGCAGCGAGGGGCAGTGGCATCCGCCACAGCACATGGGGATCCCCGATAAGCAGTTCCCGGGTGTGGACCAGAGATATGGGGCCTAGTACGTGCCTGACCAGAGATATGGGGCCCAGTACCTGCCTGACTCACATCCTGCTCGCAAACCATCCTAAAAAGCCGTTCCCGCTGTGTTGTTGACACCATGTGACAAGCATATGACAGCCGGACGGTGTCCCCAGCTGCCAGCAGTGATTGCCGCTGTGCAGCCTTGCCCGGGGGACGGCGCATCCTCAGCCAGTGTCCTCCGGAAGGGCCACCTTTGTTGTGGGTGGGGGGACACCACCCACCCCCGTGACCGTGAGGTGCCAGCCAGCGGCCCATCGATCCGGAGAGCGCAGCTGACCGGAACTGGAGCCCGAATAATGGAAAGTTACTGGCAGCTTTGGGCTGGCGCCAGCTCTTGGCAGAGGGCGGGAGGCAGTGAAGGCTTCCTGGGAGTGGGGGGCAGTGCGGGAAGGAGGGCATCACCCCAGCTTGAGAGAGATGGAAATGGTGGAGGGTGGAAATCATGGAACTGTTAAGATTGCAAAAGAGCTCCAAGATCATTGAGTCCACCAAAATGTGTGAGGCAGCATTTGTATGGTAAGGAATGGCAGGGGCAGGAATGGGGGGGCAACATCCCGATGGGGGGGGGGGAAGGGGGACCTCAAGTGTGATACCAACGCTGTGTGTTGTCTGTCTGTGTGCAGAGGGGTGTGGGGGGGGGACACAGCGCCCCAGGGGGTTAGGGAAAATAAGACGTGGCTGGCAGAGGGAAGATGGAATGGGGAGGGTTAGCATTCCATAGGAGATGGAAAATAGAGGTGGGGAAACCCCCTCAGGGTGTGCAGGAGGGTTCGGTGTGTACAACACTACCGAGGACGGTGCACTCTGGTGCGTTCAAGGGAATAGATGGGGACAGAGGGGGTGCAGCAGACAGGGGGCAGCACCTGGGGTTCAGCACTCCAGTGTGCAGGACACAGCCCCCGCCGTGTGCGGGGCAGTGCCACCCCCGTGTGCAAAACACAACCCTCGCTGTGTGCGGGGCACTGCCATCCCTGTGGGCAGATCACTGCCACCCCCCTGTGCGGAGTACTGCCACTACCGGGCTGAATGGGCGGTGCAACGGGGGGGGCGAGGCCGTGACGCATGGCCCTGCAGCCAATGGGAGCGGGGGGCTGGGCAGGCGCAGCCAATGGCAGCGCGGCTAGGACCCGCCCCCGCCCCGCCCCAGCCCCGCACTCACCGCCCGTCGCTCAGGTCCTCCTCCACGCTGTAATCCAGCACGGCGCCAACGCCGAAGGCCTGGTTCCGCCGGAGCAGCGGCTTGATGGCCTCCTGGTCCTCCCCGGCCACGAATTGCCCGTAGAACGTCATCTTCATTAGCCGCTCAAACAGCGTCTGCCCCAGCACTCGTTGGCACAACTGCAGCAGCTGCGGGTCATCGGCGGCTCAGCACCCGTCCCGCATGGGCACTCCCGTAGGAAAAGTCCCCACGACCCAGGACTGGCATTCTCCAAAACGGGCACCCCCCGGCCCGGGTCCAAGAGTTCTCCAACACCGCCACCCTCAGACCTAGGCTCCCCCCGGAAGGGGAATGACACGTCCCTCAATGGGCACTCTCTCTTAGGGTGAGAGCCCCCCAGCCCAGTACCGGCACATCCCGGAGTGAGACTATCCCTGGCACGCACTAACATCCTGCAAAACAGGCACTCTCCCGAAACGAAAGATCCTCCCCATTTGGAGCCACTCCTGGAGCAACAGAACCCCCACCCCTCACCGACACGTCCGGAAGGGGCACTGCCCATGCTGGGACTCGCAGTCCCAAAATGGAGCTTCCGGGCGCAAGAACGCTCTCCAGAAGGAGGCTGGCACCTCCCGGAGCGGGCGCCCCTGAGCGAGAGCCCCGCCGGTGCAGAGCCGGTGACCCCCCCGAACGGGGACAAGCCCCGCCCCGGAGAAGCCCCCCCAAGCCAGACTCCTTCCTCCACCCACCTCCCGGTTGTGCTGCACCAGTGGCTCCACGGCGCACAGCCCCAGCACCAGCAGCCCCCGCAGCAGCTCCGCGTTGCTCTTGCTGCGGAACGCCTCGCGCGGGTCCCCGAAATCCACGGCGGGCGGCGGCGGGCCCCGCTCCGCGCCCCGCGGGGGAGGGGGCGGCTCCGGCCGGGCTCCCGCGCCCGCCGCCGCCGGGGAGAACCCGCGGGGGGCGGCGGCGGGCGCGGAGCGAGGGCGGCTCGGGGGATCGCACCGGCGAACGGCAGTGCGGAGCGCCCGGGCGGCGCTTGCGAGAGCCATGGGCACAGCGGGGCCGCCGCCCGCAGCCGCCTTAAGTACGGCCCGCGCGGGACCGCCCTCGGGCCCCCAGCACCGCGGCCCCGCTCAGCCCCGCCTTTGGCCGCGCTCTGCTGCCACCGGAACCGGCCCCGCGCCCCGGCACTGCTCCGGCACCGACACCGGCACCGGGACGGCGACCGGGACTGAGACTGATTCTGGGATCGGCACCGGGCCCGGCGCCGGGACTGGGACTGATCCCGGGACTGGCACCGACACGAGGACAGGGACTGGCACCGAGACCGGCACTGGAACCGAAACCGGAAGCGGCACCAGGACTGGGACCTGGACAGGAACCGGGGCCAGCACCGGCACCGAGATTGGCACTGGGACTGTAACTGCGAGCAAGACCAATGCTGGGATAGTACCGGGTCGGGGATAGTAACCGGGACTGGCAAGGTCACCTGGGCCAGCACCAGGACTGGAACCACCCTGCCCAGCGCACTCCGTTCCCGCAGCCCCCTGCCCGGTGCCTTCCCCATTGCCATCCCCTTGAAGCAGCCGGTGCCAGGGGCACCTCCCTCCCCGGAAGCCCCAGGAAGGGCCTGAAAAGGCAGGTGCGGCTCGAGGGGAGCCCTAGGTGGGGCCTGAAGGGAACTCTGTTCTTGGAGCTGTGTTGGGAGCGGGGCAAAGAGGACCTCATGCCCTTGGAGGAGCCGTTGGGAAAATCATGAAGGTCCCGAGGGAGCCCTGAAGGGGACCCGGGTCCAGTCCTGCGGGGCCAAGGGGCTACTGAATGCTCAGGCAGCCCCAGGGAGGGCCAAAGGATGCATCAAAGGGTGCTTGCTCCCTCGTAGCCGTCCCTGGGGCAGGCTGTGGTATGTCCAGCCTGTGGAGCTGGAAACACATGGAGAAGGGATCTCAGACCTGTGGAACCTGTTATGGGAGAGAAGTTTCAAGCCCCTGTACTTGCTCCTCCTGAAGTGTATGTGAACATTTTAGGGGTTTCAGCTGAATCCTCACTCATTTGGTGGGGTCCGTTGGTGCTTGGGTTGCTTGAGGCAGCAGACTTGGCCCCCTCGTCATGGACTGGGGCTGTTGGGCTTCGCCGGCTCCGCGGAGCACCAGAGAGGGCTGGCAGGACCTCGGGATCTTCCCAGGTAGGGCGAGTGCCTGTCCTGCTCGTGGCAGGCGTTTGCCTGAGCTGTTCCTCCCCGCCACACCCAGTGCTGAGCTCCGGAGATTACCGAGCACGTCCCTAACACCTCGCGTGCAGGAACGCTCCCGAGACTTGGCCTAGGAGATCAGGTACCTCCCTTCCTTTTCGCAGGATTGTTTCACAGCTGCATACTTTCTCTGTGTCCATGTCCCTTCTGTGTTCCCTCATCCCTTCTCTGTGCCCGTGTCCTCTCCCTGTGACCATGTTTCTTCTCCATGTCCCCCTCTCCAGCCCCGTTTCCAGTGGCTCCCGGAGGATGACTCCGGACTGATGAAGAGTTGTCCAAATCCAGCTCCTCAGTGGCGTCTTGTGCTGGGAATGCTCAGCGCAGGCAGGAGATGGGAAAATTAGTTCCTGCAATTGTTTTTTCCTGCCCTCCTCAACACTGACATTGCTGTAACCGGCAGTGAAACCACGGGAATTCCCTGAGCTCATTTGTAAGGTTTTCTTTGGGAACATCTTGTCCTTCCATGGAGACAGCCAGGCAGTGACATTGCCTCTGACAGAGCTGGGTACAAAGCTCTGGAAAAGCATCCACTTCCTTCAAAACATTCCCTGTGCTAACCCTTTTGTGCCATTTAGAGATAATAATTCACCCAAAGTTCCTCACCCTGATGAGACTGCACATATGAACTCTTGGGTTGCAGTTCAAACCTTGTTTCTCAGCCAATTGCCACAGAGAAAATTCCCTTAAAATGCTCTAATGGCACCAGTCACCCCGGGAAACACTCGCCTGGTCTTAGTAGGGAAAGCTTCCAAGTGCTGCCTGCTGTGCTGGGTGCAAAACCAGGTCTGAGTTTCTGAAGAAACTTTAGTTTCAGACCCAAACTCAGAGATGAAATGTTAAAAAGCCACTTTTGATGGAAGTGAAATCTGATGAGCTTTCTCTCAGGATGGTGGTGCCTGAAGCAGAGATAATCCCTGAGCTGGCAGCCCTGCCAGTGGCAGGGAGACCAACAAGGGATGCTCTATGCTGCTGTGGGGACCATACCAAGCCCTCGTGGGTCACTGTGGCCTTGCAGAGCACTGACCCCCCAGCTCCCAATCTCCCTTGGCTGTGACATTATGCCCTCGAGGCCACTGTCCCTGTCCCCACCATACCCAGGCAGGTGCTGCTGGCACAGAGGGGCTGGTCCCTGCTCACAGTGGCTGCAGCTGGCATGGGAAGCTCAGTTCCAGCCATGTGTGGAACTGTTCCCATGGCTGGAACACACATCACAGACACAGCCATGCTGCTCTGTCCCACACAGGGAGCATGGCTGGATAACACAGAGCCAAGTCCTTCCTCAGGCACTCTTGCCTGTACCAGCAATGGGAATAAACCCAGAAGCTGTTATGGATGGCTTGAGAAGCTGTACAATGTGAAGAAACATTTCAATGTGAGACAAATAGGTGAGGAGGGAACTTGGCACAGGAGGAGATGCGATTTAGAAGGAGAGGCCATGCCATGCATATTTCATGGGCCAGCCCTCAGCAGAGACTCCTCTGACACTATAAACATCACAGATGGCAAGGAGTAACAGCAGCTGCTCCCAGCATCTGGGAAGGAGAACAGCGGGATTATTGCTCCTTCTGCCTCATGGTAGAAGTGGGCCAGGACACAGATCCTGGAAGCTGCTGGCTCTTCTCCCCGGTGTGGGACCAGGCTTCCTCACCGTCCTCTTCCTCCAGCCCAGTGCCAGGCTAGGGGCAAGCCTGCCCCATCCTTGGGGCTGGGGCTCTGTCCTCACTGTCCCACAGCTCTGTGAGCCCTCCAGCCCTGCTGCCCTAGCACTCTGTGCTTCCAGCATTGCTCCTCTGAGGTTTCCTTGGAGAGTGCTGACTCAGGTCCTCCTCTGTTGGGTATTTCTCACTGACCATATGCCTGACTTGTGCCCAGCACTTGTGCTACAAATCACTCCCAGTGCAGGCCATCATGCAGGAGGGACAGTGCAGCCTGTAGGAGCAGGGTGGATTGGATCCTAACCTGGCATCTGGCTCTGCCACAGGTGCCCCTCGGAGCAGCAGGTGCTGGGATGGCAGGATCCGGGTGGGTCAGAGTCTGATGTGGATTCATTGGCAAAGTCCAGGAGAAGGTGGACTTCAGGGTAGTGCTTTCCAAATTGCAGCCATGTGTGGGTTCTCATCTTGTAGGGGGTTGTTTTTCTTAACAAGAGGCTTCATCTCCCCCTGTGCAACTCTTCAGGGAGAACTCCAGATCTTCTACTGCCTACTCTGAGGGGATAAAGCCCTGTGGGGTGCATAGGAGCTCCTAGCTCCTCTGGGTGTGTTTGGATCATGACTTGGTGCTCTCTGACTCTGCCCAAGCACCCTGTCAGCCTCAGTGTCACCCTTCTGGGGGTGAAGCTGACTTGTGCCACAGTATGGACCCCACTGGCAGCAGGATGGATGAACCAGCCTTCCTTCTCAGAGCTGGGGAACCAGGGAACTGCATCCTTCCCCTTGCACTTGGTGCTGCAGAGGTTGCAGGAGGTTCAGCTGCTCCAGCAGGGTTAGGGGAGATTGCTATCCAGGTGTGGCACAGGCAGGTGAGGCTGCAGCACTTGGTGTCCTGCCTCCATGAGAGCAGAGTAGGAGTTTGGGAACTTGTTGGTCACCTGGGGAGTCACAGGATGGGAGCTCTAGTTCCTGGGGCATTCCTTTGGGTTGGGGGCCCTGGAGAGAGCAGCTGAGAGCTGCCACAGACCCTGCAGAGGAAAGAGATGCTGGGTAGCTCCTCTTGCAGATCTCCTGGCCAGCCCAGACCTTGCTCTCCCAGCATGGTTGGGATTTTGAAAGCTGGGCTGCGTTCTGATCCCTGGCATTTTCCACTTGTATCCCAATGATTTTTGGTGAATCACTTGCAGCCTAAGAAATAAATGTCTTCTTGATTCTTCCTGTGAGCTCCTGGGTGCAGATCAGCAGCCATGAGAAAATACCCAGGTGAATTCCTGGTGAATACCAGGTGAAGTCTCCATAAAGGTCAATGCTATTAAAAACAATTGCCTCTGAAAGGGACCCTAGGAAATATCCAAGTCAGGGAAAGGCACATCAGACTTACCACATCAGTTAATTGTTTCTTTGCACAGAGTACTTCTCTTTTTCCATCCACTGGCAGAAGGGAGTTATGTGAGATGTCCACGAGTGTGCTTGTGGAGGGAAAAGGAAGGCCAGTGAAGACCTGAAACAAGTTTGCTGCTCTTACAGCTGAGAAAGGATCATGCTGGAAGGTTTCTGTGGAAGTGGGGCTTTGGGAATGGACATGAAAAGCTTTTTTTCCAGCTGACTCCCTTGGCGGGTGAGTTGTTTACAGAGCCTGGATGCCAGAGTGCCTGGAAGGGAGCCAGCTCTATTTTAGCCCTTTGTAAATGATTTAAACACCTCGTGCTGGGGAAACATTCCCAGGAAAGGGGATGCTTGGCCCTTCTTCCTGGGCATACCAAGGGTGTGCAGGAGATGGTGGAAGGCAGAAGGAGCCAGCCCTGGCAGGGACAGCAGGAGTGTGTGATGAGGACGGCTGTGCCCCTCCTGTCCCCCAAGAGCTGCTACTGAGACTTGAAACAGCTGCTCCTAGTCCAGATGGCCAGAGGTATCCTCCCAAACCCCTCCCAGGTGATGTTCCTAAGGAGCCCCTCTATTTTTTGCAGCCTTTGCCTGCCAGGAGCATCCCCTGGGAAGGCCAATGGAGCCAAAGGTCGAAGGTGCCCTGTGGGATCCCAGCGAGGTAGGGACAAGGGGCAGAGCTCCCTGCAGCACCTGAGGGCAATCACACATCATGGGACTGGGAACAAGCTCCTGAGGCTGGAGCAGGACAACTTCAACCCCCTTTACCCTTGAGGACCTGGCTGCTCCTTATGGATTAATGTGGTGGCTCATTTCTCTAAAAATAGGCTCTTAATTACTGAGCCTCTGGAAACAGAGTTGTCTCACAGCAAAACCTGATTGATTCCAGGGCAGCTGTGGCTCCTGTGAGGGCCTGGTGGCCACAGAGCCTGGATGGCGCCTGCCAGAGACAGCTAGTAGCCAGAGAAAGTTTCAGGCTGGTTCAGGTCGGTTCCCAGCTCACAGCTGATGGATATTTGTTTTTTCCAAGTGTCACTTGGTTTTGCTTCTTAACTTTCTTTGTATGTAAGTGCAAGCATCTGGCACTGAGAGACACTTGGACTTCTCTTCCAGTGGAACAAAATGGGAGGAAAAATGTTCATTTTTCCCTAGTACTCCTGAACTGTGTGTAGAGAAGGGAAAAAGCTTTTCTGCTTTCTTTATTTCTTAATCTCTTTTTTTTTTTTTTTTTTTTTTTTTTTTTTTTTTGTGTTGTTTCTCACCTTCTTCCTTTGCATGGACAAATACTTTGTGGGAACTTTCATGTTTTTCCCTTTTTCTCCTGTCCCACAGAAGGTGAGCAAAATCCCAAAAAGGTTGAAAAGAGAAAAAAAAAAAAGAAAGTAGAGTTGAAGATAGATTTATTTTCTGGGGTTTTTTCATCTCTCTGAGTTTGGGTTCTTGTGTCAGGAGTGTCTTGCTATGTCCTGGAGATGGAGGGGGGGTATTTGAGAGCCCTGTGGTCCCCCACCCTCCACAAACACCACAACCTCTGTGCAGCTGAGGTGAGGGGAATACAGGGGCCCTCTGAGATAAATTAAGGAGGAAAAGGGAAGAGTGGCTGCAGCACTGGCCCTGCCTCCCTCCCTGGCCAGCATGAAGGCCATCTGTCACGTGACAGATCAGCTGGACTATGTTCTCCATCTCCATCTGCTCCCATCCAGGCTCCATGTCTGCTGAGTCTCTGTGCTGCTCCATGTCCCCTGTGGGCTCTGTCTGTGATCCCAGCCAATCCCTCCCCCAGGCTGGGATGGGCACCAGGGGATGCTCAGAGAGCTCTGAGCATCCAAACCCATGGGTCCTTGCTCGCTGCATGGGCTACAGATCCTTGCTGACCTACTCATAGTTTTCTTTCCCCCTTTATATTTTATTTTTTTCAAGGCTGAATCTTTCACTCTGGTGGTTGTGTGGCTTTATTTTGCTCTTCCATACTTTCTTCCAGTTGAAGTTTTATGGGTAATTTTTTAATTCTTTGCCCAAGGAAGTATCAAAGGGAGCATCCCTCCTCAGAGGGATTCAAGCCATGGCATCCATAGGGAGGGCTCACCATGCTGAGCCCCACTCCTGCTGTCCCACAGCTGTGACAGCCACCCCAGAACAAGGGAGAACACAGGAAAGAGCTCTTCCAGACTCTGGAGGATGTTCCACCAGGGACAGCCAGGGGACACTGGGCCTGGGACAGCAATGCGGGTAGCTGTCACCAGAACTCACACCTTGACTCTGTGAGAACTCCAATAATTTTTCAACATCACCAGCCAAATTTCAGCAGATTTTCTGGGGACAGGAGAAGGCAACACTCCCAAATCCCTGTTCCTAAAGCTGCCAACATGACAGCTTTCCACTAGAATGACAGAATTTCTTTTTTTCTTAATGGAGGCCAAAGTAATTTTCTCTCATTAGAGCTGCTGATACAGCTGGAAGAAGTTAGCTCTCTCCAAAACTTCAACTGCCAGTGAGGGGCAGCATCCCCCCAGAAAATCTTGGGGTCTTTGGCTGCCCCAGCTTCTCATCCCTCTGGCTGTGGCTCTTTGCACTGGAACTTGGAGAGAAAAATATTCTGGGATGGAAAATCGCAAACCTAAAGGGTAAAGTTGGACAAAATCCAGGTGAGACTTGGCAGAGAGATCCAGCAAAGGTTGTTCCTTGTGCTGACATTTTTGCTCTGTGCTTTGGAGAGCCTCCCTGCAGCTCTGTTCTGGCCAGGTCAGGCCCTGCTTGTGTAAGAGGTGATGTTAACACACCACATGTGACTTTCTCTGGGTTTTCCCTATTTATTTATTTATTTATTTATTTATTTATTTATTTATTTATTTATTGTCTCTGGAGCTATAATTATTTCAGAAGCAGGCATTGCAGTGGTCTTTACATCCTGTGGGGATGCTGTCCCATCAGCCCACCCAGAGGTGGCTCAGAGGCTTTGATCTGGCTGCCTGTCCACAGCAGACACTGCACATCTGTGGTGGCACCAGGACACCCTGACACAGCCCAGCTAAATCACCTGATGGAAATGAGCAGCTGGGACCTTGTTGAAGCTCTGGTTACTGGAAACCAAAAGCAAAGAGTGACTCTGTATCTGTGCTGGCTCTGGGGTGCACATGAGGGTGCTTTGGACAAGGGACATGCTGGAGACTGCTCTGACTCCTCCCTCCTGTGAATTCTTCCACTCAGGTCATGCCAGAGCATGCCAACCCATCCCTGCAAGGTTGGAGGAGCTCTGCAGAAGGACCTTCATGGGCTGTGCTGAGTCCTGGGCTCCCCTGCACCAGGAAGGACCCCACAGCACTCCTTGGGGATGCCATGAATCACTGAGAAAGTCCCCAGGTGCTGAAGCCAAAGGCCTCAAAATTCACTTGTGGAGAAACAGGAAAATTAGATCTGTCTCATTCCAAGGGTTCAAACCATCTTTGTATTACTAAAAAGATGTCTTTATGCTGTAGTTGGTTTTTTTTTGTTTTGTTTTTGTTTTAAAGAGAAAGACAGCAAAATCAAGGTAAAAAAAAGCAATTTGAAGAAGAGAGATGAATCTTTGCTGTAAATTTCGAGAAGTCATCACTAAATTTGATGTGGGGTTGCTGTCCTCTCCTTCCTTCTAGGGAGCAGTGTGGCATCTCCTTTCCCCTGGATTTTCCCTGTTCCAGAGAGAACAGATTTGTGTTTCTTGCCCAGAAACAGAAATAAAGCTCCAACAACCTGCCTGTGCAAGTCTTTTGTTCCCTGCTTTTCTGAGTGTTCCTTCCTCAAGTGGATGATGAGAGACCAGGGACACACCAGGGCCTGTGCATGGTCAGGAAGGGGCTGCTCATCCCTAGGGAGGTGGATGTGCTTTTGTCCCAGGGCAGAGGTACTTAAAGCACCGTGATGCAGAAGAGATCCTCAGTAGATGCTCCTGCCCCTCCTTGGGTCACATCACCCACCTGAGACAGCAGCACAGCTTGGACATGATTTTGGATGGAGCTTGTTGGTGGTGGCAGCAGTTCCTGGCTGTTCTGAGGAGACAGCCGGGAGAGTGAGCTGGGGCTGCCTCTGGGTGGGATGTGCTGATGGAGCTGCTGGACAGAGTCTAGAGGAGGCCATGGAGATGCTCCAAGGTCTGGAGCCCCTCTGCTCTGGAGCCAGGCTGAGAGAGCTGGGGGTGCTCACCTGGAGAGGAGAAGGCTCCAGGGAGAGCTCAGAGCCCCCTGCAGCGCCTGAAGGGGCTCCAGGAGAGCTGGAGAGGGACTGGGGACAAGGGATGGAGGGACAGGACACAGGGAATGGCTCCCACTGCCAGAGGGCAGGAATGGATGGGAGATTGGGAATTAGGAATTGTTACCTGGGAGGATGGGCAGCCCTGAAACAGGGTGCCCAGAGCAGCTGGGGCTGCCCCTGGATCCCTGGCAGTGCCCAAGGCCAGGCTGGACAGGGCTTGGAGCAGCCTGGGACAGTGGGAGGTGTCCCTGCCACGGCAGGGTGGCCCTGGGTGGCTTTGCAGGCCCTAAGGCCTTCCCGGGTCCCACGGCGGGGTGGCCCTGGGTGGCTTTGCAGGCCCTAAGGCCTTCCCGGGTCCCGCGGCAGGAGCGGCGCGCGTGGAGGGCCCGGAGCGGCGGCGCCTCTCGGCCACTGGGTGGCGCTGCGGGCCCGTCCCAGGAACACCGCGGGGAGATCGCGAGCAGCGGCTGCCCCCGGGCCCCGCGGCCTCGGCCTGGGCCTGCTGCCCTGCCCCTTCCCCTTGGGGGTCTTCATCCCCAGCCCAGGGTTTGGCCCACTCTGGAAGCGGCTGCTCTAGTGAAGTTTTCCTGCCTCAGCCCCGCAGGCTGCTCCAGCCTCAGCCCCGCAGACTCCTCCCAACCCTTCCCTCAGCACAGCGCTGGGGGCCCTCCAGTTCTCATGAAAACTCCAGTTATCCAGCTGCTCTCTAGCCGAGGTGTCCTGGCACCTATCCTCCAGCCTGAGCCTTGGCTCTTCAGGCAGCAGGGTGAGCAGTGGGCAGGAGTGTTCAGCTGTCTCATAGTGTGGGTGGAATTTGTGAGGTGTCAGGGACTGAATAAGGTCACCAAGGAGCCCCAAGGTGGGTGTTCCAGGTGGGCGACGCTGAGGCTGCCTTTGGGTGCCTGCAGCAATTCCCTCGCTGCCTGCCTGAACCAGGGCTCCTGCAGGGTGCTGGGAAGGCCAGGTGGGCTGGGGACATCTGGGTTTCCCCTGTTCATATGCAGTGGGACATGGCAGCTCTCTGAATGAGCCCTCCTCCTCTGTGTTGCCATCCAGCCCCAGCAGAGCCAGTGCCCACGGGGGATGGTGGGTGTGCTGGGGAGCAGGGTGAGCACATGCAGGGCTGTGCAGTGCGTGTGCGTCCCTGGAGGTGCATGCCAGGGGGATTCGGGCAGAGAAGGGTGTTTATTGGGGTACGCACATGTCCAGTAGGTGGGAGGAGGAAGGGGTATGTGTGTGGAGCAGTGCCCAGCAAAACCAAGGTGGGTCCATCAGCCCTGTCCCTGCTCTGCCCCAGGAGTGCCTAGCTGATGTTGGGTTCCCCAGAAAGGCTTCTTTCCAGGCTGTCCCCCAGACACCTCATCCTGGCCCAGCTGGCAATGGAGTTTTATTGCAGCTCCTGAGAGCTGCTGTGGAGAGATCCTGGGAGGAGTTCCGAGCCCATCCATCACACACTGACTTGGCATTTATGGAGAACCTGAAGCTACAAATTCTCCCTGGGACATGTGTGGTTGTCGGTGTTAAGGATGGGCTCAGCAAAATTCCCACAACCCCTGCAATGTGCCTGCTTCCTTCTGGCACCCTCACTCCTTGGGCTGGCCCAAGGGCTGTCCTTTCCTGGGAGGGGGCACCAGAGTCCCTTGGCCACACTGCAATGTGCCCATCTGCCAGCCTGGCCCACGCCACAGCTGGACAGGGGTGGGTACAGTCATGTTTGAGGGTCTCGCCAGGACAGGCACAGCTCCCACAGCCTGGCTCTCTGGTGCCAGGGATTAGTGGGGCAGCAGATTGCTTTTACAGACAGGCCTGGTGGCATCTGGAGTGCTGTACCCTGCTGAGCTCCCCAGTACCAGACAGATGCTGGTTACTGGGCTGAGCCCAGGGAAGAGCTGTGAGGATAGTTAAGCCACTCATGAGAGAAGCTGTGCTCTCCACCCTTGGAAGCATCCCAAAGCCTGTGGGCTATAGCCCAGAGAATCCAGCTTTAGGTGACTTTGCCTGAGCAGGGATGGCACTGGGCCAACTCCAGAGGTTCCCCCACCCCAGAGAGCTCTGAGTCAGTCATGGGGGTGTCGAGCCCTGGAACAACAGGGCAAATGTTCAAGGCCAGAGAACAAAGAGAAATAAGAATCCAGCTTTGTTTTCTTTTGGAAGCATCTCAAGTTGTAGAGGATGGATAGCAATGAAGGGAAAACCTGGGTGGTGGTGGAAGACTGAAGAGAACTAAAGTCCCAGACCTCCTTTAGCTGTCCAGCATCACCAGAGGACACCAAAGGGAAATGTGGCCTGTTCCCAAATAAAGCATCAATTAAGGTCCAGTCTCATATTTCTCCACTCATAAGCAGATGCTGGCAACAAAAAAATATGATAAACAATATACAATTTGTCCAAAATTTGGCAATTTTTTCTATGAAGGGTGTTGGGATTCTGATGAAACCTGGTTTTATCATGACATTTGCTCTGTGAGAAAGCTCTTTTTGGCTGTGCCCAACACTGTGTGTTGCTCAGTAGAGCACAGACGGCCTGACAACAATTTGGCTGCTAAAACTTCTAAAAATAAAAGCCATCCTTTTTTCTTTCTTTTTTTCCTCTCTGAAGAAATGTTGCAACATCACACCTTCTTCCCAGTACAAACTGTCAGACCTCTTCAGGCTGAAGGGCTGTGCATGACACTGAACTCCAAGATTGTGTCATTCTGGTTTTCTGCAGTATTTTGTTCTCAAAATGGGGTCTTTTCTCTGGTCTTGGCAGAAAAAAAGGAGGAAATAAAAGGCCATGGGGTAGGTTCAAACACTTTTTGTTGTTTGGAGCTGCCCAGAGAGGAGCATTTGGGGGCTCTTCTGGAATTGTCTGCTCTGATGAGGAGGTGGAGCTGGAGCTCACCCTTCTGCTCTCTGGGGTAGGGGTGGTTCCTGGTGGTCTGTGCTGAACTGGGAGCTCTATCCTGCAGCATGCCCACTCACTGTAGCTGGGCAGCTGCCCAAGGCTCCCCTTGTGCTGCCCCAGGGCTGAGTGAGAGCTGACACATTGCTCAACAGCCAGGAGACTTCAGAGTGGGGCTGCAGTGCATGAACCAGAGTTAAATAGCAATAATAGATAATTTCCATCTGAAAATGTATGTATGTATGTATCTGTATCTACATCTACATCTACATCTACATCTATATCTATATCTATATCTATATCATCTTTATCTATACCATCTCTATCTATATTTAACAAGGCTTTACTCAAAGCCATGCACCTCCCATCACCTGAAATGTCCAGTTAAGAGGAATTGCTTTCACTTGTAGATGTTTTGAAGAAGTCTCTACCCTCCTTCCCAAGGGAAACATGGCACTACTGAGTGTCAGACTGGGGTTGGAGGTCCCTGGTGTCTTGGACATGTCACCCTTGTGCTTGGACATGGACATGCCCACCAGTCATGCTGTAGGAAAACAAAAGGCATCCAGACGACGAGAAAAGCCCTGCTCCACCCCCCCCCCCCGCCACCCCGGCCCTTGCCCCTGCTCTCAGCCTCCAGCTTTGCTTGAAGCACCTATTGCTCTCAGTTTTACCCATCTCCCACATTTTCACTCTGACTGTACTTCCCTGCCTGTTCCTGGGAATGCACCAGAGGCTTTGCATAATGAATCATATCCATCGTTTCTTCCTCCATTAGACCAAATACCCTGGCAAGGAGGGAAATTAGATCACCCTGACATAATTTTTTTCTTGGTAGAGTTACGTTGGCTGGTTTTTTGTCCTTTATTTAATCACATATTGGTACTTACAAATGGATTGTTCAATAATTTGTTCCTAAATTTTTCAAGGAACTGAAGCCAGCTTGGCTGATCTGTAACTCTCCATACTCTTAATTTCCTTTATTTGTGTATTTTTATTTTTCACAGGAAAAGTGCTTTTCCTGCACTTTCCCAGGATTCCCTAAGCCTTCAAAATTTGTCACAATCTGCTGCTAATTGTTCAGAGGTTGCATACATTTTCCAGGAGGATTTCTCTTGTCTCCTGACCAGTCAGTGCACTGAGCTTCTCTTATTACTGGTGATGGCTCTGGGCACTGGATACAAGCTTGCACTGTGCAGCCATGGTGAGGAAGTCACTGTTTGTGTCTCTGCGTCATCCCTTTGGTTCTTTCTATCACAAGTCATGAATGCTGACTCATTTTTCTTTTCATTGCACTTCCAGTGTATTTCTGGAACTTATTTCTCTGCCTTTTATGCCCCTCACTGGCTGTAACTCCCTCTGCTCCTTACCCTTTCTCAATCTGCCCCCATGCGCTTGAGCTTTCCCTTTATACTCATCCTTATACCCTCATTCCAATTTTTATAGGATTCCTTTTTGATTTTCAGGACACTATTGATGCAGCAATATTGGCCTTTTACTGTTGTCCTGTGGTTCCTCTGCAGCAGGAAGTTTAGCTGCTGTGCACCTCATATACTCTGTTTTAGTAACTTCCCCCAGTACAGTATTTCAGAATTTTTCCTTGAGATGTCCTTCTGAAGGATGCTGCTGGTGGAAAAGCATCCCCTTTGGTTTGTTCTGTTCATGTTTGTGCAGACACCTGTCTTTTTTTGGATTCTCCTTTAATTTCAAAACCAATAAACTGCTGTTGGTGGTGGCTCTGCCTCACAGGACCCAACTAGTCCTTCCATACTGATCAGAGACTGGAATAACTACTCCCATTCAACCACCCCAGAACAACACTTTGGAATCAAAAAAATATCCAGAGAACTTTCCAAGTGATCTTTGGATGGGCTTTGTCCTCCTGCATTTGTTTGTGTGATGGAATGTCAAAGTGGGTGGTGTAGACATAATTATTGCTGTTTATTCAGCCAAATACTTGCTGAATGGAGCCTTAACTTGAGAATAATTGCAGATAAAATGAAGCTATATTTTTGATTAATAAATTGTTCTTCTTTCAAATGTGCTCAATTTGAGGTTTAGTGCTATGATAAATCTTCACTAACTTCTCATCCTGAGAGAAAGAGCAGCAGGGAGGGAATGTGCCCAGCCCAATGCTGGAGAGATGGTCCAAGCAGTGATCCCGCAGGGAAGTGAAGCTCCCTCTCTCTGCAGGGAGCAATGTGGACCTGCCACGTCTGAGCCTAAACATGCAATGGGAGAGTGTGAGGGCAGGAGGGATGGGTTAAAGAGTGGTTATCACCTTAGGAAATGTACCCAAAATGCCACACTTGTTCTCTAGCTAGAGTCAGTCTGTCCACTCATCCCTTCATCCATCCGTCCATCCATCCATCCATCCATCCATCCATCCATCCATCCATCCATCCATCCATCCATCCATCCATCCATCCATCCATCCCTCATCCATCCATCCATCCATCCATCCATCCATGAATCCATCCATCCATCCATCCATCCATCCATCCATCCATCCATCCATCCATCCATCCATCCATCCATCCATCCATCATCCCTCCTTCCCTCCCTCCCTCCCTCCATGAACTGGGTTTTCATGGCCAGGTTTTGGTAGCAGGGAGGCTCCAGGGGTGGCTGCTGTGAGAAGCTGCTGAAAGCCTCCTCCATGTCCAGCAGAGCCAATTCCAGCTGGTTCCAGGATGGACCCACCACTGGTCAAGGCTGAGCCCAGTGGTGACAGTGGTAGCAGGACTTGTGACCCTGTGGGTGACCCACAGGGAGCAGTCTGATCCTGAGGGACTGACCCATTGGAGGAACCCACCCTGGAGCAGGGGAGGAGTGGGGGGTCCTCCCCCTGGGGAGGGAGCAGTGGCAGAGGCAATGGGGGACCAAGTGTGATGGGGACCACAACCCCGTCACCTGCACTGCTAGGAGGAAACAGGTGTAGAAATTGGGAGTGAAGCTGAGCCCAGGAAGAAAGGTGGGGTGGGTAGAAGGTTTAAGATTTGGGTTTATTTCTTATTGCCCTACTCTGATTTGATTGGCAATAAATCAAATTTTCCCCAACCAAGTCTGTTTTGCCTGTGATAGTAATGGGTGGGTGATCTCTCCTTGCCCTTATCTTAATTGAGAAACCTTTAGTTGTATTTCCTATTTTCTGTCCAGCTGAGGAGGGCAATGATGGAGAGGTTTTAGTGGGCACCTGGCATCCAGATGGAGCCAACCCACCACAATCTGCTGCCTGTAAGGGTGGGAAGTGGGAAAAGGGACTGCGCATCCTGCAAAACCCTTGGAGCCAAGGAGGCACAGTCCATCTACAGGGGCTGTGGGAGCCTGGAGAGGCTGCAGCTGCAGGCCTGTGCAGCAGTCAGGGGAAGGTCAGCAGGAGGCTGGCATTGGAACAAGGACTCAGCCATGGGCTATGGAAGGGAGCCAGAAACTGTGGGCAGAAGACAATTTCCCATCCCAAAACGTGAAACCATGTTCTGTGTTATTTTGTGCAAATTTTTCTGCAAGTTTGTGGCCTCTGCACTCAATACTTAATGAATGCCTCAGGAAACATAATTGCAGTAACCCACTGGCTACAAAGTCATCACCAGGCCTGCCATGTCCTTGGGTCAGTGGGGACTGTTCTGATGGGAATGTTCTTCAGCCTTTCTCACTCCACATCCTTGTCGGCTCTACCCGTCCTCTGTGACCACTGGATCAGGACTGGGAAGCAATGGCCAGGCCCATGGGGACTGTGCCAGCCCAGAGAGGGGCTGGAGGGGACTCTGCCCTGCTGGCTGAGGTGGTAATGCACACCATTGGGAGCTGTCATGTCCTGCCCCTCACAGCTCTGCCAGTCTCTTCTCTCTGACCTGAGAGAGGAGCAGACTCTACCCTTTGTCTGGCACAGAGTGGACAGCGTGGGACCCAGGACCACGAGTATGGATGTGTTTGGGGACATCTGCTTGTGTCACCAGGGAGGGCAGGCCTGGCCCCTGAGCCAGTGGGCTGCGAGGGCTACCCAGTCCTGCCCTGGGAACAGCAGTGGCTCAGAGAGCCACACGTCACATATGTGACCTCAAAAGGGAAACGCTAAGCTGCTCTGCTTTGGGAGAAGCTTAGCACTTAAAGCTGATTTCAACAGCTTTTGCCTAAAGTTTTAAGACCTGTCACTAATCAGCAGCTGGTTTATGGCTGTTGTAAAAGATCAGAAAAAAATAAAGTTGGGGAAGCGCTGAAGATGGGGGAGCGCTTCCCAGCTCCTGCATCCATCACGGCCATGCCGACATTTACGAGCACAGGGAGCCATAAATCCACGCAGGGCGACATCGGCTGGGACTCGGTGCTGAAGGGGAAGTGTTGTGTCTGAATCTATGTCCTGCCCTGGGAGAAACTTCATTAATGCTTTGCACAGTGAGACAGTCAAGCCCTGGGACATTCATCCCCAGATTTTGCAGGCTCTCCTGCCTGCTCCTGCCATAGCCTGGCACTCCTATTGAGGTTTTATGCTCCCGAGCCTCCTTTGGGAAGGAGACCCGGGTGTTTTTCTGGGAGGAGAATAGGAGGTGGCACATTTTGCTGTGATTTTGGTTACTCTCCTGCCTCCTCTGATTTGTGGAGCAGTACTGGTGCAAACTGCCTCTCTCCTCAGACGCGGAATTGAATGGAAGAATTTGGTCCAGGGGAGTCCTTGGTGCATAACTGCTTGATTGCTGGACAGAACAGCTCTGGCCCCAGGTTCTGGGATGCTCTAGGACATGAGGAAAATCACCTTCAAGGGATGGCTGTGGTCTGAAGTGTCTCTTTTCAGACTACAAACACTTCTGTGGATAGTAGGTACAGGCACTGCTGCCACTGGAACTCACTTGGGAAGGCTCCTGACCCTGCACTCCAGGCTTGTGGTAAAACTCAGCCCAAGGGAGAGTGTTGTGGGCAGCAAAAGTGTCCTGGCTCCTGTCTTTGGGCACAGCTGGGACCTTCTGGGGCACTGGGAGCTGCAGGAGGGGGTGGAGGAACTGGAGCAATCCAGCCCCTGGTGCTGGACATGTCTGTGGGTCTGCTCACCCTGGTGCAAACCTGAGCTGAGTCTGGTGACAGCAGAGACCAGAGCCAACCACCTACCCTGCTGCTGGCAGCTCTCCCAGAGCACTCTGTGTGTGCACAAACCTTGTGGGTGGTTATCACCCACCCTGGCCAAGCCTCCTCTTCTGAGTGTAGGTCCTTTCCCTGCCAGCAACAGAGCAGGAGCAGGAATGAGCATGGGGCAGCTGAAGGGAGGGGAAGACAGGGGGATGCTCCATCTCCAGCCTGGTGAGCACAAGCAGAATGGGGTGCTGTGGAAGCCAGAGATGTGTGGCCACCACCAAGGCAATGTGCTTGCTCAGCAGCCCTGCTTCCAGGGCAGGACCTCACTCCATCACCTGGGAAAATATTTCCTTTGCAAACCTAAGGAAACTGTGTGTGTGTGTGTGTGTGTGTGTGTGTGTGTGTGTGTTTGCAGGGAGAGGTCTGAGCTGTCCCCAGCCACCGCCTTGCTCTGCTCACACATAAATTGACATCTTGTAGGAGAGCTGTCCAGAATACTGAGTAATTATAGCTCACCCTGAATCACAGAGCAATGTGGGCACAGTAGCTCTCTAACAAATCACTGCAAAGGCCTTACAGATTAAACCCTTCTTCCCCCTGTTAAAGGGCTGCATTTGTGCTGTAAACAGTAAAAATAGCAAGTGCTGTTATTAACGAGGATGTACCACAACTGCTGACTCGAAGGCACAGCTTGTCTCCATATGGCCATTACAGTTGAAGGACAAACCCAATATTTTATGTTTCTCACAGTTATTGTTCATCAAATATTTATGAAAACACATAATGACTGCGTATGATGAGCGCGCTTTCCAATAACAGGAGTGAGATGAGGACTTGTGTGAATTTCCAGTTCAAGTAATACAGACCATTAAATTAATAGCTTAATTACATGATAAATTTAAAAATAATTTTCTAGAATGAGTTTTATTTTTATTTAGCCTAATAACATGTTTAGCTGAAATTCTTTCTGGGATTTGTGTAATAAGCCTCAGCAGTGGTGAAGCTTCTCTGAGTCTCAGTTTGTACTTTTATTGCTGTTCTGGAGGATGCTGATGGTGGAGTCCTGCTGCTGTGCAGGGTCCCGGAACCCACCAGGCTGGGCTGTGTGATCACAGACAGGCTCTGAGAGGACTCTGAATTCCTGCTCCCAGAAAAGCTGAATGCATTATGGTGCCCATCTCTGTCCAGCAGGACCTGCGTGGGTTTATTCTCCCATTCACACTCTCTGAGGTGTTCCCTGCTAACTCAGAGTCCTGCACAGGCTCTGCTAGTGAGATTCAATAGTATATCTCTCAAGCAAGCAATTGCTGTTAACTCCCTTCCCCTCCTCACTGCAGCTGTCCAGTTTTGCGCCAAGTCCCTGTGCTGCCATTCCCAGCTCTGAGTAAGAGACTGGATCCTGTGGCTGAGGACAGCATCCCCACTTTGTCAGGGGTGTTGATGAAGTGGGAGATGAACAGAAGAGAGCTGCAGGAAGGGCAGAGTGGCTGGAAAAGCTGCCTTGGCCTGGGCAGTGACGGTCAGGAGCCCCAGTGAGCTGCCTGCAGAACAGGAGCCCTCACTTTGGGAGAGCTGCATCGGTGGGAAACAGGAATTTGGGTGAGAGCAGCACACAGAGAAGAGCCTGTGGTACAAACAGTCACTGGGATGATTCAGACCATAAATAAAAGATGTGCATGAACAGCTTAATTAAGGATCTACCAGATTTGGTGTCTCTGATGATCTCCTCCTAGGGAGCTGGACCTCTGCTCTGCTGTGCTTTGAGGTCAGTGGACAGGGGGGCTGAGAGATGGTGGGAGCTGAATTCTGCAATTTTGAGGTATGTCAGGGCTGCTGGGGCTGTGATCCTTCCTCCACATCTCCTTCCCTTGGCTCTGCCCCTGTCCCCATCCCCTTGAAGCTTTGTGCCCCTGTGCAACTCCAGTTCCTCCTGCACATCCCTCGTAGTGCCTGCTCACCCAAAAAACCAGTGCTCACACCATGGCCCAAGAAAACCCTCTGGGAATGGTCCTGTAGAAGTTTTGGGAACAGCCTGGGGTGTCCCATCACTGTCCTCTCATTGATAGGCTCCTGGCTTGGCCAATGCACATCAGTTTGGAAAATTGGGGCAATTTCTCTCCAAATCCATGAGAGAAACCAACAGCTGGGCTATTTTCTCTTCCTCTGCTGGCTGAATGATCAATGGAAATGTCCCTGCATGCAGTTAATGTGTCAGGCAGGGAGATTTGAGGCTTGTGCTCCTCAGCAGATCTGCAGAGCACTCCTGGCTATGGGTATGTCAGTAACAACCAACGCCCCACAACAGCAGCAGGGCCTTGCACAGTGATGAGAGGCATCATGCAATTAGCGGAATCTTCTGTAAAGTATAAATATATAATTAGAGTCTGTCTAACGAGTTATAGTGGTGGAGGGGGGTGTGTGTGCACAGTTCCTGGCACAAACTCCTCCCTTGCTGAGAGCAGCACATTCCAGCAATGTTGCAGCATTTATGTCCCACTTAATATTCCACTTGTAAAAAGGTGTTTTATTAAATGACAATTTGAAACTTAATTGTATTAATTTTCCATTGATTGCATGTCTAATTCTAAATGAACTCACTGGCAACTCACTTCCCTGCTGCATGTTGAATTAATCTCAACAGTTGATATAGCTGCAAACACAACATGGAAGGAGTCACAGGCTTGTCACCTGCCTTTCACTCCTTCAGGTGCTGAGTACTCACCCTTTGCAACCAAAGAACAGGGCTGAAGCTTTTGCTCTGAAGGGGAGGATGCTCTTGGGTGCTTCCATCCAGTCAGGGCTCTTGGCTCTTGGTCCTTTGCTTGTTGAGATCCTGTTGGAGGCTCATGAGTCATGCCAGACATGCCAGGCTGGTCCCAAATAGTCCTGCTCAGCAGGTATGAGTGTCTCAGAGATGGTGTACACTGCCCCGTGATTGCTCCAGGGATGGCTGAGCCCCTAAAGGAAGCAAGAAGTGCTGCTGGCCAGGACCTTCTTTGTGTCCCTGAATTTCTCTTCTGTGCTTTACAATGGGGTCGTTGCTCTCTGTCCATGGCCACTACCAGCCTTGAGCCCTTTCAGGCCCTGCTGCCCTGGTGGTACTCCCGTGTGTCCAAGCACTGGGGTGCACAGTGCCTGTACATGTGGATGCACAGATGGGTGGGATGGACTATGAGGACCCAGTGACGTGACCACAGCTCCTCTGCCATCAGCCACACCTGCTGCTGCCCCTCTTTGTCCTTCTATGCCATCTGCCCCTGAATAGGGTTGTCCTTGTCACCAGGAGCTGTGCTGGATCAGTGCCCCGGCCTGGTGAACTGGACTCTCTGGGGTAAGATCCATGATATGGGAGGATCTGTGACACAGCTGAAATTCCCTCCTGCCAGCACAAGAATGAGCCCAGATGTTTCTGCAAAAAGCCTTTGAGGTGTGGGAGGTGCAGTCCCTGCACCTCAATACTCTCATGTCCCCTGATGCTGGATCCAGAAGATGAGCTGAAGAACAATCACCAACAGCTTCTTCATCTCTAATCCATCCAGGGGCTACTCCAAAAGCTCCTGTGACTGGGAAAAGGAGAGGTTTTCAAAAAGAACCATTTGCAAGTACCAAGCAAGGACATTGCTGAGTCCATGAGCATCACCATGGGCTGTTGTTAGTGCTCTGCTGCCCTGGACCCCCCTCAGCCCCAAATCCATGTCCTCCTAACAAAAACAAAGAGTGTGGCTCGCTTAGGAACACTCATGCTCTGGGTTCCCACTCCCACAGAAGCTTCTCCATCCACACCAGGTATGAGAAGAGGCATGGGCAGGTCCCCAGTCCCAGCTTGATGGATGGGTAGGGTGGTGGTGGGAGCCTGCAGGGAGGGTGGGAGCTGTCTAGTGGCCAGAATGGGGTGTAGGCCTTTCCCTTCAAAGGAACACGGGACACTCTTGGCTGGGGGACTGTGGGATAACAGCCCATGTGCAGAGCAGGCACATGGAGAGGTCCTGAGGTGCAGGGGGGGGCTGCTCTTGGCCCTATGGACCGGATTGGCTGGAGGAGTTGGGCAATGTCCTTGCCCAGGAATGACCACAGGAGCTGGTCAAGGTCCTTGCCCAGGAATGACCCCAGGAGCTGGGCAATGTCCTTGCCCAGGAATGACCACAGGATTTGGGCAATGTCCTTGCCCAGGAATGACCACAGGAGTTGGGCAATGTCCTTGCCCAGCCACTGTCTCCCTGCTCCTGCTGCACCCAAGCTCAGCATCTCTGCTGAACACAGCCATCCTCACTTTTATAGGCACTACAGCAGCCATTGCTTTATTCGAATGGAGGCTTCTTATGGTTTAGTATCATTAAATACAGATGCAACTTGTGTTCCTAAAGCCATAATGCCCCTTCTTGTTACTGCCTCACAATTAACTGGGCTATAAAGCTTTCAAACATATTGCAGGCACTAATTCAACTGGATGGTGAAGAAACACGGTTTTATTGGGCAATTACAGTGCTTGGAACATGTTCCAGTCTGCATGGTACCTTCCCAATAGGAGCAGGGGCAGTCAGGCCATGTCACAGAGAAAGGTCCAAAGGTGACATCCAAATGGCTGCATCTCCAGGCTGTAGGGATGGTTTTATTTACACCTTAATAAAAAGCTCTCCAGGAGTGATGAGAGCTCTATGTGCTGTGTAAGTTGGGCTGGACTGTCCCCTCTGCACCTCTGCTCTGCTGCTGCCCAGTCACCCCCACCTTGCTGCTGCTGCCAATCTGCTCATCCTGCTGCACCCAGTTCAGCTTCAGGTTCCTGGGCTATGCCCTCTACACTCAGTCCACACCCAGTGTTTTGGTCTCTGGAGAACTGGGTGGACAACCCCTCCATTCTCCTGTTCCTAGCGTGCTCTGGGGGTGCTCAGGTTTCTGGAGGAGCAGTGGGGACACAGAAGCTCTCAGGGTCTTGGTTTCATGTGTGGGGTCCTGTCCTGGCTCAGGGTTCACTGGGAAGGGGTGAAGAAAGGTGCTGAGCTAGGTGGTCCTGGGCTGCCAGGGGAATAGGAGAGCCTGAGAAGCTGTGAGGGGCCCTGGGATCACTGCTCTGATGGCTCCCAGGTAGGAGAGGGTCCTTATCTCCTGATGCACCTGCAGACTGCCCCAGGGACAGATCCCCAGTGCCTTTGCTCCTCACATGGGAGACACATGGTGTGACATGACATGACATGAACCAGACTTGTGGGTGTGTGGGTGGACAGGACATAAGAGCAGAGTTTCTACAGCTACACCGAGTGCAGAGCCCTCTCTGGGGAATGTCCTCCCACCAAGTGTCCCTTCTCATCCCTGCAGGCCCTTGGAAAGGGGAATCTAAACACCGTGAGCAAAATGCCACATGGATGGGACTGGGTGGGCACAAGAGAGCCAAAGGCAGGTGGCCATGTCCTTTCAGCCCATTCAGCTGGCCCTGCTCCGGGGCTGTGCAGAAGCCATGTGGTTTTGCTGATGACTCTCATCTGTTGGAGCAGTCAGAGGGTGTCAGCTAGGAGCTGGTAGGACAGCTGGGACACAGGTGACAGTACAGAGAGGGGCTGGCTGCTCTTGCTGTACTGTCACAGCTGCTGATTCCAGTTGCATCCAGAGAAGCATCGGGGAAAACTTGCTTTTTGGTTCTTTGCAAGGTCAAGCAAGACACTATTCACTTCCTAGGAAATTCCCTGGCTGGCAGAAATGGTTCAAAGCTAAATGGACAGACCAGGGTGTGAGCACCCACTGTGGTCCCATGGAGACTTTCCTGGAAGAGGCACAACACTGAGCATTCTCTGCACCATTCAAGGACGAAGCTCTCAGTCTGGGGCAGGAGAATAAAGCCCCCACTCACTGACTGACCCCCCTGTGCCCCCCTCTTGCTTGGCAAGAGTATTTTCCTGCCTCTTCTCTAGAGTTGTTTTTTCTGTGGAGTCCAACCCCCCTTGGAACATAAATCCACTCCCACCCTGGTGCTGCCTGTGCCTCAAGCTGGCAGTGGCTGCCTTTTGCTGCTGATGGCTGTGGGTATGCAAGCGACCTTGCTGGGAGCAGTGAGAGGACAACCTGCCTAGAGAGTGATTTTCTCTTCTCTTCCCAGAAAAGGGGTAATTTCCTCAGTGTGGAGAAGGGAGTGGACGCTCCTCACTCCCAGCAGCCTGTGCTGGTGCCAGCTCAGCCCTCCCCCTGTCCTCAGGTGGGAGCAGAACCTTCCTGCATATCTGCAACCACCCAATCATGTGGCTGTGTGAGAGCAGGACTCAGACAGCAGCTGGGCAATTCTTCCCTGCCCCAGGGTCAAGGATGCTCTGTGCCACAGAACAGCTGGGGTAAGGAATGGGATGGAGCCTGTTCAGCATCTCCTTGACAAAGCTGTGCCAAAGGCAGCAAATACTCGAGCATTCCCAGGGTGCAGGTGTGGTATCCTTGTCCCCATGCTCCTGGATGGCCATCCCCACCATAGTGCTTTCTTGTCCTGCACAGAATGATGCCTCCTAGGAGGATGGCTCAAGTGAAGGAGGGAAAGAACTGCTCCCATGTCACCTGTAGTGACCTCTGATTAGTGGCAGTCTCCTCTGCCAGTGCAGGGCCCGAGGAAAGATCCCATCCAGGTGTCCCTCATGCTTCAGCCTGTTTGCTGTGTGGAAGCCCTGGTGACATGAGGTGGGGATGCTCAGCAGGCCTTGAAGGGAAAATGTTCACTGCTGAGCACGCTCAGTGGATCTGAGCTGGGGAGGTTTTCCTGGTCATCCCTGGAGGTCCCTCACAGCCACAGTACAGGTGGCATGGCCAGGAGCAGCTGGAGGGCTGGGAACAAATGCTGCTGCCAGCAAGGTTCTGTGACACTTCTGAGTCCAAAGGCAAGCAGGAATGGGGCTTTGGTTTGGGAATTTCTCTAGAGTTAATGACCACATTCATGAAGGAAATTGGAGTCAGATACTCCCTCTTGAAGCTGATACATGGCCCAGACTGGGAGTAAGAGCAGACTATATTCATAGTCCTTTTTATCTTTTCCCCTATTTTGGAAATGGAGAATATTTGTTAAGTCTTAAAGAAAAATGTGCTATAATAGCACATTTTTGTATTCTTGTTTATCCTTGATATGACTGCTGCTTTCATGGTATTACCTTCAAGAAATGACTTCTCACTTACACTTTTCTCTCTGGAGGGAAAGGTCATAACCCTCACAAATGGAAAAACTAATTAGAGAAGTAATTCAGCAGTTTCCTGATAGGTCAGATATCAGAAATAAATATAGAGGTTAATGCATTATTATGACAGTAGTTTTTGCCCCTTTAGTGAGTTATCATGAAAATATGTTGTATTAAGAGAAGATTAATTTTATTCCCCAGTGGTGGGGCAGAGGGGCTGCAGCCACTCAGGGAGTCCTGACCCAGGCTGCACAGCTGGGAGCCTGCCAGAGCCTCCCCTGCAGCCCTGGAGAACACCACTGCAAGGACCCCACGAGTGGGCAGCAAAGCCTGCTTGAGAAAAGAGGTGGTATCATGGAATTATACAATCCTTAAGGCTGGAAAAGCTAAGATCAACCACTGAGTCCAACCACTAACCTAGCACCACTGACCCATGTCCCCAAGTGATACATCTATATGTCTTGTAAATCCCTCCTGGGGTGGGGACTCCACCACTGCCCTGGGCATCTGTGCCAGGGCCTGACCACCCTTTAAATGGAGAAATTTTCCCAATATCCAGTCTAACACAATCTAATTCCTGGCCCTGCCTGAGGCTGTTCCCTCTCCTCCTGTCCCTGTTCCCTGGGAGCACAGCCCGACCCCCCCGGCTGTCCCCTCCTGGCAGGAGTTGTGCAGAGCCACAAGGTCCCCCCTGAGCCTCCTTTTCTCCAGGCTGAGCCCCTTCCCAGCTCCCTCAGCCTCTCCTGGGGCTCCAGCCCCTTCCCAGATCTGTTCCCTGCCCTGGACACATGCGCAACATGAACTAGTGAATATTCCCTTCCCCCAAACTTCTGCAAAAGGTGCAGCTGATACATGGAGAAGGAAAAGCAAAGCCCCACATCACCAGCCATGATCCTACTCGAGATCTCTTTGAACATCTGCTGGGTTTAGGCATGTGACAGGCAAGGCTCCACCAAGCAGCAACTCTGGACACTGCCTCCCACAGCTCTGTACCCTGAAGGATGCACTGCCCCCTCGTTACTTGCCTATAAATTCTCTTTCCTTAGATGTGCCTGCCTGGGAGTGGGCTGAGGAGGCTCGTAGAGCTGGTGAGGTGTTCAGAGGATTCTTAGTGGTTTTGTGCTGCCTGGGATCCTCCAGTTGAAAGCCCAGTGTTGATGAGTCCCCCCAGAGCCCCGAGCCCAAGGGGCAGGGGCAGGGGCACCTTCCTGTGACAGCATCCTATGGGTGGGAAGGCAAAACATTCCTCCAGGAGCTGGAGCCCGGTGGGGCCGGTGAAGGACACACACATTGTAGCTATTTAAGCTTGCAAATGAGCCACAGCCTTGGAAATGTTCACAGGAACGACTTCAAGTAACAAATTCTTTTGAGAAACCTGCAATCTGCTCATGGCTAATTCTAGAATAGAAAGAGAAGAGGGCTGGGGCATGTGATGAATTATTCACAGGGTGCCAAGGGGGTGCAGGAGGCCTGAGGTGCAGAGGGTGATGCATCCACAGCTTGGGCTCTGCAGCTTCAGGTGGGGTGTAGCCTGAACTGCCCTCAGTCTGGAAGCAAATTCCTGTCCTTGTTCTTGAAATGGGGAGAAACAAGTGAGATACTGGGCTGGCAAAGGCAAGTTCAGGCTGTGAGGTTCCTGTGTGTGTGCACACAAATGGCTGCAGTCAGCAGGCAGGTTACACCTGGGGTAGAATGGATAATGTGCTTCAGGTCCTCCTGAAGTGGGAACAGACCCTGCCTCCAGCCCAGGAGTGGCCGAGCAACCACCCTGGAGGGCAGGTTGTACAGCAGGTAGGTGTGCCATGGCCTTAACAGGTCTCCTGGCACTGCTGGTGGTGCATCTGTGACTGGCCTGGCCAGGATAATTGTGGACATGGAATTGTCTAAAGGCAGCTCCAAAACTACATGAGAGCCCAGGAGCAGGAGTGAGAAAGGGGGACAGTGCAGGAGGACGCATTGGGACTGGCAGGGATGCTGGAGGTTGAGGTGAAGCTGGGCTGGAGGCAAGGAAGGAGTGAGGGGAATATGTAGGGGAGGGGAAGGAGCCAAGGTTTTTGACCTGTTCAGTAAACCTGGCCCTGGGACCCACAGCCACAGGCAGCAGACTGTTCAAATGGACACTTCTTTTTTCATGGGATTGGGCACAAAAATGCTCCAGAATACCCCATTAAGGGGTCACCCACAGGGCTAGAGGCTTCTGGATGATCATGGTCCTTCCTGGCAGGAAACTGTCCTAGAACTGGAGCTGTGCAGACAAGGTCAGCTGGTTCTCAGTGGTCTTGAAAGGCTCAGGTTTTCCTCAAACTGGAGATCAGGAGGAGCAGATATAACCTTGGGCACAGAGCAGTTTGGGAAGTTGGACATCACCAGTATCTGTCTGGCCAGTGCTGCTGGGGACTTAGTGCTCAGTCAGCTCTGAGAACAAACATTTTTGGACAGAAGAGACAAGAAAATCAAATCCTTAAGCTAAAGATAGTCCAGGTGAAGCTATAAAGTGTCATTTTTTCATTTAAGAAGTGTTTTAAGAATCTGCATGGTTCCTCTGGATGAGACGGAATGGGAAAGAGGGTGATCACTCCCCAGCCCTGTGCTTTGAGCAGCCCCCTCCTACAAATGCCATCTCTGTCCTCCAGCCCCTGTGCACTGGTTCTGGCTTTTCCCTTTCTTTTTGAAGGGCGGTGCCAGTTGGAGGCAGTTTCCTTGCTGCAGGGCTCAGGAATAGAAGCCTCCATTAACCTGCCCCGTGCCTGTGGGAGGAGGCACTGGCCCTGCCTGACCCTGCTGTTTGTCATGGTTTTGTCATTTAATTTGAATTTATTGATTTGTTTGTCACAGTCTGGGATCAATCACTGCAGTGATTGGGATTCAGAGCTCAGGAGGTGCTGCTGACCTGCTTCTCCTGCTCCTCCTGGCCAGCCTGGAGCAAACCTCAGAGCTCCAGAGTCTGTGGATGGCTGTGAGGAGATTGGGGAGTGCCCCCCACACCACCCACACCGCCAGGCTGTGGTTCTGGGAGGGGTTGGGTGACAATGTCCTCTGCAGGCGTGTGAGGAAGGCAGCCAAATGGTGACTAATTAATAAGTAACACTTGCAGGGGGAGCTCTGATATCTAAAAGCACTTTTGTATCTCAGCAGTGTTTTCTGAGTGATGGAGGGAGCAGTGAGGAGCATTAGGGTAGGGAGTGCTCCATGAAATGGACCTTCCCAGGACAGGAGCAGTCCTGTTGTGGGGATGGACATCTCCCATCAGAAGGCAGAAAGTGCCTCCGTGAGCTTGGGACACTCCTGGAAGGCGGAAGATGTGGTCCTGCTGCAGGGCTGAAGGGGCCTCCTGCTGCTGGTTTGCTGTGAGGGTGGAGAGGCCTTGGAGCAAGCTGTCCAGAGCAGCTGTGGTTGCCCCATTCCTGGAGGTGTCCCAGGCCAGGTTGGACAGGGCTTGGAGCAGCCCGGGATAGTGGAAGGTGTCCCTGCCCATGGCAGGGTGTCAGATTAGGCCTTTAAAGGCCCCTTCCAACCCATAACACTCTGTGGTTCTGCTGCAGCTCCTGGGCTTGGCTATGAGAATTAATGCAGAGGGATCTGCCAGGGGCTCATCCCTTGTATCATGTGGCTTTGTCATCATTTGCTTCAAGTCTTTGCTCTCCAAACCTCCAGCTGGATGGAGCCTGTGACCCAAAATCCAGCGTCAGCCTGGCCCCAGCAGCAGGCACTCAGAACCTTCCTGCCCCAATCACTCGGCAGGTGCTGTACATGAAGGGTCAGTGTGTTGGATGCTGGTCACCACACCCCTCAAAGCATGGTCCTGCTGGATCCCCTCTAGGAGCTCTAGGATGAAGGAGACATGGCAGTCAGATGCTGCAGGAGAAGGTGCAGTGCCGGGGGTTGCATGTGAGGGATAATTCTGTTTCTGAGACCTGGAGACTGGCAAGGTACCAGGCAGAGTTTCTGCCAGACCCACTGCTGGGCTCAGCAGCACGTGAATAATCTTGTTACCACTGTAGATATAGAAGATCTGCTTCTGTCTCACTAAATTCTGAGACTAAAGTGTCCTCAGGTACTGGGAGGCCCAGAGGCACCTTCTGCAAGAAGAAATTCTCTCTCCCCATGGGAGCTGTTGCTTTCCAGATTCACTGGGTGTCCTTGGATTTTGAGGAAGGGAGAACAGATGCTATGAGTCGCTCTCTTCTAGATCATTTATCACATTCCTGGGCCCCTCTGGCCTGTGCCTTCTCCAAAAAGCACTCACACAAAGCTGTCTGACCTTTCTTCATGGCAGAGGTTCTCCAGACCCCAGGCTCTGCTTGACATTCTCCAGGAGCAGTTCAGTTCTGCCACTTTCTTCTAGTGGCTCCATTTTCCTGATTTAAACCACATCATGAGGACAAACTGAGATTTCAACCATCTGCTTTTTGCTCTCAGACCATGGAGGAGCATTACATGCAGATACCTTCACGGCAGGGGCCCTTGGTCTCCTGTTTTCTGGGTAGGGTTGTCTTGAGGCCATGCACCCCTTCCACCCCATCAGTGCACCATCATGCTCAGCTTGCACGGCTGGAACATCCCCAGGGAAGCTCGAGCTCCTTGGCCAGGACAGGACACCTGGAAGGGCTGCTGCTTGTGGGCAACACCAGGTTTGTCACGGGGTGATGCTGCTGGGAGCAGCAGAGAGATTTGCTGAGCAAAACCAAAACTGGACTACAGGCAAAGCTCCAGTGTGGATGCTGCTGGAGGTGCTGCTCCACAGGGAGGTGGGGACCAGCCTCCCACCCTTGCTGGGAAAGCTGGGCCCATGGAGAACAGGGACGCCTGAGGCACATAAGTGTTGCTCTGGAAGGAGGCTGCAACAGAGGGATTTTGCTGAATGCTCACTGTTTGCTGTGGGAGATAAGGCTACTGAGAGCTAAAAACACAGGAAGTGCACTGATATTTGAGCTTTCTGCAAATATTTGGTGAGTGCATTTGACTCCCTGTGAACAGAGGCCCCCAGTGTGCTCTGTCTGTAATGGAGAGATTGTTTTCCAGGCTCTCAGGGGAATTCTGGTTGTTGTCTCCATCTGGAGCTGTTTTCAGTCTTGAGCTCATGGCCTCTGCTCACATCTGCTTTGGTCTTGACCCAGCCTGGGGCTGACCCAGCAGATGGGAAGTTCCAGTCACCAGAGAGGGAAGCTTGCTGTACCCCCCTGGCCAGGAGCTGGGATGCAGCAATTCCTGATGGACTAATCTAGTGGTCTGTCTGGTGACAGGGACACCTGTTCCTGTCCCTTTGCTGTGATGTAAAACCAGGCTGGTCCAGAAGGAAGTCCAGGGCAGAGCAAGACATGCAGAGCATGCAGACAGGGGTTTGTGTGCCATTATGAGACCCCTTAGGTGTAATCTAGTCCTTGCTCAATCTTTGCTCTCTTCTCCAGCATCATCCTGGCTGCGAGGAGAGCTGCCCCCAGAGCTATGCATCCTGCTGCCCCTCACCTCTCTCAGGCTGTTTCTCCTGCCCTCCAGCTGGTGTCTCATGTGATGGCCTTCAGGACAGAGAGCTGGGCTGGTCCCAGAGGTCCTGCTGCTCTCAGGCTCTCTAGAACTCTCCTCTCCCTCTGCTTCTGACCTGATGGATCCTTGACCCAAGCTCTCACCCTGGGATGCAGCCTGGCTCCAGAGTGGGCTTCCCACTGGCGTCACATCCAGAGATGGCAGTATTAAGCTTTGCTGTCCTATGACAAATTAATTTAATTGATTGAGGTTTCTGCTGTCAGCAGGGATACAGCAGGCTCTGGAGGCATGGCCCCACCTGCAGATGCTCTGAGCGCAGGGGCAGCCCATCCCTGGGGAGACTTTGGGGTGACAGGTCCTCTGCTCAGCTGCCACTGCCCTCAGCAGGTGCCTGAGGAGGCTGCCCATCTGCTTGCTGGTAGGCTTGCCTGAGTGCATCTGCACAAGATGCCTTATTTTCTTGGAGAAAAATGCAATTATGAATGGGACTTTGGCCTCTAAGCTGTGGATAACAGTCATTTTTTTAAGGGATAGGGGGGTTTCTCCAAGGAGTTTGTCCTGGAGGAGAGGTGAGGCTTTGCTGAGCAGGAATCCTTGTAAGCAAAGTGTTCCCAGCAGGAGAGTAGAAACAAGGGACACAAATTCAAGTGAGGATCCTCGTGGCTTCCTGGTCTCCAGCAAGTCACAGCCTATTGCATTTCACCCACCCAGGCCTCCTACAGAGCTGTGTCACTTGCTTTCAGCTCAAGCATCCCCAGGACAGCCCCTCTCTGCAGGAGAGGCAGAGGAAGCTCCTGCTTCCCTCTCCACCTCACGGGGACATTTCCCCACAGTTAAAGCTCTGCCAGCACCAAGTGTCTCCTCCACAGGAAGGTGTTTGTGTGGGATGCCTGAACCAGCCCTAGGAATTTCTGTTTATCATTGATCAAGACAGACTTGTGGAGCTCTTTCCATCCCTCATTCCCATCCCTCTCACCCTGAGCCCTGTGCAGCCAGGCTGGGCTGAGCACACAGAGGGGACATTGCCGCTCCTCCCTCTGTCCCACTCCAAGCACTCACAGCCACAGAGCCCACGTCCAGCCCTTCAGACTCCTTGATAAAGCACTGGGCTGTGCTCACAAATCATGGGAGAGGGTTCAGTCTCCTGGGAAATCCCAGCCTGTCCCTAGCCCTGCTGAGAGCTCCATGGGATTTATCAATCTCTCCATGCTTTGTGTTGGCCACAGATTTCCTATGAATGAGTTTTTAATATGTCTGTTTGAATCACAGATGAAAATATTGACTAGTCTGAGCCTCCTGCTCCAAAACATTATGAGAAACACAGATTTAATGACAGCTCCCCATCAGGGCCTGCTGCCTGGGCTCTTCCCTGGTTCCCTGTCTCACGTGTGTCTCCCAGATGCAGAGTGCTCATTTCTAATCAGCCATGCAGCTCCGAGTCAGGCACATTCCACAGGCTGGAGCACATCACATCTGTTCAGCCACTGCCAGCAGCCATGCAGGGCATCTCCTCTGTGAGTGAAATGAAGGCTGACAAGACCTCTTTTCCACAAAAAAATTGATTGGCATAAATCTTCCAACTTCCTTTCAGCTACCTCCTGGATCCCTTTCCTTTGTCTTTGCCTGTGCCTGGTGCTCAGGAGGAGCCTCATCCTGCTGCCAACTCCTTTGGGATGCTGCAGCTTCCCCAGTGGTGTGAAATGCACTGAGGATGCTTCTGCACAGCCCTCTCCAGGTCTGCTTGAGCTGTCATTCATCCTACTCAGTGCTGTGTAACACCTGCCTTGATCTTAAAAATGCTGATGAGTTTTCAGCATCCTCCTGTGATACAGACACCAAGGCAGCCCAGAAACACCAATTGCATTTCTGCCCAAGAAAGAGTCAATCAAGAGTCTGGCCATCTCTATAAACAAAACCTCTGCACTGTTTTTTTTTTTGTTGCTGTTGTTCATAGAGAATTTCAGGTGCTTCCTTACTGCCATTCATTCCCTAAGTCATGCATTTTTAACTGATGAATGCACGTTCTCCTATCAATTTTCTGTACTTCATAACTTCTAATTCAAAATCAATGGCTATCTGTTTTTCCCCTACACTCCATTTTGTTATATATTGCTTTTTTTTTTTTCTTGATTTCTAATATCTGCCTCTGCTTCATCACTGAGGAGGATGGGCATCTGGCCAAAAACGTTCTCTTACTTGATTATGGAATTATGGGTCTTGCCCTTGAAGAAAAATTCCCTGTTTTCACTCCTATTTTTCTGTCAGTGTTGGGTCCTTTCAATTAGTTTTGCTCTCAATTCACCTCCCTGCTGGGGATGTTCTCCTGTCACAGCAGGTGAGTCACTTCTGGTGGTGGGTCCCTCTGTCTGCTATGGCACTGGGGAGGAGTGTGACTCTATCTGCTTCTCCAGAGTCCCTCCTGGCTCCCATTCCAGTCATTCTACAAATACAATAATTACAGGAGTCCTTGAGCCACTTTCACTCTGGTAATTACTTTCTCTCCCACCTTCCAGCTCAACCCCTCCCAGCAAAGGAAACCACTCCAGAGGTGGATTTCCATTCCCTACCGGTCCAAACCCCAGCCTGTTCCCAGCCTTGTGCATGTTTTTGCCTACTTCTCACAGGACTGGTTCTATAAAGGTGACCAAACAAAAGCCCCCCTGGGACTGATTTGAAGGGACTGACCCGCTCCAAAAGGCAGGAACACCCTGTCCTGGTGCATGGGGGAGGTGCTGCCTACCTCCATCACCTGAGCACTTCTGGGGCACCTTCAGTGAGAGCCCAAGCTCCTGGGGAGCTGCAACCTGGAAAGAGAACAAGGCAAATTGAAATTAATAATTTATGAGTGACAGTAACTATTTCCACCATTTGAGGAAGCAAAGAAAATTGCTCCATAAACATATTTCTTTTCAATTTCCTACCAGTTACTTGAAATTTGATTTCCATCTAGTTTGTTTCATCAAACCTCCCCAAAGTGATTTAAAAGGTGTCGCCGGCAATTACCTAGCTGCAGAAGGAAAGAAATGGCAGTGGGGCATCTCCAATTCACCAGCCCAAAAGGAACGGGGAGGAGGAGGGTTGGGGTCACTGGCAGAGAAACAATTAGCCAGCACCAGAAATCTCTTGTCAGTGGTTTAGCCAGCACAGCCTCAGCCACACTGGGGTCAGGACAGCCCTGGGGCAGGGACAGCATGCTTCATTCATTCCTGGGAATAGGGAGAGGTGCAGGGACTGTGGGCAGCAGCAGGGCCCTCTGCCTGCCCCAGCCTGCACACTGCCCTCCCTCAGCACTGCTGGAACCTCAGCACTCCCCAGCTGCTCCTTTCCAGCCCTGCTGGGGCTGGGGTCACTTTTCACCCTGTGCTCCTCTTTTACCCTTGCTGGAGTGAGGGGCCCTCTGGGCTTGGCATGTGCTTGGCCAAGGGACCCCTCCTGCAGAGTGCTGAAGGCAGGTGGAGCTGCCTTGTCTTCCTCACTTCTGACACTTTGTGATACTGACTTGGCTGCCCACCTGTTTTCTACTTTGGGCTCTGCTTCTGTCCCTCTCCCAGGAATTCTGCACCTTTTCCCAGCAGTAGAAGCCAATCTCCTCTGCAGGACCAGTTATCTCTGATGCTAATGCATGAGCAGTTGCCACCCATTTCTTTCACATTTATTCTGCCACATGGGAACAGGCTTCCAAGCACCACCCTGAGCTGTTCAAACCTGCCATAGTCCTGACAGTGTGACAAAACTGCTGTGAGTGTGTCACAAGAACCATCACTCCTGGCTTGGATTTGCTCCAAGAACAGGCTCTTTTCAAGTGGCTCCCAGGCCAGAGAGCTGCTGGTGGGGCTGGTTTGCCTCACCCTCACTCATGAAAGCAGTGGGGATATTTATCTGGATATCAAGGACACAGGTTCCTCTGCAGCTGGAGTTCCCCAAGGTGCTTAGGGAAGAGGCCATTGGAGCCCTTTGTTGGGGTCTCCACATCTGCCATATCAGCATTGCCACTGATTTAAATAACACACACTGAGAGTAGGAAAATGACATCTGGAAACAAGGGATTCAAGGGGCTGGAAGGCTGGTGATGAATAAACGGCTTGCAGTGAATCACTGCATATCCTTGAACATCGCTGAGCACAGGGGCACTGATGCCAAGAGTCAAGGAATGTGCAGAGAAGAAGCTGCTCACCCTAAAGCCTCACCAAAACTTCCCTGTCTTTCTGATAATTGAGGAAGACAAGTGTTGAGTAGGCAGCAGCTCTCAATGGGCATAATTCAAGCCTGGAAGTGTTTACAGTGTCAACTCTTTGAGCATAATGGAGAATTACATGACTAGGCTGGCTGAGTTCTTAAAGTAATAGCTTTGTTAAAAGCAGTTAGGATCAGCACTGCTCATGGCTGCCTTGCACCCATAGCAGTCACTCGGGTTGGCTGTCCTGTGATTTTCTGGCCAAATAACATCATTTTTTCCCTTCTGAAGTGATATAAACAGGGCAGGAGATTTTCCTCCTTTTAAATGACTTTATTATAGTAATCAGCTCCAATATGAGGCTTTTGGCAGATCCGTGGAGTTCTGCCACTGCTCCAAGCAGTGAATTGGAAAATGAGAATTAGCAGCTCTGTCCTCAGTGGGGTAGAGGCGGGAGTCCTGTCCTCGCAGGGGCAGTTGGGGTACACCCAGTGATTCAGTAGGTGTGGTTGGTCCAGGGGGTGCTGGGTCCGACTGGCATCGTAGTTGAGGCGAGGAGTGACTGAGGTTTTCTAAGCGTCTCTGCCGGCTTCGGACCTCGGCCCTGCTGTCCAGACACCACTCTGACCTTCAATTCTGCTTCAGCTCGCCTCTTTTGGGGTATTTTCCAGGATTTGATAAAGGTCCTGTCCCAGTGCAGTCTGGGTTTGGAGGTACATTTGCATGTCTCCTGAGATGCAAATATCCCCCTCTCCCCACCGTCCGAGGGGGGGTTGTCATCCTCCTGGCAACAGGCAAGGGTGGTGCTGAAAAACAAGAATCCTCCACAATAGAGAGTTAAACTGCGATACTTAAGGATACTCAACAGACGATTTCAACATTTCACTAACAAAGAACTCCTGGCCAATGATCAATTCCCAGATCAACTCGAAAACTCCTCTGCAGCTCCTTCTCTTAAAAAAAAAAAAAAAGTAACTTTTTTTTTATTCATAACATGAAGTAAATAGTAATAAATGAATACAGAAATTAAGAGCAATTTCCAGCACCTGTTGTGTAAGGGCACTCTCAGTGTCTAAAGTCTTCCTGCAGGTCATGAGCAGCACTGAGGTCCCCACTCTGGAAATGAGCTGTTCTCCTGCGTTTTTGCATTTAAATAAAGACCCAGGGTGGTGATAACTGCTCTGTGAATTCATTATCCCGAGGGATTGGTGCGGGAAGGTGGGATAGAATCTGTGACTGCACTGAGGAGAGAGGCTGTACCCCTGGTGCAGTGCTCGTGTTGTCCCCCAGCCCCAGGGGAGAGTTTAGCACACATCAGAGGCTGTACCTCATCCACAAAGGGCAGGTGTTCCCCCTGGAGAAGGGGATGTCCTACCTGGGGGTCAAATGGGACCTGACTTTGCGGGGATCAGACCCTCTTGGCTGGGCAGTCAGACCCAGTGATAGGTAAAGTTCTCTTTAGGATATTCTCTCCCTCCAGTTTTCCCCATGACACCCAGTGTCCTACCCCAGGTCACAGAACAGGGTGCAACACCCGTGTCACATCCTTTCACCTTAAGTGCTAAAGAAGTTTCCATGGAGATCCTATTTTTAGCATTTCACCCAGCTGCAGAGCTCTTAGGACAGATAAGCGTGCTCTGGAAGCTAATTAGATGTTTCTTGCAAACTTTGACTAATTTGGTCAACTTGCCATGGAGATCCAGGTTAGGAGGCATTACTCAGATCTGGACTTGCTCTTTGAACAGTAGTTTTTGGAGCAGATTCATTTCTTTTAAGTAGAAAAGCTTTTCACTTCTTCCGTGGGACAATTCAGGCCAAGGCAGAAGATTAACAGTAGTTAAGCACAGCTGTTAATGAGGTTTTTAGTAAAGGGTTAGAAGTGCACCATTTGGTAGCAATTTTAAGTGTAGAGCTCACAGATATGAAGATCTGATTTACTTTTGATATCTTTTTGTTGAACAGTTGGGAGGTGCAGACACAGAGCTGAGCTCCTGGCCCAGCACAGCCTGGGGCTGCTCAGTGACTCTCACCCCTCTGTGCTCCCTCCTGCTGAGTGACAGGAGCATAGATGGGGGGGGAGAGGGAGACACCAGCAAGGGAATGAGGCACTGGGAAAGGCAGAGATTTGCTGCAGAGGTGAGGAATGGGCCCAGGTTTGGGTCTCTTGGCCATAGTTGGGAAAGGTGATGAAGACCATGGTCTGTGGGTTAAGGAGATGGGTGAAATGCTGGTGTTTCCAAGGAAAGGGGGCACGTGGAGATGGTCTGTGCAGGGGAGAGGCAGAGCTCTCTCTTGGTGCTGGTGGTGGGGCTGACCCACAGCAGGGGGTTGTAGGAGGTGTAGGAGGTCAGCCTGGACATTATCCACTCTTGGGAACAGGCTGTGCAGTAGGTCATCCATCCTCGTGCATGTCCAGGGGGACAGCTCAGTGCAGAGTCACTGCCTCCCTGGGAGCAGTGCTCAGCTCCCCTCAGCAGCCTGGGCATGGTGCCACCCTTCCTATCCCAGCTCGGCCACTCCCTTGGATCAGGGGTGCTCTGACCCAGCAGTTCTGCCTTGTGTTTGGTCTGTGCCATTGTCTATCTGCAAGGCCACGCCAGCTGTGCCTGGGGGATGTCCCCACCCCCTGGTGACAGGGTGAGGATGCCATATCTGCTCTCTGCCCTCTCAGCCCCATGGTGTAGTGCAGGCTGCGGGTAGAGGTGGTGCAGGGCCCTGCTCTGCTGCCTCCATCCTTCAATATAAATCGATTTGGGGTGAAGCATAATGTGATGTCAGCACTAGAGCCCACAGCAGCCATGGCCACCACAAAAGGTTGTTTGTGGGGTGAAGTGATACCTTGGGCTGCCAATGTTCTCTCAAAGCAGGAGAAGCCCAGACAATTTGCTGCATTTTTCCAGTGTTTGATAGTAGACAACAGCCTATCTGGCAGATATTTAATACAAATCCAGTGGCCACATGTGGGACTTCTCTGGGTTCCTTGGAGGCCTGTGGGTTGGAGCTCAGAGTCTTCCTCCCTCCCACTCATTACACCTGACCCCAGCATAGTGTCTGCCTTTGTGGGCTGTGTTTGGTTTGCTGCTCTGCTGTTTCACAGAAGCCAGAGCCCTGAAAAATTCATGTGGAGTGCTAGAAGGAAAAAACCCCAAACTTAATTTGGGTTTTCATGACACACAAGCCCTCTATTGGGCCTTGTAAACTTTTTCTGACATTACCACTTCATGAAAACTTTGATTTCAGTTGTTGACTAAATCTTTAATCTCCCTCTACCTGCTAGGTCTGTCTCCTTTTCTTACTTAAAAAACCTTTTGGATTTTTCTTCCAGAGCATCTTTCAAATGTCAGCAGTTACTAGACTAACACAGAATGCAAAGGCCTTGGCAAACAGTCCTTTAAAGAGCTGAGGCATATAAATTCAAATGCATGATATAATCTAGGAGGAATCCATCAGGCAGGGGAACCTCTTGCATGAAGTGTATTGAGAGCTAAGCACAATATGAACAGAAGGAAAATTGCTTTTTCCCTTTTGAATTTTTATTCACTTAGCAGCAATATTTACTAGTAGCAGGCAGAACCCATTTTTCATTTTCTGGGGAGATGCGAGAGTTTTGGTGCCACTCATCTTGTCACCAGATTAAATCTGTTGACTTGCTGCCAGGTCACTGTGATATTAATGATACAGTTGTAATCCCTTTCTTTTGGGAGGCCTGTGGATGGAGAAGTAACAACTTGACCAATGTTCACATGTTATAATAGAAAGAAAAATAGCACTTCTGAAATCCTGGGAAATTGCAGCTCCCTGTGTCATTGATTTCCTTTGTGTTCACAGAGCCTGGCTGCAGCCAGCTCTGGCAGCTCTGCATGCGATGCCTCACTGGCACCAGCTTTATTTGGTAATTAGTCAGCAGCCTCGTTTGGTAATTAGTCAGCAGCTAGAGCCATTGCTCTTTCAGCTCAGTGGTGCCATCGATTCCAGCTGTCCCAGGATGGGCGTGGTATCACCCCCTCTCGTGCTGCTGTGGGGATGAGGAGCTGCCACCTCCCTTCCAGGGGGACAAACTCCCAGCAGACAGTGAGGGAAAAGCCCAAGTACCAAGTATGGAACTCAGCTGATGTCCTCTGCTGCTGTGACCTTGTTTAGCGAGGACTTCGCTGTGGTTGGAGTGGGGTCTGGGACCTGGAGTGGGACCAAGGGGGCCTGAAGTCTTCAGTATTCCTCATGAGCCGGCTGGGTGACAGAGGTGACAGCACATCATCCCTGGAGGTGTTCAGTGCCAGGCTGGATGTAGGTCTGGGACACCTAGTCTAGTGGAAGGTGTCTCTCCCAGGGAATGAGATTTAGGGTCCCTTCCAACCCAAACCATTCCATGACTCTATCATGACCAGGGGCAGGTGTCTTACAACAGAAAAAGTCTTACTCTCTTTAGAGTGGGGATTCCTCAGTATTTCAGGTAGAAAGTTCCTCTCCCTCGAAGCTCCCAGTGACACCTGCTGAAGTCAGTCTGCAGCTGGTCAGGAGAAAGCTGGGACATTCTTACGAGGCTTTGGAAGAACAATCCATTTCTCAGGACAGTTATGGATAAACATAACCCACACAAACCTAAACCCTTTGCAAATGCTGCACAGCTCAGATCTTCCCTGCTCCCTTTCCCTAAATCTTTGGGTTATTCAAAACCTGGATGTGGGGATGTCTTTAGGAAATGGGGCTGCTATGGAAAAAGCTGAACTCCTAGCGATAGATTTGGCTTTGAGCTTCCCTGGTGAGGCAGTCTCTGGGCTGTCTGTTATTAATCCTGGGGAGAAGTGTCCTCTGTGCTGACCTGACTGGCCAGGCTCGTGGCAGTGCCTTGCACCCCATCACCTCCCGACTGCCCCCAGTAGGATGAGAGCAGCCCCACAGAGAAGTGGCCTTGGAGCCCCTCTGGAGCATCTGCCCCAGGCAGCAACCACATCCCCAGAGCAGGATGGAGGGACTCAGGGAGGCTTCCTGGAATTAGACTAGTCTGTGCCCTTCCTGCTCACCTTCTCCTAATTAGCATTTCTTTGGCACATTTAATTCGCACGTTCCTGCCTTTAAGTTACGGGCTGCTTTCCTATATTTACACCCTCCTAAAACAAGGGAGAGGTCTATAAATTACATCTCATGAAAAACATTAATTGTGTGAACTCCTTCTAGCATTTATAATGCTCAGCTTGTTCCCCGCTCTGAACCTGCAAACACAGACAGACAGGGTTTTACATAGGTGCTGCCTCTGCTCCCACCTGGGGCTGGTCCCTCCTGCACACACCTGCACACAAGTGTCCATCACCCCCAGCCAGGGCTGCCCAGACCAGCCCTGCACACCTGGAGCAGCACCTTGTGGTCTGTGAGGTGTCTGTCCAACATCTCCTGACCGCACTTGTGGGTGGGAGGCTGCAGCTGCTTCAGCTGCCCAAGGATCTCCCAGCACAGCACTGGGGTGTGCACAGTGCCTGCTTCATTGAGCATGAGGGCCTTCTCCCAGCCAGCTAGGACGTGTTCCCTCTTGCAACCACTGCTTTACAGGAGAGAATTTCCTGCTGAAGGCAAGTACTGGCAAATTTCCTGGCCCTCCTGTGAGCCTGGCAGCATGGAAGGTCAGCACCAACCTGTCACCAGTGCCTGGGCACAGGCAAAATGGAGTTTGAGCATCATGGCACCATGATCCTACATCCTGGGACTTGCTGAGACTCCCTTAGAAGTACAAGGTAAGAGGAGCACTTCAGCAAGGGAGCTTAGTGCCAGCTGTCCTCAGAGCCCTGCTCAGCAAGAGCCATGCCCCTCTGCATGCAGGATTGGACTTCAACTTCCATGCCAACATTCCTACCCTCTCTATTCACCTGATCTTGCAGACAGTACAACTGAGCCTCCTGCTCTCCAGGCTGAGAAAGGAAAATGGCAGAAGAATGCCTGTGGTTTGGAAATAAGAGAATATAGAGATCAATCAGAAAATCAACATCTAGAAAAAGAAAAATGTTTGAGGATTGATCCCAATTACAGAGAAATCCTAGAAAATAGGTGCAGGAAGTGACAGGCATGAGTCCATGTTTGGGTCTGTTTGCTTGCTGCTGCAGTGGGTTTTGAGCTGCCTGGGTCTTTTGAGCTCCTCTGCAAAGCCCAGCCCAGTAGAAGCCTCCACCAGCCACAGCAAGGGACGTGCTGCTGAGCTCGTTGGGTTGGAATATTCCTGGATCATGGGATGTGTCACCGACATGTTTTATGAAAAATCCTTTCCTTAGGATTTTTCTCCTCCTGAGAAGTTGAGAGGCCTCAGGAACAAACTGTAAACAATTCTTATCTGCTGCTGTGGAATGCAACAGGGGGAATCTGTGATTGGCCTCATCAGGCTGTTTCCAATTACGGGCCAACCACAGTTCACCTGTCCGGCTGGTCTCGGTCTGAGAGAAAACTTTGTTATTCATTCCTTTTCTATTCTTAGCTTAGCATGGTAGTGAAATCCTTTCCTCTATTCTTTTAGTATAGTTTTAATATATTATCTATCATATAATAATAAATCAAGCCTTCTGAAACATGGAGTCAACTTTCTCGTCTCTTCCTTCATCCTGTGACCCTTGTGGAAAATACCACAGGGATGTACAGCTCCAGGTCACCCCTGAACAAGATAAAATCTGAACTCCAGTGGTGAGTTCCTGTTTTCCCCAGCTTGTTCTTGGGGTTACCTACTGCTGGCCATCCACTACCTCCAGGAAGCCTCCAAGAAAGAAGGAGGAACACTGATGACAAGGATCTGGAGTGACAGAACAAGGCTGAATGGCTTCCAACTGAAAGAGAAGGGGTTGAGATAAGCCATTACCACCCTGATTGCTTTGATGTCCATGAGGAGCCAGGGTTTCTATTTTAGCTTTTATTTTAAGGACAGCAGCTTCTATTCAGCCAAACATTCGGACAAGGTGCAGTGTCAGAGCCAAGGAAAGAAACCTCTGTCCTGGCATGGGCAGTATTGTGACACCCGCTCACCTCACTGGTTTTGGTATTCTGGTCATGTTCTGCTGCTGCCTACAGAATTTATCAGCAGCACAGTCATCTCCAATAACCCCACCTGTGGGGATTCTGCTGGATCTGTTGCCTATGTGAGAACTTTTCCTTCTGCATCAGTCTTTCAAACCATACCAAATTTCAGCCAAGTCAAGGTCCACAGCTTTCCCTGAGCAAGGGAAGAGGAGATGTTTACTGATGAGATTTCCCAGTGGATCAGGTAGGCTGGATTTTCCTGTGGCCTCCAGGACTTGGATGGCTGAAGTGTCTTGCAGCTGTTTGAGATCCTGGACAAAGAACCAGATCCTGTAGGCAATAGAGAGTCTGAGGCATCTGCATACTGCCCCAGGTCTGGGAGGTGGACAAATCTCACTTCTCAGCCTCTGTGTCTCTTTGCAGATCTCAGTGGTTACCCCTGGGATCCTGCCAAGACACATGGGCTGAGCTGCTGCTTGTGGTGCTGCCTGACTGTCCTTTCCCTGCCAGGCCTCGCTTTTTTCTCTGCTCTGGAACTCTGCTGGGTGAGTCACACCCCACATGTGCCCCTGGTAGCAAAGGCAAAAAGGTTTATATATGTACTTAAAAGTTTATACATCTATCTACATCTATGTACCTGCATGTGTATTCACATATAGGTACACATATCCCTGCATCCCGGGAAGGGATGTGCAGGGATGTGGGTGACATCTTCTGGGTGCTCCACTGGTCTTTGTGTCACCAGAGAGCCAAGCAAAGCAAAGAAGATTTTAGTTTGGTCAGTCATTTCAGATTGTTGAATTGCAGAGTGGTTTGGGTGGGAAGGGACCTCATCCAGTGCCACCCCTGCCATGGCAGGGACACCTCCCACTGTCCCAGGCTGCTCCAAGCTGGCCTTGGGCACTGCCAGGGATCCAGGGGCAGCCCCAGCTGCTCTGGGCACCCTGTGCCAGGGCCTGCCCACCCTCACAGGGAAGAATTTATTCCTAATGTGCCAGCTAAACCTGCCCTTCGCTAGTTTGAAGCTCCCTGAGGAAAAAGCTGTTCTTGCTGCCCTCAGTCAGCTCCATCACAGGAACCTGGCAGGGACCTTTCCTGGCTGAGCAGAAAGGGCTGGAAAAGTGGTGTCTGTGGCCCAGAGAGGACAAGGTCTGATTGGTGTAATGGGGCTCCCTTTTAAAGCACCTCTTGATGTTTCTGACTTGTTTTTAAGTCTGAAGCTCTCACATCCTCTCCGCAGTCCCCCAGTTTCATTCCCCTCCAGCCCTCACTGCAGTCCCCAGTGCCACGGATCCTCTGTGCTTGGTGGGAGGAGATGGGCATGGTGGGCCTGAACTTTTTCACCCGTGTGCTTTGGGCTCTGCTACATCCTTCTATCCATGCCCAGCCTTTCCCCCTCTCTCTTTCCCCCTCTTATGGTCTCTTGTCTTTCCCTCTTCCACCCTCAGTTCCCATCCTTCCTCTCTCAGTCCATGTTCTAGTTTGCTCATAGCCAGCGAGGTTGTTTTGGGGAGAGAAAACAACCTTGCCAAGAGCAGCATTTTGCTGTGCCCTGGATAGCAATTCTTTATTTGGCAGCCTGGAAGGCCCCAGTTAATACAACCACAAATAAAAATGTGCCTATCAGGACTTGTATTAGGAGAGAACTGGTTAAATCTTTGGTGGGTGGAAGTCAATGGAGCATCACTCACTTCCAGGGGGCTCCCCTGATTTACACTCAGGCCAAACATTTGCATTTACAGTGTATAGACATGATAAAATGGAATAAAACTGAAATACTAAACTTGATCCCATCTTAAAGCTTTATGTGAACTATAAAGGTGTTTGAAATAAATCAGGTACCTTTCATGGGCTCTAAAAGTCAGACCCCTTGGCTTCCAGAGGACTGAGGTGCAAAGCCAATTTCTCAGCCCTCCTGCTCCTTTCTGTGGAGGGTTAATGCTCTGTGGACAGTTGATGTTCCCTGGAGGTGCTCTCTGTTCAGAGTATGGGCTACAAGTGCTTTCCCTGACTGAAGAGCCAAGCCCTCCAAAGTCAGGGGATCTGGAATTAGATCTCCACGGGTAATAAGAACTCACTTTTCCTGGTGCTTCTGAGTTATGAAATACCCTCTAGCTACAGACATGGCTGGTTTTTCACATCTCAGTAATTTTTTGTGGCTTCCTATTTCTTTTCAGGTTTTGATTTATGGGAAATTCTTTCAGATGTTGACTGAGACACTAAATAAGGGGAAAAATAAAACAACAAAAGGCAAATCGCGTTTCCCTTACAGATGATCTACCACTGTGTTAAATTTCAGGTTCATACTTGGGGCACCTGACATTACCACTGTTCAAAGAGATCTGAAAGACAGCAGCTAAATTATTCCTAATCTTGTCTCCTAGGCTGCTTAAAACTTGGTTGTGTTGCTCTAAAAAATACACATACCCCAAGGCAGAGAACGAGGGTTGAAATGGAAGGTCAAGGGGACAGGTACAGTTAAAAGTAACTAAAAGCAGAGTTACAGAGGCTGTGGCTCGTGCCTTCAGTGAAGTCTGCAATGCTGGATGTTTTGGGGCTTGCAGAGCACCTGTTTTCTCTGCTGCTTTAAAGGCTTTTCCTCAAGTCCTTCCATGGTTGCAACATGCTCAGTGCTGGGTCACCCTTGGTGTCTGAACACCCCTTTTCAGCAAAAAAAGCAGCTTTTTGGCTGAGCGTTGCTGCATTTTGTGAGAGTTTGTGTTGGTTTCTGCTTAGTGATGTTTGAGTGACCTTCAAACCCAGGGCAGCAAAATCCTTCCTGATACACTACAAAAAAATGATCAGGACAAAGTCTTTGCTCGTGAGGGGGATTGTGCTGGTCCCTTGTACCACTGACTGATCCCTCCTGTTCTTCAGCCCATGCTGCTGCTGCTGTTTGGATTTCAGATGGCTCTGGAGAAAGTGCCTAGCTGGGGCATTCAGCAGCCTGTGGTGCATGGCGTGCCCGACAGCTCCAGCACCCATGGACAGCTCTGGGCTGTGCCCAGGAGCTCTAGGCTGCACCCGGAGCCTGTTTCCTCTGCTAAAGGAGCTCACCTGGGAGGCTTCATCTGGTCTTGCCTGAGCTTCTGGGACTTGAGCCAGGGAGGGGGGCAGGTCTGCTCTAGACCCCAGCTGCACCAGCCAGCAGAGGTGGTGGGATGTGGATGTGTCCCAAAACTGTGGTGCCCCATAACAGGGGACAGAAATGCAGTTCATGCAGCATCTGCAGTGTCTCCACCAAGCTTTTTCATGTCTGGTCCAGGCTACACTTGGAATGGGACAAAATGGGCATTCTAGAACTGGGAAACTGGCAAGTCTGTTTATCCCAAATGTCTGGAATTGATATTCACTAAGATAAAAAAATAATAAAGGAAGGGGAAAATGCTGCAAACTTACATGACAAGCCAAATCCTGGGATTTATTGCTGCCTCCTGAGGGATTAGAGTAGCAGGAAGGAGCTGAGCTGTTTTCTCCCTTATGGGTGATTGCAATGGGTACTGTCTCTCCTTAGCCTTCCCAACAAGAACTTTGGCTTTGCTTCATGCACCTGAGCTGTGGGATAAATTGTTGGGGTGATCCTATATATCTTGGGCAGCTTAAGTTACTCTGTGGTTTTGCTGCATTCCAAAGTGCCTGATGATGTGGGAAGCAGCCCTTCCATGACCACATGTGACCCCACGCCTGTGTCACTTTGGCTGGGGCTCTTTGCTGTTCCTGTGCTCCCCAGTGCCTGTCACACCTGCCCCTGCCACAGTGATGTTTGCTGCATGGTACCTGTGTGTCATGGGGTGTCCTTGGAACGCTCCATCCTGGTCCTTTGTGGGTTTTGTGAGTCTTTCTCAAAGGGATGGGCTTTGTTCCTGCCCCTGCAATGACTCCAGGCACTGGCCACCCTGCTGCATCCAGGGGAGCCACCAACAGCAACATCTTGTCTTGTTGCACTGCTCCATCTTTCGGGTCTGCACAGCACCAGGCCAGCCCAAGGCTCCAAATGGATCCAGGTGTTTTTATCATATCAAAATCCCATTATCTTAATGACAGGAAGGAGATTGCTACACATGGAACCAAGCCTGCCAGATGCAGCCAATTTCTTTATTGCAGTTCTGATGGCAATCACAGAGCCCATGGCAAAGCATTTCTGCTCCTTCAGAGTTGTCCCCCTGCCCCTTCATGTCACCACACACTTATGGCCCCCTACATGTGTAAATTCATTTATTTACTGGCACACCCCCATCCACCCAATGAGGACAACAAAAGGCAAAGCGTGACTCAAGGACTGAGCTGGATGATCTCCACTGCAGAGCTGACAGTGACACATACATTGTATTTTAAAAAATTCTTTATTCTGCTGCCTATCATGCACCAGCAATGAATTTCAGAGGCAGCTTTCCCCAGAGATTCTCTCTGCCTCTTTTCACCCTGCTCCTGCCAGCCCACGGCATCCCTCCTGCTTTTCCAGGGGACGTTGTCCTTCCTGCATCCCTGTGCAGCCTCCTGCTAAAGCAGCCCTGTGTCTCTGCTCCTTTCCTGGCTCCATTTCAGAGTTCATTTGTGCTGCACAACCACTCAAGGTGGGATATCAGGGGCCAAGGAAATCCCTGTCAGGCTGCAGGGCTGGTTGTGGATGGGCTCCTAAGAGGCAGCCAAGGACCATCCATGTTTGGAAGATAGACCCAGGGCTGCAGCTGATGCCCAAACCCCCAGCTGGGCAGAGACAATGTGCCCCAAATGAATTTGGACATCAATGAAAATGGGCTCATGAATTCAGGTGCTATGGGAGCTGTCTGAGAGCAGTCCTTGGTCCTCATGCATGTGCCATGGGAGGTGGGCTGGGAGAGCCTGAGACAGAGGGCCATGGCAGCCAGGGATGTTTGTCCACACTCAGGCTGATCTGAGGAGGGGAAGGAGGTCCCAGGCTAAAATAGAGACGGGAGGTTCAGATTAGTTATTGGGAAAAATTTATTCCCAAAAAGGATGATCAGGCATTGGAACTGCCCAGATGGAGTCACCATTCCTGGAAATGTTCAAAGGGCATTTGGATGTGGCAGCTGGGGACATGGATTTGTGATGAACATGGTGGTGCTAGGTTAAGGGTTGGGCTTTTCAACCATAGTGATTCTAAAAGGTAATTTTATCTCTGTGGCTGCCCCAAGCAAAGCTGGGGGTGCTGACAGACTGAAACATCTCAGGCAGGACACTCCTAAAATTTTTTTGGGCTCAGCACCACCTTCTCAGCCTGTCTTGGCTGAAAGCAACCAGGGAGATTAGACCTGGATATTTCCAAACATCCTCCGTCTCTGTCCCTTCATATGCACAGGACAAACACCTGGAAGTCCCAAAACACTGAACAGGGAAGAAAGAGTGCATGAAAAACACAGCACTCCAAAGGAACTCAGAGGAGGGACTGAAATATATCTCTGGGAGTACAGAGCTGGTGGGGCTGCCATGAGAGGAGGTGGAAAAGAGCCATCACAGGCAGTAGCCAGTGGTAGGGGAGCTGCCTGGCCAAGGCTGGTGAGGGCACAACCAGTATCGACCAGTACAAGGGCTGTGGTTCCAGGCAAAGCCACACAGTGGCATGGCCCTGGCAGTGCTGGGTTATGCAGTGATAGAGCAAGGGTCAGTGACTTCAAACTGAAAAAGATGTAGATTAGAGATTAGAGGTTAGAAATTTGGAATAAATTCTTCCCTGTGAGGCAGGCCCTGGCACAGGGTGCCCAGAGCAGCTGTGGCTGCCTCTGGATCCCTGGCAGTGCCCAAGGCCAGGTTGGGCAGGGCTTGGAGCAGCCTGGGACAGTGGGAGGTCCCTGCCCATGGCAGGGGTGGCACTAGATGATCTTTAAGGTCCCTTTCAAACCTTTAAAACACATTTTATGATTCTATGACCTTGTTACTTGGAATTTAGCAGGAATTTAGTAAAGACTGAGCATCCCTTTTAGAAGGAATTTAGTAAAGACTGAGCATCCCTGGTAGCCCAAATAATGAATGCTGTTTGGCTCAGTCCCAGCTGGTGGGATCTGGAAGAGGCAGAGTGTCAAGGTAATGCAGCATTTGGACTTCAGAGGAGTGGTATCAAAAGGCCCCCCCAGGACGCTGGGGTTTGTGACATGGACAGGGACACAGGCATGCGGTGCAGAGCCTGAGGTGCTGGTAATCAGAGACCCAGCCTTTCTCTTTAGAGCTGGTACCCCGCTAGAGCTCAGTAAACAAATCCAGCCTGGAGAAGGAAGGAGCAAGATCAGACATTGAATTGTGGTCCAGGGGGGACCAGAGTGATTTGTAAAAGTTCTGTGAATGCATTTTAGCAAATCAGTACATACCATTTGGCCAGGCTGTCCTCAAGTAGGTCACCAGTTAATCTGATGCAGGCAATGAACCACTTTCTTTCTATTTATCCTTTGATTTTGCTTTTCTAGCAGGTATGGCTTCACAACCAGCATGATGAAAGAGTATTTATTGCTGGCACCTTAAAGCATTATGCTCCAATACGTGTCTGCATTTAATTTCAAACACATCAGGATGTCTCTAATTTCCCGGCCATGGGAAGTTGGGTGTTGTGAACTTTGGAATAATTTTTTATTAGTTCCCTAGTGGGGTTGTGGTGAAGTTGAATTTTAAAAGTTAAGGCAAAATGTCTGCTTGTCCAATTAGAATAATCTCAAAATGGTGGAAACATCAGTTTTATGTGTACAAATGAAGCTGTTGCAATTAAAAGTTATGCAAGAAGGAAAATTCTCTAAACTCTCCAAAAGGGCAAAGATAATATCATTTCTAGACTCTGTGAATGAGGGCTGTTAAAGGCACAGACTTGGGAAATATTTGCTGCAATATATTAAAAGAAGCAGGAAGGCAACTTAGTGGAAAGGGTGTTTTGGTACTTTGCCAGAAGCATCACAGAATTCTATTTTGGAAGCACAAAGGCAACAAGGAAGCCCTTGAGGTTTTTGTGATCTGTTTGTCCCTGTGTGTTCTGAGATAGCACAATTTGAATATTTGTGATTGATAAATCAGCTGGGAAATTATTATTGTTATTTGATTTCAAAATTATTGCCTTGTCCCTTTAATAGGTAGTTAAGAGCTTTTTTGAAGCTGTTATTTCAGGCTGCCTTCAGGTGTGGGGAAGAGATTGCTGCCTCTGATTCACATCTGCAGGTTTCTCCAGCAAACGTCAATGCTATAAATTTTTATTTGCAATGAAAGTTTGGATCATGGAACATTTGGAGAATGAATTCACTAATTAGTTCACATTTGAAATAAAGTATAGACAAAATGAAGTCTGCAAATTTCAGGTACAGGGGGAGATTCAGTTTGGGACCTGGATATGACCTGTGAGTTCTGCTCAGGCAGCTCCCACAGCAGGGAGGGCCACTGTGTTCATTCACTGCTGGAGAGCCCAGAGGAGCCCTGGAGCTTCTCCAAGGCTGGAGCCCCTCTGCTCTGGAGCCAGGCTGGGAGAGCTGGGGGTGCTCACCTGGAGAGGAGAAGGCTCCAGGGAGAGCTCAGAGCCCCTTCCAGAGCCTAAAGGGGCTCCAGGAGAGTTGGAGAGGGACTGGGGACAAGGGATGGAGGGACAGGACACAGGGAATGGCTTCCACTGCCAGAGGGCAGGGCTGGATGGGAGATTGGGAATTAGGAATTGTTCCCTGGGAGGGTGGGCAGGCCCTGGCACAGGTGCCCAGAGCAGCTGTGGCTGCCCCTGGATCCCTGGCAGTGCCCAAGGCCAGGCTGGACATTGGGGCTGGGAGCAGCCTGGGACAGTGGGAGGTGTCCCTGCCGTGGCGGGGAGATGGAGTGGATGAGCTGTGATGTCCCTGCCAACCCAAACCATTCCATGAATCTGTGAATATCCTTCTTGTTCCCTACAATGAACTCAGCCCCCCAGGGCCAGCTTTGGCACACAGAGAATGATGTCACCACCCTCCATCCCCCAAATGAAAGAGCCACAAGACATGACATGGAACATGGATCTTGGACTTGCTTCAGTGCTCTTGGTTCTTCCACTTGTTCAGTAAAAATCAATGTAAAGCTGAAGAACCTCCCTGTCTCCCCCCTCTTTTGAGTACATATATCTGACAGGGATCCTATAAATTTCTGTTGCCAGATGAAATGGAATATAGGAAACCAGGATGAAGATTGAATGAGTCTGTCCATCTCCCCTCCAAAGTGCATCATATCGATGGGGCTCACCTAACAGACCATTAACAAACCTCTGGTTAGGAGGATTTCTCTCACCACTTGTTCCAGGGCTCTGCTCTGCAGATTATAAGGAAGTTTCACCAGCACCAAGTAGCTTTTAACCTTAGCTGGACTTCAGGTTCAAACATTTTCTGAGCTTTCATTTTTATTTTTGCACTCATCATCTTTCATCTCCTGTTGTTCCAGGAGCAAATGCAGAAATTTTGTACAATTAAGAGCATCCCAAATTCTGAACCTGTGAACAAATTCAAACCAGAGTATGCTTACACATTTTCCCCTGCTCATTTTGCCTCAAGAAACAGCTACCAGGAAAAAAAAGGAAAGTTTGAAGGAAGTTTTTCTTGACAATTGCTTGCTCTGAAGCTCCTGAAGAGTTTCACATTTTTCAGACAAGTCAAGCAGAAGAGGCTAAGTGCACCCAGCTGTGGCACAGAAAACTGGGGGGTGCACGGCCCATGTAGAAAATAAACCCCACGAGCAAGAGGCTTTTGAGCGGAGGGCACACAAAGAAGACAAATTCATAGGATTACTGGTGACTGATCTAGAGAGAAGAGTCAATCTTGCAATTTTGGGGGCTTGCTGAGTCTCTGATAAAAGGCAGGGCTGTGACTGAGATCTGAGAAGGAGGAAACACAGGGAGACGGAGTGAGAAATGATGTGGGGGAAGACCAGCTGTAACTCTCCTCAAAACAGTCACAATTTCCAAGTACAAAGATCTTTATAATAGGAGACTTTGCTTACTGGAGGGAAAAAGGAAAAGCCCAGGTACTGTTAGATGGGACTTACACCGTGGAAGAAATCCTTCCCAAATTTCTGAATACAGTGACTATTTGGAGAAGTGCCTGATGTCACCAGCTCTTGGTCACATGATGGCCTTAGGTCAGAAATGGGGCTGTGTGTTCTATTTTCTGTCTGTCAGAGCTGGGCAGTTCTCTGCTGTCCATGGGGCAGTTTTTTCTTTATCTCTCCCACAGCCAACCCTCCCTCCAGGAGATCTCTGCTGTCCATGGCCACTGAGTGTCCCTGCAGGGCTGATCAAATTCCACCATCCCATGGGGAGATGCTCCACCCAGGGCTGGAGCCAAGCATTCCTACCTGGATCCAATCTGACCTGGGAACAGCCCAGCAGCCTTTGCCCACTGCATTCCCAGAGGAGCAGCTTTCTGCTGCCCTGCATTCCCAGAGGGAGAGCAGGCCCATCTCCAGCAGCCCTGGAGCTGCAGAGGAAAACTCCCCCCTTGTGCAGGATCCCTGCTCCAGCAGAACCACAGCTGGCACTGCAGGAGGGCTGAGCCCCCCTGGGATGGGACTGTGCCACCACCCTGAGCCCCCCTGGGATGGGACTGTGCCACCACCCTGAGCCCCCCTGGGATGGGACTGTGCCACCACCCTGAGCCCCCCTGGGATGGGACTGTGCCACCACCCTGAGCCACCTTGGGATGGGACTGTGCCACCACACACAGGGGGTCAGCTCCTGTTCTCACTCTGGCAGTGGTTTTTAGTTTTTTGAGGGTTTTTTTGGTTTGTACTATTGCAGCTGTATTTTTAATTTTTCTAGTAAATAACTGTTTTTCCTGCTCCCATATCTTTGCCTGAGAGACCCTTAATTTCAAAATCATAATCATTTGGAAAGAGGGGGTTTACATTTTCCATTTCAAGGGAGGCTCCTACCTTCCTTAGCAGACACCTGGCTTTCCAAATCAAGACATAGCTCACCTGAGCTTGTCACCACAGGGATAGCAGCTGGCTGGCTCCCTCACAGCTGTAGCTCCTGCAAAATTGATGCTCAGATAAGGATGTCCTGGATCCAGTAGGTGTGGGAGATGGCCCAGCAGAGATGGTAGGGCAGGAGGAGAGCAGGGGACTGCCCACCTTCTGTGGGGCTTTGCCTGGAGCAGCACTGTTCTGTGACACTGGACAGCCTCACCAAGCACATTCCTGTCTGCAGCACCAACCAGACAGGTTCCCTGAGCCTTTAGACAAGTGCAGGCTGCCTCTCTAGTTACAGTTTTTCGTTTACACACTTCCAGGTAATGGATGATGAAGACATATTGCCGTGTTTTGTAATTTAAAGTGAATTTAGCCTGTCAGCACAGTTGAAATAAATGTGTTCATTTCCCCAAAATGGCTAATCTGTCACATTATCCCGTGTCCTTGTTTCCCCCATCCAGTCTAAAAGTGGAAATTGGAGATCTGATTGTTTTAAAAAGTGAATTTCTCAAACCCTTATTTCCCTCTACTATGAAGAGCCATCTTTAGTGTTTGTTTGTCCCTCCTAGCCAGTGCTCTCCCTTGGATGAACCTGTCATGGGAAGGGTGAGGAGCTGCTCCAGGGTATGTGTGAAGCGCCCGCACAGCTGCCAGTGCAGGGCATGCCAGAGCTCACTGAGCCAAGGCTCACCCCACTGTTTTCCTAAAGCAAAGAGTCCTCGCACTGGTTCCTGGTGCTGTTCCTCAATTTTATCTCAAAGCAATGGCACAGCTCTGGTCCTTTCCCATGCAGCCCACCAGGAATGAGTTGCCTGCCTGCAGTTACCCTGGTTGGTGTTAATTCTATAATTTAATTCTATAATTTAATCCTTTGTCAGCCAAAACTTGTATTGTTTTTCTGTTATTTTCTGGGACTGATTTCAGGTGAGAGACCTACTTTATTCATGGGGCACAGCAAAGTAAAACATTAGTGTTCTCCCCATCTCCTTCAGCTCCCTATTGTCTCTGAGGGAGTCAAAATTAATAAAGGCCAGATATCTCCTTGTGTCTCGGTTTGGAAAGACAGGCGTCTGCTAAGGAGGGCAGGAGCCTCTCTTGAAATGGAAAATGTAAATCCTTTTCCTCTAAATTATTATAATTTTGAAATAAGGGGCTCTCAAGCAAAGACATGGGAATAGGAATAACAGTTCTTTACTAGGAAAATTAAAAATACAAATGCAGTAATACAAAACACCACTGCCAGAGTGAGAACAGGCCCTGACCCCCTGTGTGTCAGGGTGGTGGCACAGTCCCATCCCAGGGGGGCTCAGGGTGGTGGCACAGTCCCATCCCAGGGGGGCTCAGGGTGGTGGCACAGTCCCATCCCAGGGGGGCTCAGCCCTCCTGCAGTGCCAGCTGTGGCTCTGCTGGAGCAGGGATCCTGCACAAGGGGGGAGTTTTCCTCTGCAGCTCCAGGGCTGCTGGAGATGGGCCTGCTCTCCCTCTGGGAATGCAGGGCAGCAGAAAGCTGCTCCTCTGGGAATGCAGTGGGCAAAGGCTGCTGGGCTGTTCCCAGGGCAGATTGGATCCAGGGAGGAATGCTTGGCTCCTGCCCTGGGTGGAGCATCTCCCCATGGGATGGTGGAATTGGATCAGCCCTGCAGGGACACTCAGTGGCCATGGACAGCAGAGATCTCCTGGAGGGAGGGTTGGCTGTGGGAGAGATAAAGAAAAAACTGCCCCATGGACAGCAGAGAACTGCCCAGGTCTGACAGATGGGGGTAGAACACACAGCCCCATTTCTGACCTAAGACCCCTTGTTAGCTCACAGAGTGCTGGGCATCTTGTCTGCTGTGATTAGTTTGGAAGTGCTTCCCACTGAGAGGCTGTGTTTAACCCTCCACAGCAGTGAGGGAAACTCTCCCCATTTCCCAGCACATTCTCAGGCTCCCCTCCACACAGCACATAAATATTTCTGCTCCTGTCTTCCCTGTCTCATTATTAGGAATTTTATCATCTCTGTCTAATAACAGTCCTGCTGACTTGTATTCTTTGATGAATCCTCTGTCTCCTTTCCCAGTGGGAAGTTGCTGGCTGTGATTATCTGCATCCCAAAGAGCTGGAGCACTGCTGGCAGTGGAATTTCCCTGTTTCTGTATTCAAGCTCTGTGCCTGCTCCTGCTCCACTTTCTGGAGCTTGCTCCCAGACTGTTTTGGTGGACCGGGTGGCTCTAGATGGGCTAGAACCTCTCAGTCCTGCTCACTGTTTTCCTCATGGAATTATGGAATATCCTGAGTAGGAAGAGGCCCCCAGGGATCATGCAGTGCCACCCCTGGCCCTGCCCAGACCCCCAACAATCCCACCCTGGGCATCCCTGGCAGCGCTGGCCAAAGGCTCCTGGAGCTCTGGCAGCCTCAGGGCTGTGCCCATTCCCTGGGGAGCCTGGGCAGTGCCAGCACCCTCTGGGGGAAAAACCTTCCCCTGATCTCAGCCTGAGCTGCTCTGGCACAGCTTCATCCTCCCCATCTCCTCCTGCAGTGCTGTAGAGGAGCAGGATGATCCAGACTTCTCAGGAGCACAGCTGAACCAAGCTGCTTTTGTCCCTGGCAAATGCCCTGGCTAAGGAGAGGTTGCTCAGTTCTGGGGATCCTGAGCAGTGGTGCATGCCCATGCTTGTCCCCAGCCCCAGGTCTGTGCCCAACCCAACCCTGGCATTGCTGGGTGCACTCACACAGCCTCTTCCCCTCCCCAGGCTGGCAAGTCAGGGCTACAGCTGTACATTCCACTGTAGCCTTGCAGGATGAATGTCTGATGGACATGGACAGCCTGCTCGGCTAGAGCGTGTCCCTGCCTGTGCCTGGGTGCAATGAGATGAGCTTTAATGTGCCTTCCAACCCAAACCATTCCATGATTCCATGATTTTGTGAATGTGCTACGGATGAAGGCTTTGGGTACTGCAGAGCTTCTCCCAGCAGCAGGGCAGAGGTGTCCTCTCTGCAGGACTTTGTCAAGAAGGATGAAACCACTGCAAAACAACATGTTAATTCCTCCCACAGTGCCAGCAAACAACATTTTTTTTTTTGTTGAAATGGAAGTTTATTTAATGACAAGTATTTAAAGTTTGATTTACAGAGTAAACCAAACCTGGTCTGTCCCATTCCAAGTACCTTGCAGGAGCACTGGAGCAGCTGGAAGGAAGTCTGGGGTCTGCAGACTGGAGGTGGGCAGGGAAGAGCAGGGATCTCCTTGTGGACTAGGTCAGCCCATACCACCCATCCGGTTGCTCTGAGCTTTGTGTGAGCAGAGGGCCCTCCGTGTGAGGAGGGGTGGGAGTGGCTTTTCAGCCTCCTCTACTCTACAGGATGTTTCGTCACCAACGTGTGGAAAAACCAGGTCCCACCACAGCGAAACATCAGGGGTTTTCTGTCTTTCAACCCAGTCCCTTTCTGTGGGTAGGAGGCTGAGCCCTCTCTCTGCTCCTCTGCCTGCTTCCACTCCATCACTTTTATATAAATTCCTGAGGTGAAGTGCTGTATCATAAAGTTCCTACAGTTGTGCTTCCCCCCTGCTAACCTGCACTCCAGATCCCACCGTGGAGGTTTCCCTTTGCTGGGAATATTTCCTCCTGCCTTCCCTGCTCTGTGATAGGCTCAGAGACAGTGGGAATGTGAGTCTCTTCCCTGGGAAACCCAAGCCCTCCTCTTGGAACATGAGGTCTGGTATGATGGCCATGCCTGGGGCAAGGGAACAGTTAAAAAGGATTTTGATTCTGTGCATCTCTTCCCTCCAACAGCACCATTATTTCATGCAACTTATTCCTTCCATTGAAACCTTCGAACAATTTCCCTTTATAATCAAACTTTTCTATCCTTAAATCAGTTTTATAACCACCTTATTATACCTTGAAACTCAAAATGAAAAATAACTGTTATAAATAATTAGGCTGTGCTGTGAATACTAAGCACACCCGTGGCTTCCAGAGGATGGGATAACAGGGACGTCCACTGCCACCCACCCAGGGAAGGGCTGGCCAGCTTAGCTTGTCTTCTTCAGTGCTCCTAGTTCAGAGAGGAGAGGGGAGTTGGGGTTCAGTCTTTGCCAGGCTCTGGACCTGCCCTGGAATTAGCAGGAGGCTCTCTGCCACTGCTGTGGGTTGTGTTTGTGAAAATGCAGTGATCCTGGTGTTGGCTCCACCTGGTAGCTGGGGCTGGGCACCCCTATTTGTTCTTAGCTGCACCCAGAGTCTCCAGCCCTGAAAGGGGTCAGCCCTGAGCTGAGAGCATTACTGAGTGCCTGATCAGAGCCCCTGCACTCTCTGTGCCTACAGGACAGCTCCCAAGTGGGGCTGTGGCACTTCTGAGCTGCTGCCCACCTCCAGCTCAGCGGTGCCATCTTCTGCACCAGGGGTATGAAACCAGAGCCTGAAGATCACAGAATCCCACACTGGTGGGGGCTGGAAGGAATCTTTCAACTCACCCAGTGCCACCCCTGCCATGGCAGGGACACCTCCCACTGTCCCAGGCTGCTCCCAGCCCCAGTGTCCAGCCTGGCCTTGGGCACTGCCAGGGATCCAGGGGCAGCCACAGCTGCTCTGGGCCTTTGATTCATCCATCTCAAACTGCACTAAGCTGACACAAAGTAGACAAGAAGTTTTACTCCCAGCCTCCCCTCTGGACATTGCAGGGATCTTTCTGTTGTCTCCAGAATGGGATGTGCCTCCGGGAGAGCTCCAGCCGTCTCATCATCTTCAGGTGTTTGGCAAGAGAAGGAATTTGTTGCTGGCTTGCAGCTTGTGTGATGGTTTTATTGAATAGACTCACAGAGACTAAAGCCAGAGAGATGCATTAGATCATCCCACTTGATTTCCTGTAAATCACAGCCCATTACATTGCACTGTGTTCATCATGCAGTGCATCCAGTGACTTGGGTTTGACTGAAACACATCTTTCAGGAAGATCTCTTCAGGCTACTTTCAGTGGTGGATAAATGTTTTCCTTCCAAAAAGGTATCTAATTTATAATTTAAATATTTCTGGCTTCAGCTCCCAGTTCTTATTTTGCCTTTTGCATTGCAGTCACAGAATCTTTATTGCAAGATATTTTCTCCCCCTGAAGGAGTTTAGATGTGATGATGAAGTCACAGCTCAGTCTTCTTCTTTAAAAGCTAACCAGTTTGAAGCCTTAAATCTCTGCATGGAAGGTGTTCTTCCTGGCCTTTAAATCAACTTTGTAGCCTTTTTTCTGCACCTCTCTATTCTTTCAACTATTTTTTGGGATTTATTTAAGCAGAGACCTACAGAAATACTGCAATTTGGCAGAAGGTGCTGTTGCACTGAAGAGTGGGGATCAGACCAATCCCAGGCTCTAGGGAATGGCCCACGTTCCTGCCACCCAAACAAGTGATTACAGAACTGTAAATGAGGTGCAGGCAGCTCTTTTATCCCTGGGCTCCTTCAGCAGCTCCTGGCTGCTAGGGGAGTGGTTGAGCAAGAAGGGGCCAAGGGAGACCAAAGGAACAAAATCCATGCTGGCACCCTCCTCTCTCCTCTTGGGCTCCAGCTGGGGGATGGAGGAGATGCTGACCTGGGGTTCCAGTGTGATCTCTCTGCTGGAAACTCCCCATGAGGAACCAGCATGTCCCTGTGAGACCTGGAGAAATACAGGTCTGGATTTTTATATTCTTTTATAACAAAATTGCATTTTTATTGTCTTTTTCCAGGCATATCAATAACTGTCCCAAAGGGAATATTCAAACTGAATTTTGCTGCTGGAGGCACTCCTGTATCTCCTGCTTTCCTCATGCTGCTGATGAGGTTGGGCTGTTCCTGCAGGTCATGGACCTCCTCAGGATCACCCTCAGGGGATGCAGTGAAACACACAGGAAGGCACCACCCAGAAACCCTCACTCAGCATCACTGACACACTCCAGAGCTTGGGTGGCTGCAGATGAGATGGGTGAAGTCAGACCCTGAAGGCTTCCCCTCCATCCCACAGGTAGGTGCTCTTAGGGCCACTGCCCTTAGCCCAGCTCTTGTGAGGATCTCCTGACAGACTGGCAATAATTCTATTTTTAAAAAACAAAATTTAGCCAAGCGGGCACCTGAATGCCCAGAGGCCAAGTGTTCCTCAGTGTCTGCTGATCCCAAGGCACTGAGTTGGTCTGTTATCCATCACAGCTGAGGCAGGTACCATGATCATAGTTAGTGAACATGACTTTTTAATTACTGAGGAAAGGAGACAGAACAGGAATGGTAAACTGGGAGCTGATAATTGAGATGTGTGGGACAAGAGCATGTGTGCCTGGAGGATCTTTGTCCTCTGCCAGCCAGGGACAAAGCACATCCTTTCCTGAGTTGCTGGTGAGCTCCCCCTCACTCACTTTAGACAGCTAAAGGAGCTTAGAGATAGGCACGATAGCCAAATTCAAAGGCTGGAGAATCCTCTTTACATATCTCACATAATCTAAATAGTATCTGCATATGTAAAGCTAATCAATCTCAGTTAAATCCAATGCAACCAAAGAAAGCATTTAAATAAGTTATTTAAAAGAAGTCATTCAAAGGAGTAGTATTGAAACCCACCAAATGTCTGGATACAGAGAGTCCTAAACCCAAATTAAATCCCACTATTTCTCTGTGTTTACCAAGTTTAGCACATGTCTTTTCTCAAGGAACACATGGTCTAAGCAAGTTGGTATTTAACAGGAGAAGATGTTAATACCTTCAATTACAACAGCATTTCATTATCCCATTAAATTCATTATGAGAATACATTAACTCTGATTCCTTGCCAGAATGCTGACAGCCTCCTATTGCTCTCAGTGCTGAGGAAATAATGTGCTGTGTGGCATTAAAACCTGGGGGTGTCATGACTCCTTTCCATGTTCCCTGCCTGAGCTGTCTAGCCACTGCTTACCCGAAAAAATTTAACTGTGTGAGCTCAAAGGAACCCGTGATTTCGGCTATCCTTTCCCTGGCTGGATGCTTTGACCTGCTCATGGCTACAGAGCACCTTTGTGTGTGTGGAACAGCACCCTGATGGCTTCTGCTGCTGTGCTGGGAGAATCTCAGAGCATCTGCATCACCTCCCTGCTTTGGCCCACTCTCTCAAAAGCCCCTTGAGATCATCAGGAACTCAAAGCAGTTGACACTTTGCTTTGCCCATGGACAAGTCTCTGTTCTATGACTCTTCAGCATGGCTACTGCTTTTGAGAAATGAAAATTTTAGAGAGAATTTTGAAACAGAACGATCATCATTTGGACATTGGGAAGAAGTTCTTCACAGAAAGGCTGAGCAGGCATTGCAAGGGGCTCCTCAGGGAAGTGGTGGAGTCACTATCCCTGGAGGTGTTTGAGGAAGGACTAGATGTGGCACTCAGTGCCATGGTCTGGTTGCCATGGTGGTGTTGGTCACAGGTTGGACTCAGTCTCAAAGGTCTTTTCCATTCCAATTTATTCTATTATTATCTTAACTCCTTGGGAGTGAGTCCTGTCCTGCTGTGTTTGTACTGGGCAGCATCACTGTCCCCTTTAAGAGAACCTGTGAGCAGCAGGGGAAGGTCACAAGTGGCTGAGAGGCTTTTGCCACCCAAAGGAGGCAGCCCAGGTACCACAAGTCTGTGTGCCAGGTGAGGCATCCACAGCTCTGCTTAGATCAGGGCTGGGCCCACTTCTGCTCCATTCTGTGCTCTGACAGTGCCTGCTTTGAGATCCAATTATGACATCAAATGGCCTTGCTACACTTTTACACCTCCATTTCCCACACTCAGAACAAAAGCAACAGGAGTTTTTATATGAGGCTTACATGTAGAAGCAGATCATTTGTAAATAAACACCTCTGAAGGAGCTTATCAAGGAAAAATACCCAGAAAAGCTTTGACCTTTATGCAGAAACATGCATTTAGATGTAAGGAAGGTATTCAGAGATACATTCTCCAGTTCTAAATGTTCTGCTTAACATTTGAGGAATACAGATATTAGCATGCTTATGAAATTTATTCATTTTAATAAGAATAATTTTTAAGCTGCACAGAATATTCTTGAAAGGAAGGCTTTTTCTTTATTTTTGTGAGCCTGGGTAAAAGTTATTTCACTCTTATGATGTAGTTTACAGCTTCTGGTAAGGATTCCTGGGGTCATCCTTTTTGATCCGAAATAAAGTGCTTCTCTCTTCTTAAAGATGGGCTCTTCTACACCTGAATGACTGGGAAAGTTTTTTCTCTTGCCAGTACAGTGCTACTCAGGTGTTTGAGAAGCATCTTGCTTTTAAGAGGCCAATCATGTAATTGTTTCTATTGACCCAAAATTCCTTGTGATATGATTAGTCCTGTGTGTACTTTCACAATGTGCAATTACAGAACCAGATAACAAATTCTGAAGAAGGCACAACTCTGAATGACAGTGCTCCATGGTCTGCTTTCACACTATGGCACAAAGGCAGTGGGATGAGGAGGGAGAGGAGCAGAGCTGAGCCCTGGCTGGGTACAAGGGGAGCACAGAGAGCTGTGGAGCCCAAAGGTGAGCCAGGTGTTCTGGGGCAGATCTGCAGCTTCCCCCCTTGAAGAGCCTTGTCCCTGCCCTAGCTGCAGCAGAGTCTCACTGCGTGACAGTGCTGAGCCCACATTTCCCTCCAGAGGTTTCCTGTAAGGTTTATTTTTATTCCAGCCCTGCCACCACCCAGGCCTGTCTGAGCCCTTGACACCCTGTCCTGCCCACAGTCACTGATGCCCCATGGGGTCACAGCCAGTTGCTGTCACTTCCTCTGACTGTGGCTCTGGCTCCCAGTGCCCTCCTGGGCTGAAGGGTTATTGAGCCCTCCAGGAGCTGCTGCATCACCCCCTCCTGACATGGGAGGAACAAGGGGGTGCTGCACCTTTGGCACTGTCCCCAAATCCTGCCAGCTTGAGGTCTGGGCCAAGGATGGCTGTGCATGGCCAGGGGCACAAAGACCATTCCAATACTGGCACTGGTGGATGGGGAGGACCCCACTCCTGCTGCCAGGGCCCCCCAAAACTGTGCTTTCCTATCTCCTCATGCGTCACCTCAGTCCCCTCTAGCACCACCCCTTCCCTGCGAGTGCAGCTGCACAGGGTATGCTGCTCACCACTGACCATCCCAGCAGCCACAGGGGGGTTTTAGGCTCTCAGCTCATTTCTGCACAGCCTGAGAAAGCCCTTTCTCCTTCCCACCACTCCTGGCAGGCTGTTCCTGCTGCCAGCAGGCAATAACACACCTGCAGATGTCACTTGCAGCAACATGAAGCCACCAGCTGAGTTGAGACCAGTGGTGGGACCTCTTGGCTCTGCAGCCTTGTCATCCTTGACAGCACACAGGGAACGGCTTCCCACTGCCAGAGGGCAGGGGTGGATGGGATGTTGGGAAAGAATTGTTCCCTTGGAGGGTGGGCAGGCCCTGGCACAGGGTGCCCAGAGCAGCTGTGGCTGCCTCTGGGTCCCTGGCAGTGCCAAGGCCAGGCTGGACAGGGCTTGGAGCAGCCTGGGACAGTGGGAGGTCCCTGCCATGGCAGGGAGTGGCGCTGGATGAGCTGTGATGTCCCTTCCAACCCAACCATTCTGGAATTCCACAATTCTGGGGTCCCTGAACTCTGTGCTGCCCTGGTTGGTTATTTCCTCCCTGCCCTAATTACTTGCAGTATGCCGGTAGCAGCTTCTGCTGGGCTCGTTTGCCCCCAAGCAGGCAGTCACTGCATGGATAGCTCAGTCTTTTGGAGACCAACTGTCCAAATACCCAAGCTGCTCTTAGCTGCAGGCAACCTTATCAAGCCCAAAGGATATCAGCTCTTGAGTGGTTTATCAGCTCTCTTATGGTTTCAGCTCTTTGCTTGCTAAGGCCCATTGCAGGCTAGCTGGGAAGCAGACGCAAGAGAGGAGAAGGCAGCCCTGGAGTTCCACAGCGATGGTTTATTGGGGGGTTTATGAAGGGTTCCAGCAACAGCTCTTCTGCCCAGAATGAGCTAAAGCAGCCCCTTATATAGGGTTAGAAAGGATCAGAAATTGTCCTGTAGCAGGGGTTAAGGAGAAGTGACCTATGGGGTCACAGAGAGATAAGCTGGGGTCTGAATTGCAGAAGAGAGGGGCTTCTGGCCTTTTCACCATGACTTGGCATTTCCTCTCTCTAGACCTCAGCCCTCTATGGAGCTTTAGCCAGGCCTGGGCCTGCTACATGGCAGTTCATCCCTTTCTCTGTGTACCTAGGCTCTGCCCAGGTCTCCAGGTTTGTGAGTGAGAACCTGGCACGATGTGTGTGCTGCCAGCAGAGATGTGCTGCTCCTGAGGGCCTTGCCTTGGCTTCCCATGGGATCAGGAAAAGCAAACACCCTGATGAAGCCAGTGGCATGAAAGATTCCAGAGACAAGGGCAGATTTTCCCTGTTCCTCTGGGACTTCCCTGCTGTGCTCTCAACTTCAAGAGGGTGCTGTGGGGCATTTCTCATAACTTCACAGCTCATTGCTGCCGTGCCTGCCAAGGTAATTGCTCCTCCGAGGTGTGACAACATTTCTATCTATTTCTCCCAGCAGGTCTTAGTTCCCTGCCTGGTGCCACTGCTGGTGCCACCTGCCTGTCTGGGGACATCTGGGCTGGCTGCTTGGGGACTGGGCTGCAGAAGGTGGGTGACTGGGCTGACCCAAAAGCTGCTGACCCAAAGTGAGCAGCCTGTGCAGAGACAGAGCTCCCCTCAGGCCTTGGGACAAGTGAGAAGGTGAATGGAAGGTGTGTTTTCCATCAAAAGCCCCAAAAGTAACACATGTGCCTGGCCCGTTGGCCTGGCAGTGAGGGCCGTACACTGTCGCTATGGGATACGGCACAAAACAATGCAGACGTGCAGCTTTCTGATGGTAAAAACAGAACTTTGAATTTTTGATTCTAATATTTATAAATTTTCAAAAGTGACAGTGGATTGGAGGGTGACAGTGCCACCTCTCCAATGACACTGGACAAACCAACAGTCCATCAAATTTCTCCTCTTCCATAAAAGAATGCAAAACAATAAGTTATTTACATAAAGTATGTGAGAAAATTCATTACAAGAATGTAAACATCAGAAGGCTTAGAAAATCTTAAAAAATCAGGGCAACAGTACACCTTTGCTGTGGTGGTGTAGCTGTGCTTGGTCAGCAGAGCACCCCCCAGCTCCCTAGGGAAAGCCCCACTGCATGCCCTGCCAGCACTCAGACAGGATGGGATCCTCCTTCCTGGATCTCCACTTGCCACACAGGCACTCAGAGGAGGCAGAGGGCTCTGCAGCAGCTGGGAACAGTGTCAGGGCTGTCCCTGGTGCCCTTGCTGGTGTCTGAGGTGAGGGGCACCTGGGCAGCAGAGCAGAGCAACCATGGCTCCTGCTGTGGCAGCGTGGGGAGCCAGAGTGACCAAGGGCTGGGGGACATAGACCTGGCATGAGGCGGAGGGGACTGACTGGGATCAGAAGGAATGGCTGGTTAAAGGTTTCTGTGAAGAGACCAGCAGGATGTGCTGGACTGCAGAAGGCGAAGCAGGAGGGAGTTGAGTACTTGGAGCAGAGGCTGGGGGCTGGGAAATGGGATGGAGGGGGCAGTAAGGCTGTGCAGGAGGGACCTGAGGTGAGAGGGCAGGCGTGGCCCTGACTGACCCTGAGGGTACTGCTCTGCACAGACCCTGTGCCCTCTGCCTATCCATCCCTTGGGCCATCTCTACCCTGCAGAGCTCCCACCCTGGGTCTGCAGGCACACCCAGACCCTCTGCACCTCCCAAAGAAAGGTCCCTCACAGGTTCTGCCATGACTCTTGTCCCCACAGCCCCTCCAAGCACTGAGACTTGTTCGTACCTGGTGCCACAGAGGCTGAGCCCAAAGCTCCCGAACCCCAAGGCTCTTGAGGGGGACCAGGAGGTGACAACACCCATGTCCTGATGTGTGCCAAGTGTCTGAAATTAGGCAAAAGGTGGGATTTATGCTGCACAATCAGTAGAGTAGATAAAAGCCTCAGACATTTTTTAAATGGGGGTGCTAGGGATATCTCAGCAGCTCTAAGATGGTTCTGCAGTTTTGTGTAAATGCCTCATCAAAGTGGTAATGTATTCTAATTATTAGCAGAGCCCTGGCTGCCTCATGAACCCATAATATTTTGTGACATGTGACATTACAATGAAAATGTATGAATAACAATTTTTCATTTAAATTACCAGTTGTATGATCAAGTTTTTTGTATTTTGAGGTTTGGGGTAAATACTCCATAAATATGTAAATAACTTGTGATGTTCTGTGTTAGGTAATTGCAGGAGGACACAGCTTGTGGTACAGATGAACCAAGACTGGAGCACTCTGAGATTCTGTTTCTTTTGGGCACATGGCTGGGGCTGCCTGATTCTTGAATTTGATCCCCAGGGTATGGGATCCCACCCTTGGAGGGCACCTGAAACCCCTGCTCAGGTGCTGCAGCCTTTGCAGGCACTTTTCCACCCAGCTGGGGATCTCTCTGTGCCACCTGGACGGCAGAGCTGTGCTGCCTGTTATGGGAATCTTCCTGGGGATTCATCACAGACTGGGGGTCATCCCTGCTGTTTTTGTGAGATTAAATCTTCTGAAGAAACTCTTCTTGCTCCTTCCCTAGACAGCCTGGCCTTGGGGCTAATTTCCCTCACCCAGAGGAGACCCACTGAGCCCAAAGGAAAGCTGTGAGCACAAATCCAAAAATTGTTTCACATCAGCTAAACATCAAGATATTTTCCCTTGGAAAAAAAATATTAATTCAGTTTAGCTTTTTGCTTATTTGTTTTCCTAATTTCCTTTCTAATCTTTATCCAGTTCAAAATCAGATGGAATGGGTAAATGAGGAAGCAGGTGTTTAGATTCAAAAGCTCCTATTTCCACCATTTTTTCCTGTCTGGGTTTGATCCTGAAAGCCTCCCTGCCCATGCTGTGCCAGAGCCACTTTGGCCCTCAATGCCCAAGGGGTCTCAGGCAGGAATACAAACGCTGGGCTAGTGAGCCTGGACATCATCCATGTTTTCTATGGCTCCAGCTGGTACTTCCATGGGGATAATGCATCACCTGCAGCTGCTGAGGTGCAAGGAGGAGCTACAGACACAGGGCTGGACATACTGACCCCTAGTGGGTCCCTTCTGCCATCCCCCGAGGGAGGACTCTTCACTCCTTCACACGGCTTCTGAGCCATCCATCACTTCTGTGGCCTGCCCCTGGCTCTCCCAGCTTGGAGAAGTTTGTCTCTGGACACACATGCAGGGAGCCCTGGGACAGGAAGCTCCAGTCTTCTCCTTGCCTGGGAACAGGAGCAATGCCCCAGGTCTGCTGGAGAATGGGAAGCCTGGCCAGTGGTTCCTGGGATGTCCTTCTCCACCACCTGGAGAGGGAAACTGCCCTTGTGTGGACCTGTGGGAGGAGGTGAAATGTGCTGTTCTGAGTCAATTTTTACAGTGGAAATACTGGAGAGGAACTTGAGAATTAAAACATGAGAGAACAAAGTGTGTGTGCACCAGGGAGAGGTGAAAACAGTAGCACTTTCATTATGAAAATGGTATTTCTGGAAGAAAACCAGCAGGAGTGCAATCTCCTGGTGTGTCTGGGATCAGCGTGAGAGTGCTGAGAGGAGACTTCCCAGAGTAGTGATGGGCCAGAGGGGGAGAGGAGGGATTAAGAGACCCCCAGCAGCATCAGCCTGCCCATCAGCAGCAGCACCCTGCTGGGAGCCCTGCCCAGCCTCCAGGGCTGAGCCAGCCTGGTGCCTGCTCTGGCAGCCTGGGGAGAGCATCTCCCCGGGGCAGGAGCTGCTCAGGGGCACCCAGAGCCCATGCTGGGACTCAGCAGCTCCCAGATTGGTGGTCAGGGAGCTCCTGCACTTCTGAGCAGAGCCAGGGGCTCACAGGGTGTACCTGTGTGTGCATCCATGTCCCAGGCAGCTGGAGGATGTTGCAGCACTGCCTGTGCTGCTGCAGGTCCAGCAGATGCTCTGGAGGTCACCTTATGCCCTTGCTGCTGTGGCCTCTGCTGCCTGCAGGACCTGGGGGCACCCTGGGGCCGCTTCCCCATTCTGAACAAGGATGCTGGGATGTTCCCATGTCCCCTGGCACCTCCCTGTGCCCGGAGTGTGACACCTGGCCACCCTTGTGCTGCATCCCCTCTGTTAGAGACACAGTCACCTTGGGACAGACACTGTCCCCTCTCATCCCCAGGCTCTTGTCTGGGCCCTGCCAGAGGTGCCCAAGGCACACTGACCAGGGGGATGAGCTTCTGGGGAAGGGGCTGCAGGACAGGAGCAGAATGGCCCAGGGTTGTCCTCAGGCTCTCCTTGCGGGATGGGTGGCACTAGATAGGGCACGAGCTGTGCCAAGGAATTGCAATGCCCTCAGGGCCCATGGCTGCCTGCAGAGGCGGAGGGACAGTGGGATGGCTCCTCTCTGAGCCGACTGTCACCTGCCATACAAGCAGAAGTGGCTGCACTGGAGCAGAGCTGCTGAGTAGCTGTGGAGTGGGGGATCCAGGGGATGGTGGGGAAAGGTGGGGAGCCCTCACCTCTGCCAGCCCATGCTCCCTGGCATGAACCCACAAAATGAGGCACAGTGATCTGTGGGGTCCTGGGACCAGCTGGGCCTGTGGGTCTGTCGTCACATTTCTCTTCACAGAGAAAACCAAGGCACAATTCTTCCCAACAGTATTTCTGGGTTTCACATTCTCTGAACCTCAGAGAAAGGAAAAACAATTCTTATCATTTGCTGTGCCTGTGTTTGTGCCAAAGTAGAATGCAATATGGAGATTGTTTACCCACAGGGATGGTGTTTTGTTTCCTTGGCCTGTCAGGGCCAGGTGAGAGTGTGTGTGTGGGGGGGGGGGGGGGGACGGGGACGACTGTTGGCTGACAGTCACGAGAGTCAGAACAGTTGGGGTTGCAGTTGTGTGCAGAGTTGAGTGCTTGGCAGATTAAATTTAGATGTAATGTAATATAATGTAACCTAATTTAGAATAATATAGTATAATAAAGTAATTAATTAGCCTTCTGATATCAATGGAGTCAGATGCATCATCTTCTGTCCCCCTTGTCAGGGCTCCCTGTGAATTGGAAAGGGGACCCCAAGGAGACAGAGGGAACGCCGGGGACAGGGGCTGCGGCAGCGATGCTGTGCCCGTGTCAGGGCTGGCGGGGACAGGTGCTGCACAGGGAGCACAACCAGCTCCCACCACTCCTGTCAAGCGAAGAGAGAAGGACTCAGCACTGATTAATTATTTAGATTAGAGCAATTCAAAGGGGATTAAAATATGCCTGGAAAATGGTGATTTGACAAGTGTATTGGGGGGTGACAGTGCTGTTACCAAGCCCCCTGTGTCTGGCTGGTCCATGGGGGAGCTTCTTTGGGGCTGGGGAGGCTAAGGGGGGCCACAGCCACTTCTTTTCACTGGAAGCAGCAAACAAAATAGGTTTTCCTTTTTCTCTGTCTGAGCTCTGTAAGCAACTCAGAGTGTGACTGGAAAAGCAATGGAGCTGGGAGAGGGAATCCCACCATCGCACAGCCTCAAGAGAGGGAATATTTGATGAAACTGAGTCCTGTGAAGAGAAAGCAGAGGCTGTTACCATCACAGACACTTCAGCACAGATGCCACAGAAGAAAGAAGCCAGGCTTTGTAAAGAGCCTTTGTATTATTTCCTGCCTCTCCAGCTTCACTGAAGTGAAAATGAGGCATTTTTTTTAAAGTGAGGGGAAAAAATGAAAAGAAAGGCAGGAGAACAACTTTTTGTCTCTGCTGAAAGCTCGATGCTGTGCTTTAACTCTTCCCTGAGCTCGTCTGCCAAAGACAGGCTCCTTGCAGGCTCTCTGGGCTAGAGTAGAAAATGTATTTTCTTTAGCAGGCCCTGGTGAGTCATTTCTCTGAGCAGATATATCTGCTGGGCTGGGGAGGGGAGCTCTTTTCAGCCAGGCTGGAACCAGCAGCAAGTGGCTGCAGAGGAAAGACCCAAGTGCCATCATCGATCACTCAGTCCCTGCAGGCCAGGGAGGAGCAGATGGCCATTCTTCAGCCCCACCCTACCAGGTGCCCCCTCCTCCCCTCATTCCAGGCATTATTCTGACTCCCTTTCTCCGGCTAGAGCTGGCTCCAAAGCCTCTGCCGTGCCAAGAGCTCAGCTCCTTTTGGCATTAAGAACTTTCTAAGTTTGAGCCAAGGGTATTGTTCCCCTTGCAGCCATCACAGATGAATGAAGAGCTCCATTCTCTCCTTTGTTTTACTTCCTCCAGAGCAGGAGCACACTGGCTTTGTGCAGGGCAGGGAAGAGCAGGAGGAGGGAGCAGCCCAGCTGTGGGACACATCATGGAGAAGGCCATATGCATCCACACTCCTGCCTCTGCTCCCAGGGAACTGCCTGTACAAAGGGCATAGATCTGCCCTGGTACCCCTGGGTAAGCTGTACCTGCACATGGAAACCTGTGAAAAAGTCCCTAAAATATTGCTTTTTTAAACCTGTTTTTTCCAATAGGAGCCACAGGAGGGAGCAGATGCTGATCCTTGCTGTGGTGGGTGAAGAAGATCACTGAAATCGTGCTGGCACATTCCAGACTGCTGGGGAAGCCTCCACATTCTGGATCCAGTCCGTTCTGGCTCATCTCCTGTGTTGTTTAGGTTTAGGTTGTGGTGCTTCCCATGGCAGGAGATGGCACATGCGCCCTTCTCTTGCAGGCTTGCCTGACCAGGCTGGGATAAGGATTTTCTCCTTTACCTCTGGGTGCTGAGAGACAGCCACAGCTCTGGTATGGTGAGATGGTGAGGCACAACTACTTTAAGGATTCCACTCTGACCTACAAATAATGCAGGACACTCCAGGCTGGAACTGCTACAATTCATAGGGCCATGAGATTAAAGAATGCTTGAGAAGAAAACCCTGAAGTCCCATAAACTTCATACATTTCTATTTGTTGTACAATATTCTACAGTTTCTACATATATATTTCTCCATATCTACATACATATGGTACAAGGGGGAATGGCTTCACACTGACAGAGGAGAGATTTACTATTAGTATTACGAGGAAATTCTTCACTAGAAGAGTGGTTGAGCCCTGGCAAGGGTTGCCAGGAGAAGACGTGGCAGCCCCATCCTGAAAGTGTCCAAGGCCAGGTGAGATGGGGCTGGTTACTTCAAGGGCAGGGAGCTGGAAGGTCCCTTCCAACCCGAACCATTCTGTGATTCCATGACACCTATAATATTCTACACTTCCTCCTTAGGTCAAGTTGGTATGTGAGAGGAGAAGAAATGTGTGGCTGGACATGTCCTCCCCATGTCAGCATTCAGCAAGCATTGAGAACAGTCTGCAGCAGTCCACAGGCTGCAAATTGCTCATAAAATCATGTTTAAACTGTCCAGCCAGCAACACCTGGGCCAGAAGGCAGGAGGGCCTGTAAACCTTCTGAGAAGACTGTGCTGCGTGAGTTGGCCATGCCTAATTTTTCCCCTGAGACTGTTACTTTCTATGCTTGTAGCTTTCAAAAGCTTCCCTGGAAATCTCCAAGACCAGGTCAGATGGGCTCTGTAACCTGGTCTAGCTGAAGATATCCTTGCTCATTGCAAGGGGTGTGGTCCAAGTGGCCTTTAAGGGTCCCTTCCAACCCAAAGTACTTTATGATTTGACAAAGAGATCTTCAAATAAACCAGGGTGTGGAGCTCCCATTCCAGACACATCTGAATCTTAGGCAGTTCCCTGTGAATCTTCTAAATCATAAAAATTATACAGATGTAAATTAAACTGTCCTGAAGGCATCTGGCAGAATGCTAATGGGGGAACTGTTCTCTTTGCTTGCTTGTCAGTGATGGAGATGGACTGAAATTAACTGGTTTCAACCAGCTTCCAGACAGGGAGAGGGGACAAGTTCACTGGAACCTTTGGGAGCTCAGAGAATGTGGTTCCTCCATCCCCTCAGTGCTTTTCTGTGGAGCAGAGCTCCTGCTGACCTGTCAGACCAACACTCACCATGGAAGAACAGACATGACCCTGTAAATAACCCTGCAGGAGTTGTTCAGTAGTGACCTCTGCTTTTTGCCCATCTCCCTCTCTCTAGCTGGAGTAGGGCTGAAATTTATTGAAAACTGTCCTGGTTTCAGCCAGGACACTCCTGTTGTTCAATACCACCTTGGGTCATTGCCAGGATGGAGCAAAGGATTCTCTTGGGCTCCTGAGAAGAAGGAAATGGCTTCCACTCAAAAAACGTGGGAGGGGGGAGGCCTTTGGCCCTTGTTCATTGTCTCAGAGCCTGTGGTAAGCATTTTGGTGCATGAATCACTCTCTCTTTTGTACACTTTTTAAAAAAAATATTGTTGCTGTTACTGTTTTTTTTCTTATCTCATTGCTGTTTCCAGTAAATTGTTCTTGTCTCAAACTGTGATCTTTGCCTTTTGTGCCTCCAATTTTCAGCTCCATCCCTCTGCAGAGGAAAGGAAGAGAGAAAATGTGAGGGGCAATGAGTGAGTGAGTGAGTGAGTGAGTGAGTGAGTGAGTGAGTGAGTGAGTGAGTGAGTGAGTGAGTGAGTGAGTGAGCAGTGTGGGTGACATGCTGAGGAGGCCCCACCCATATAATCAGCTACCTGAAAAGGAAAAGCAGTGTGCTCTCTTCACTGACAGTTCCTGCCTTATTGCAGGGATGCATTAACATGGGAAGTTGCTGAATGGGGCCCGACAGGGCGAGTGGCAGAAGGTATCGAGGGACAAGGTGGAACAAATCAGGTTGCAGAGTTGAAGAGGCTGGAACAGCCACCCCAGAGCATCCCCTGCTCAGCTTTGTGTGGTTGAGGGAGGAGTTTTAGCAGAGTAATGGAATCTCAGAATCACAGAATATCCTGAGCTGGAGGGACCCACAGGATTATCCAGCCCACCCATGGCCCTGCCCAGACTCCCACCAACCCCACCCTGGGCATCCCTGGCAGTGCTGGCCAAAGGCCCCTGGAGCTCTGGCAGCCTCGGGGCTGTGCCCATTCCCTAGGGAGCCTGGGCAGTGCCAGCACCCTCTGGGGGAAAAACCTTCCCCTGATCTCAGCCTGAGCTGCCCTGGCCCAGCTCCAGCTGTGCCCTGGGTGCTGTTCCTGCCCCAGAGCAGAGCTCAGAGCTGCCCACGGGAGGAGCTGCAGGTGCCTGTGAGGTCTGAGCTTGATCCCCTGTTCTCCAGCTGGACAATCCAAGCACTCCTCAGCTGCTCCTCCTATGGCTTCACCTTGAGATCCTTCACCAAAGAATCACCTGAGCTGGAAGGGACTCACAGGGTTCTCAGAGTCCAAGTCCACTCCAGCAGACTTGTCTCCTTGGCTCCTCTGTAACAGGATCTGCACTCATCCCTGCCAGTGGAGCTGGTGTTACTCCCAAAGACTTTGCTTTTTGTCACTTGGATCCCACGACCATTTATTTGACTGCAATTTCACAGCCTATGGGCAAACTCAGCTGCAGAACTAATATCTCCAGCACCAACCTGCTGCCTGTGTGGGGACAGACAACTACATTTATGGAAGCTGACCCTGAGTGATGAATTGTGGGATGAAAATTAAATTAGGAAAAAAAAAAAATCAGCTTTCACTGCTGTTGTGCAAAAACCAGAGGAGCAGCAACAATCACGAACAGCCGCATCAACCCTTCCACAAGCATCCCAAGGTACATTCCATTTCCAGAGCTCCTGTCAACCCTGCTGTTTTGTGTCAATGAGACCTGAGCACTTCTCTGGGGTTAAGCACAGGCTGAAGAGCTGTGTGGAGTGGCACAAGCAGCAAGGAAGCTCAGATCCTGCAGCCTCATGTCACATACCCTATTATGTGTTTTATGGACATGGACAGGCTCATGTTTCCTGTGCCTCTGCTCCATGCCAGAGCTGAGAAAACTGATCCTGTGGTAAGGATGCTCTTGGCCAGTCTTCAGAGACCACAAGGCAGCGTGGAAGTCATATCTGCAGAGACAGATGGGGGTTTAAAATTGAACTGCAACATAAAATTCTGCTGTGAGCTGTCATATCCGTGGTCTTTTATCATGACATCTCTCTGTCAAATGCATTGCTATTGTTTAATATCAATCACATCAATGAATACAAATTTTATATACATTTATGCAAAATTTCAATTTCTGCTTACATTGCCTGGGTGTTAGAAATCATATTACTTACATTTTTCAATAGCAGCCTTGCTTTTTCCTGTAGGAGAACTATCAATAGTGTGATGTATTTTTATGTGGATCACTTTCTCAGTGAAAACATTTGTAAATCTTTATTCCCATAGTCTATCCACTTCAGAGTGCTGCAGTCATAAAGTACTGTGGCGAGGATGAACTTGGCTTGATCCTGCAGGGGCAAGGATGTGGCTGTAATCACCTCCTACCCTGCAAACCTCCTTAGGTCAGGAAGAGGGGAGCAACAATGGGGTTGGAGAAAGAGTGAAAAAGTGGGAAGTGAGGGGCTGCTTCTGTTTAAGTTGTTGTTGTTGCTGTTCTTATTCTTCTTCTTCCTGACCATTGTTACTATTTTCAGTATTGGTTGTTTGCATTTTATGTTCCCTGGAATTGTTCTGGGTGCTTCTTCTGTGGGCTTGATGCAAGACAGACATCCAGATCCTCTGTGTGCCTGTGGTCCTCCTCCAAGGACGGCCCAGGTTTCCCCGTGCATGGATGGTCTGTCAAGAGTGAATTCTACTGAGTGCCCCAGAGACTGCTCTATGTCAAATATGCCTTGTTGTCCTCCTGAAACAGCCCAACTGTACCCAGAGCTCCAGGAGGGGGAGAGAAAAACATTTGGGATCCCCAGGAGCTGCAGTTCATGCCTATTCATCAGCAGGGTTCTTACCAGAATGGTGATCCTGGGTTTAGTCTGATTAGTGAGACATGCAGAGCCATTTGTTATCTGCTTCTCCAGCGACATGGGCAGAGCACAGACCATGCAAAATGTGCTCGGGCTCTGTAACGAGATGATAATTAAGCAATAATATGCAACCAGGGCTGTCAAAGGGTGAGACCAGAGCAAAACAAGGCAGCTGCTGCCAGGAGGCGAGTCTGGGCAAGGGAGAAGGATTTTTTCTCTCAGCAGCCTTTATTTCATGGATTTCAGTAGGATGGTTAACAAAGAGGAAAGCCAAGCCATGTGTTCACACAATCAACAGCTCCACTTCACCTGCTGATCCCTGAAAGAAAAACATGAAGACCATGAGCAGCAAACTATGGGGAAATGCAGAAAGACTTGGGGAAGGGAAAGCTCCTGCCTGTCCAGGGTTTTCTGCAGGCTGGGAGACAGAGGAGGGATTGCTGTACCTGGGCTGGGAGGCTGCAGCACTGGGAATTTGCTGCAACTGCTGCTCTTTGTCCTCATGCTGGGTCTTATGACCTGGCTACATCAAAGTGTGGGTTGCTCACACAGACCCAGCTCAGGTCTCAGAGTTGGACCTCTTCCTTTACTGCTTCATACTTGACCTTACTTGGCACCCTGCAAATTTTGTCTACCAGGCAAACTGCTCTCCTCCAACCCACCTCTCTATCACCTCCATCATCTCCATCCCCATCTCCATCTCATTTCCATGTCCATGTCCATCTCATAATTTTCCTTCCCCACAGTTCCAGTGTTTAGACCTGTCCTTTACAAAATACCCTCCATCACACTCTTATTTGCTGAGAATTCCCTGCCTGTTGGGAGATCTACTACTTCTGTCCAGCACTCAGCATATTTACAAATGGGCTTTACCAGCATTGGCTGGACCTGGTTTTAATCCAAATCTGTAAAGCCTGATTGTGCCTGGGCTCTCTATCCTATCAGCCACATGGGTGTTCTCCCCTGCAAACGAGAACAGATTTTCTGGGCAGGGGCTGTGTTCCATAACATTGTTCTTATTGGCCTTGATAATATTCCTAGCCTTTAATTCTTTATTAATTCAATTCTGTATCAGCTTTGCTGCTTTTCTGCCAAGGACTGATATCGCTGGCGAATGTTACCCTGCAAATTCAGCCTTGATACATGAATTTGCACTAAGAAACCTCAGGTTTTTCTTCAGTTACCCCGTGACATACTGAATTTGACCCTTTTTTCTTTTTTTGTCTGCAGCCAAGGGTGACAAATAGGGTGCTGCTCTTGTTCTTATGTTCTTGTTGGAGTGTTAACCAATGTTCCTGGGAATCTATCTCCCTTGAATGCTTTCTCTTGTTGCATGGACTGTGGATATGCTACTGGATCTCAGCTTTCCTTGAGGAATGTTAGAGACAATTAGCAACACACTTCGTGTGTGTTTGTGTTCAGCTGTGGATTGTATTTCAAGCCATAAGAAGCTGCCTCTCTTCTCCATTTGCCCTCAGTGTGGTAGTTTGCTTGGATGGAAGGGTGGCACTGTGGCATTGCCTGCACTTCTCCAGGTCCAGCTCCTCCCCCACTGCCCTGCCTGCATCCTTCCCCAAACTGCTGCCCTTGAGAAATGGTACACATCCTCTTTCCAGATTCCCCATCTTCCCATCACCATGGATTTTGTTATATTAATGCAACAGGGATTTTTTCTTCCATTTTAATCTTCCTGGACATCTGTGCTTTCCCTGCAGCTCTCTCCATAATTACAAAGTTCACACCCTTGGTTTCTTTTGTCACTTTGGCACTTGTCCTTGCAGGTGCTTAGGAAGCCCAGGTGGGACTGAGGCCACCCAGACTCTCCTGCTGGCAGTGCTGAGCCCAACAGTGAGCTGGGCTTAGCAAGTGGAGCTGATCCTCCTGGCACCCTAATTACATTGTGAAGACACTTGAAAGTTTCTGTTGTTAAATATTTAATGCTGTAAGAGGAATAAGAGCCTGAATGTGAATTTTCTGGTGAATGTCTTACTCACCTGTGAATGTGCTTAGAGCTTCCCCTCTCCTTTCAGACACAGTGACCATGAATATTCATCCTGTTCCCTCCAGGGCTTGCCTCCTTCATGAGGCTGCCAGGAGCAACACATTAGGAGCTCAGATAAGCAAGGAGACTATGGGGCATTGAGGCAGGACAGGACATGTGCTGAGAATGATTGTCACAGGGAGATGATGTGACAGTAATTGAGACTCCCTGTTTCAGGGGTGTCAGTGTGTGCCTTCCAGGGACACCCCAGTGCCAATCTGGTTTGTTTACCTGGAGCAGGAGATGGGTTGTGCAGGGGCAGCGTGGGCTCAGGGGGTGCAGGGGGGGGTCCATGCTTAGTCCATGCTGAAGATAATGATAATTTACAGTGCCTGCCCAGTCCTAGGGCAGCATCACCTCCACCTGCTGTAGTACTACAGATCCTTTGCGCTCTGCAGTGAGAGGAGAGTGGCATGAACAGGCAGGGCTGGGCAACCCCCTTCTATCTCTTCTGGTGGGTTTCTTGGGAAACAAATCAGTGATTTTGTTTAATAGCAGCTCCAAAGACTGTAAAATTGGTTTGCACCAAATGGAAACAGAACCCTTGGGCTGTGTTTGCATGAGGAGTGGAACCTGAGGTTGGTGTGGAAGGACACTGCCTCAGGTGCTCGTGTGGTTCAGGGAAATGCCAAAGCTTTATGTGTGCCCAGGTTATAAATTTAATTTATAACCCTGATTTTTGTTCTCTCTGGCATTACTCCTGCTTCAGCCAGGGATGTTTCACCCACAGGATGTTTCTGCTGTGAAAGGAAATGAGGAAGAGCTTTGCAGCCTGGCAGGGAATAGGACTGTGCTCAGCAGCTGTGGGCACTGGGCACTCTCCACATCAGACCCTGCTCAACAAAGAGAGGAGAAATGAGGATGAGTCTCTGGATGGTCCTCAAACAAACTGACAAGCACTCCACTTGCACTATGTCCCTGTCTACAGTGGAGAGGAGTCATTCCCAGCTGTGAAAATTGGGAGTGATGCCCTCTTTAAAAGAGCCATTGCCACGTTAGCAGCTATCCCTTGAGAGAGTCCAGTAAGACAAATATCCACTGCTTCCTCTGTGATCAGAGGAGACGATGATATGAATTTTTGAAATTACAAATTTTGTCCACAGTAGAAATTCCCTTATTCTCTGATTGCAAGATACAAAATCGCTGGAAAACTTTCAGAAGCCACTCAACTTGTGATATTCTTAAGTTTTCTCTTTGCAGTGACAACATTTCAAGGAAACTGTAGATTTCCTTCTTCTGATTGTTTTTCTTGCAAAAATGTAAGTTTATTTCACTGAGAAAAGGTTTTGATAGCACAACCTGAATCACCTTTAATTTATCACAGACAGCAGCTTGTTCCAGCTGGGATGGCAGCTTTGACAGCCAGACCTTACTGATACAGTCAGCACTGCTCTACATGTTTGTGGCTGGGTGAGGGCAGATTTGGGATGAGAGCCACTCTGTGCTGGCCAGCCCAGCTGCACTGATATCTAGGCAGGTTTGCTCTTTTCTGCTCTTGATCACTGTGTTAAATCCTCCAGCACTGACACACAGACACGGGTACCTGGGAGCTAAAGGGTGGCTGGTTGGTCCTTCGGGTCAGCACTCACACAGACAAAGGAATAGAAAAGGAAATAAAAGGATTTTTCTTCCTGCTGGCCCAGCAGGAATGTGGAAAGCCTGTTGTCACCCCATCTGTCATCTCTTGGGAAGTGACTGTGCCTGCTGGGGTGTGCTTTGTTCTGCATCAGCTGAAGGAAGTGCTGTGCCTTGGGGCTCCCCCGCCTCTCTTCCACCACCCTTTGGCTTCAGGAACACTCCTAAACACTGCTGTGTGACTTCCTCTACCCCATGACCAGGTACTGTGACACCCCTCCTGCAGCCTTTGTGGGGAAGCGCCCAGCACTACCACAGGGCAGCAGTGGCTTGCTCCAGTTGGACCCAGTGAGAAGGCACCTTCCTCCAGGCTCTCTTTGCATCAGTGGTCCAGGGTGGGGCATCCCCTGGCTCAGCTCATACCCAGGAAAACCATTTACACCCAGTTGCATTGGCAACTGGACTGGGATGTGTCCCTGCCTTTTGACCAGAGCCCTGCTTGGGGCTACTCACATCAGCACACAGCCTTCAGGTAAAGAGAACAGTTTCCTTCTGTGCTGACACAGACTGCCAGAGCTTATGGATGGACAGACCTAAAGGGCTCCACTGACCTGGAAAAGACAGAGGAATTAAGGTGTCTGAGCAGGGAGGACCTCAGAGCCAGCAAGCATGGGTCTGGCGACCTTTTCGGATGCAGTGTGGCAGTGACAGGGGGGAGGGGCTGTGACTTCAGCAATTGCTTTTGTTTTCCTGTTCCTCAGCCATCACAGCCCGGCCCTGCCTGGGGAATGTGTGTGAGTGGAGCTGTCTGCCCACACTCCAAACGGGCTGGGGGAGCTGCCAAGGAGCAGAGAGCCTCGGGAGCCCGCTGGCTGCATGGAGGCGCTGCTTCCCGGGCAGCTCCAGCTCTGAGCAGGACAGGATTTCACCTGAAGCTGCACAGCTATTCCAGTAGCCTTTGCTTCTCAGGCCCTGGGTGACAAGTGTGCTCCAAGGACACATCTGTCAGAGCTGGCAGGACCTTTTCACATGGGGTTAAGGTGGAGAGGGGAGTTTCTGAGACCATTCTCCAGGAGTCTGCTTTCATATAATCACATATGCTCTACAATCACAGAATCACAGAATCACAGAATATCTTGAGCTGGAAGGGACCCACAGGATCATCCATTCCAGCTCCTGTCCCTGCACAGACCCCCCAACAATCCCACCTTGGGCATCCCTGGCAGCACTGTCCAAAGGCTCCTGGAGCTCTGGCAGCCTCAGGGCTGTGCCCATTCCCTGAGGAGCCTCTGGCTTTGCTGGTGATGAATGGCATACACAGAGAGGGGAATCTCCCTGTGCCAGCTTTGGGCAGGCAGAGCTGTATGGTGGATGGTGATGCTCTGGATGTGATGCTGGATGACTCTATCTGAGAGTGAATGCAGCAGAGATGACACTCTGACTCAAGGTTAGATTTGATTTATTGTTCTCAGGATCCTTTAGCACAGCAAAGCTTTTCGAGTTCACTGCAACAAGCACTCTTTGTTTTACTACCTGTATAAATCACCTGAGTGTGCAGAAATGTAGGAACAGAAAACGTTAGTGTGGAATAAACAATCGCTAACCAGTGAGGCAAAAGAATCAATATTCATAAGATAAAGCACCAGTGTAAAGTGAACGATTATAATAAAGAGGAAATGAAACAAATCAAGGGGTGAGACTCCCAGAATCTTACTGCCTAAACAAACTGTGCCTGAAGAGTTGCTGTGGACTGTGGATCTTACTGAAGGGCAATGGCCAATGGCCCTGGACACACCCAGGGCTCCTTGGCTCAATCTAATCCCTCTTAGAAGAGTGCAGAAGAGTGAACCTCAACTGCATGTAGCTGGCAGGGTTGGGGTCATGCAGGGGAGATCAAGGGAATGAGTGGGAATGGGGTGGGGAAGAAGAGCTTACCAAGCTTCCAGCTTGGGAAGACACTCCTGGTGATAGAGTGCAGGATGAACCTGATGGTGACAGCAGTGTCATCTGAAGGGGAGAGAGCAAGGGAAAGGGTCTACAGAGTTTTTCAGCACATGAGCAGCTCCCATAAGAGGACAGAGACATTGCTGGTACCTCTCTGCCACTGTCCCAGCTGCAGGGACACTGGGAGAAGGAGAGCAATTTCTCTGCCTGGCCTGGGACATGTTGGTCCTGGGCCCTCTTGGAACCTGCTTCTGGAACCCACCTGCAGCTGAGGCATCTTTTTGCACCTTCTCCAGAGCCTGGGCCTCCAGATCCTGCACCTCCAGGTCCTGGGCACCACAGGGACTTTGGGGAAGGCACAAAGCAAGAAGTTCTCTGTGCACAAGGACTGTCTGGGAAACCATGGCTGTCAGCTAATGAGTTGGCTGGGAGTCAGGCTTGGATAAATCTGGGCAGCATCATGCAAAGACTAGGATGCTGAGGTCTGAAGCCAGTAGGTGCAGACTGACTGGAGTCGTCCAGGGCTACCAGCCTCTGGGGTGGAAACACCTCCAGGTGGGACCAGGCCCCTCCCTTGTGGCTGTTTCCTTCCAAGGGTAAAGTGTAAAGGGTACACTTTACCCTTGGAAGGAAACAGCCTAAAGGGTAAAGACAACAAGAGGAAGCTGTTGCTGAAGGAGCATCAAGTTTCAAGGAAAGGCATCTCACAGGTCATCTGTGATGCCTGGTTTTTGGATCTCCAGTGGCTGGAAACCCTCGGTGTGATCTGAAAACCTCCAGGGGGCCTCCGGATCCGGCCCATGTCACCCAAGGCTACATCTGCAGCCCAGCATCCTTACTGTCACCCCAAGCACTGCAGGGAGGGCAGCAGGGACAGAGGGCAAGGAATCTCACCCTTTGCAGACTTCCCAAAGAGCCTCTGTTGCACCCCATGCCTGTTCCCCCCTGCTCTCCGTACCACCCCCGCAGAGCCTGCAGTGCCCAGCCCCAAGCAGGGTTTGTGTAGCCTCAGGGACATCCCAGAGCTTGTCTGTGACACTGGGGACAGTGCACTGCCACAGCAGGTGGCTCTGGTAAAGGTGGGTATCTCTGTACCTGGCAGAGGGGCTGGGGTGATACAGGACAAGAGGTGACCTGTCCAGGGAGCCACACAGAGAACTGAGAAGGACAGTGGCCAAGAGAAGTGGGCATAGATGCTGAAGAGAGCAGCTGATCTGCATAAACAAACATGGATAACTGATGAAGCATATGCCAGATAAATCACTAGAAACCTCCTACCTGGCACACATGGAGATCTCTATAAACAACCTAACCCAGCAAACTCTTTTGAGGAAAAACTCGAAAACTTTGATAATTGTTGCCATGGTGATGCAATTGGGAATAAGTGTGGTGGAGTATTTTTTATCATCAGCCTTTGTTATAAACAAATAACCTTCAGTATACTCCAAAAAAAGGGATAGAGCTGGGCTTGGGCCATCTAATCATCAGACCCTGAGGCAGCAACTAATACATCAAGGAAAGAGGAAGGTTGTAAATTCCACCAGAGGTTACTTGGTTAAACCAAGTGCAGGCATGGAAGACAGCTGGAGCTGGTGGGGAGTGAATTAACACCAGCTCTGGTCACTGTCAGTGCTCAGGCTCTGCTTTATAGTGACAGGCAACTCATCTCCCAGAGCCTTCCAGGAAGCACAGCAGGCATGGGATGGCTGCCTCGGGGAGTGCTGCTCCTGGGGAGGGGCTCCTCTGCCCTGGGTGACATCAGCCAAGGGTTTGACTCCAGCAGAAACATGAGCAGCCCCCTCCCTGTCTTGCCAGAGGTCACAATCACTGCACTGATGAAGTCTGTTACTGCCCACACATGGTGGAGCAGACTTAACCTCTTGTGTGTGTGCTTTTTAAAGAAGTCATTTCCCCAAGGTCTGGGTATAAGCTCAGAGGTGGCTTTTGCGGCTCTAAGGACTTGCAGGGTCCTAGCTGGTGGCGGCTTTAGTTTTGGAGAAATCCAGGAAAGTTTGCCAATTTCCAGCTTGGCACCGCAAGGTCTGCCAGGGTGAGTGGCAACAAATGGAGGCCGTTTTCCATGGGAAAAAGATGTCATTTCCTCAGGGTCTGGGTATCAGCACAGAGGCCTTATGGGGCTCTAAGGACTTGCAGGGTCCTAGTTTCTGGCAGCTTTAGTTCTTCAGAAATCCAGCAAAGTTTGCAAATTTCTAGCTTGGCACCCCATTGTCTATGGTCCTTGTAGTCCTGTGGTCCTTGTGCATCTCTGTGATTCCAAGCAATAAGAAAATTTCTGGATTCTGCAAGCTGTGAATCCCAAACAGCAATTGCTCATGCAAAAAAATTGCACATCTGCTAAAGAAGCCTCTCACTTATGTTTCTGCTCCATACTGCATTAAAAGCAAGAGGATGAGCACAGAGCTTGCAACTAACTCCCTGCAGGCTGGTACTCAATAGTGATGGCACTTGCTGTTCATGGGTGCACTGTGGGTTACTTTTGCTGCTTCCCTGTCAGGAGGCGATGGCTGTACTGCTGGTGAACAGATCCTTGGGAGAAAGGTAATGAGACAACAAGAGTGTGGAGAGGAGCAGCCTGGTTTCTCCACCCCATCCCAGGCTGTGGATGTCACCTGCACCTGGCACATGAGTGTACTGGGGGGAAGATGCCTTTCCATGTCCCTGGGGTCAGGGGTGAGGCAGCCCAAGGCTGCTCAGTGCTCTAAAGAATGACATCAGATACAGAGCATATCCCAGGGAGAAAATAAAGCCCTGGTAAAGCTGGTAATCCAGCAGATTTGTGGGAACACTTCCTCCAGGGAGTGTTTGTGCCATGTGAGTCTCTGGATTTGTCTTGGAAACATGGTTCCTGTGGCCTCCATTTCTCAGATGTGCCTATGCTCCAGAGTGGCATCTGGACTGACAAGGAAGCAGAGCTGGGAGCTCACCGACAGAAGGGATGTTCTGCTCTGAGTCACCTCTACCCCAAGTGTAGCCATCTCGTGCAGTTCCTCTGCCTCTGACTTCTGGCATGGACATAATAAAAAATACTCAGCAGAATTTATCTGTGAACAGTAAACACTTCCTAGCCCAAATCCTGAGAGTCCCATCTACTCTTCCAGCAAAGCCCTGTCCTCTGCAGTGTGAGGTCTGATCCCGCAGATCACTGGTGTCACACAGGTGGTGCAGTACAGGCTGACGCTGAACTTCCATCACAAAGCACCTACCCATGATCCATGTTCCTTTTTAATTCAAAACTCCTTTGGCTTTGAACAACTCCAGAGCTGTGGTGCTTACATCCTGCCAAAACATCCCAGCAGCTCAGGTTTATCCAGGGGAAATTGAACCTCTCTCAGCTGAATTCATGGCTGTGAATGCAGCACTGCCCTGCCTGACTCTGTCTGGGGATGATGCAGGGGATGATGCTCTGAGAGCCTCCCATCCTCTTTCACCCTGGTACTCCCAGCACAATGCCTCTGCTTCAAAGCCAAACTGCATCCTTGCATCCTGTTGGTGTCATTCCACCATAATCCTGCCAAATGACTCCTGCTCCTTCACTGACACTCATGGTCTGTGCAGTTCCCTCAGCTCTGTCCTTCATCTTTGGAGAAGAGGGAAATCTGGTGTGGCAATTTCTGAGTGTGAAGCACAGCCCCCCTCCACACACCCCATGTCTCCTGCTCAGTCATCTCACCAGGAGTTCCTGTCCCTGCTCTCCCTGGGCTTGCACAACCTGACATGGCTTTTGTGAAGGTTTGGCTGCTATTGAACAAGTGTCAGCATCTCCTGCTGTGTAGGAGCCTGTGCAAACACCGTATGTGTGTGCTAGGGTTGCAATCTCAGAAAGCGGGAAATGAGACACAAACTCTTTGTGCCTCTGCTCTGCTCTGCTCTGCTCTGTGGAGGATTTAAAGTCCCTGCTCTTCACCAAGGGCAAGGGGGAAAGGAAGAGAGGTTACATTTTAGGTGTGGTTTAAACAAAAATCACAGAGAAGTGGCTGCAAGAGACATCATAGTTTGAGCAGCAGGAGAACTCAACTTTACAACTTGGAACTCATTCTAAAAGCAATGATCTCCTGAGAGTTAATTGTCTGGAAGCTTGGGCTGAGTGGTGGTTTGAAATTCCTGTGTTTCAGTATCTCAGCTCTAGTCCTGTGGCAAGTACAGGGGAAAAAAATGAAGTGTGTGTCACTCAGGGAAACATTTTGCCCACATAAGGAATCAGGTGTGAAAACTCCCAGAAAACTGCACCTGCCCAGCAAAGGTCACTCTTTTACCTATTCCTTGTAACAGGGCAGAACCTCATTAGAATCAAGGACTCATTTAGGTTGGAAAAGCCCTATAAGGCTGTGAGCCCAACTGCTAATCCAACATCACCGTGTTCACCACATGGTGTCCCAGGGCTGCCATCACTGAAATACAGAACAGGGCCATGGAATCTGCCATGTTTGTGACTCCAACACTGAAGCAAGAACCTCTGGCCACCAAGAAAGAGACAGGTGACAGGGAAGAGCCAATGCTTTGAGGGCCTGTTGCCATGAGCAGATCCTGCAGCTCAGGCCACCCAGGAGAAGTGGGGAACAGTGTGGGCACCACCAGAGCAAACCATAATGGCTTTGGAAAGCCCCCTTGACAACTGCAGTGTGTGTGCAGGCACACAGGTGCATCCTTGGCACCTCCTGCCATGGATTTAACCTCTGCTGGACAATTCCTGCAGTGCCCTCTCACCAGTGGGAAATAAATCCTCGCTTTTGCCTAAAAAAGCCTTACACAGACCAGATCACACCCACTGATTGTGAGCTGAAGTGCAAGCCATCAAAGATCTGTTGCAAAGGGTAATTTTTCCTTAGTATCCAAACACCAAATCTACCAACTCTCTCGGGTGCTTTCCAAAGCAGCTTCTCCTTATTAGACTTGTAAGAAGGACTATAAATTTTTTTAATATTCCCTGTTATGGGAATGATTTTCTGCTCCTAGCAGTGCTTCTAGATGAGCAACGCAACTTTTGTACCATTGTTTTCCAGGTTCATCAACCCTTTTTCTAACCTCTAGGACATTATATAGCTTTCCCTTTTGGAAGCATGCACCTGTTTCAATAAAAGTAAGCTATCACTGTGTTGTGGTTTGACACGGCCAACCAGGCACCCACAAAAGCATTTACTCACCCTCTCTTGCTACAGCTGGACAAAGGAGAGGAAAAAAAAATTAACAAAGGGCTCATGAGTTGAGATGAGGACTGAGAGACAAACACTCTGAGAGCAAAACAGTTTCAAATATAAAGGTATAAAGCAAATTTATTATTAACAGAGTCAGAGGATGATAATGAGAAGTAAAACAAGCCTTTAAAACACCATTTTCCCCTCCAGCCCCTCCCTCTTTCCCATTGACAGTGCAGGGAGACAAGGCATGGGGGTTTTGGTCAGTCCCTCACTCGAGATCTTCTGTTCCCTCAGGGAGAGGAGTCTTTCCTCTGCTGTGCCGTGGGGTCCCTCCCACAGGAGTCAGTTCTCTGAACTTCTCCAGCGTGGCTCCAATCTCACCAGCGGCAGTCTTGCCAAACTTGCTGCAAAGTGAGTCCCTCCCAGAGGCAGTCTTCCCAAAACTGCTGTGGCACTGGTCACTCATGCACGGGGTGCAGTCCTCTAAGAATGGACTGCTCCAGTTTGGAAGCAAGGGCTCTCTCTATTTCTCTCTCTCTGGGAGCAGGGGCCCTCCCTCTGCACTGGGTCTCCCACTTGGATCACAGCTTTCTCTGGCATCCACCTGCTCCAGTGTGAACACTTCTCTCAGAGGCTGTGAGTGAATTTCTGCATCCCTCGTGGACTTCATGCATTACAAGGCAGAGAGCTGCTTCACCACAGTCCTCACCATGGCCTGCAGAGGAATCTCGGCTCCGGCACTTGGAGCACTTCCTCCCCCTCTTTCTTTACCACTGACCTTGGTGCTGCCATGCTGTTCTCCCTCGCGCGTCCTCGCTTCCTCCTCTTCTCTGACTAGAAAAAATCTGCTGCCCATAGGCACCATTGCCAACGAGCTCCACCAATTCAAAGATTCCTGCAGGATCCCGCAGCTCGCAGAGGCGGATGCTGCCCGGGTTCCCCTTGGGAATCGCTGCCCCGTTCCCGCTGCCGCGGCCCGGGCAGGGCGGGCCCCGCGGCCCCAGCGCTGTCCAACGCCTCTGCTCGGGCAGGGCTGGGCAGGAGGAGCCGCCCGGGCCCGGCCTCGCTGCCGCAGCTCGGCTGGTGGGCTGAGCCTCGGGCTCTGCTGGATGCCCGGGGCTGTGCTGAGATGCCCCCAGTGGCGCTGCCACCCTGTCCCTGCGCTGCTCTGATTCTCTCAGAAATGCCATCCCAGAGGTTTACCAGCCTCTCTACTTGGGCCAGCAGCATGTCCATCTTCAGAGCCATCAGAGGTTGGCTCTGTTGGGCATGGTGGAAGCTTCCAGCAGCTTCTCACAGAAGCCACTTCTGTGGCCCTCCCCCGCTGTGAAAATCCAGGCTGTGCCAAACCAACACAATATAATGTGAAATTAATATCTTGATAACCTGTGACCCAGTTGGTCACAGCATGGTGCCAGTAACGCCAAAGTTGTGGATGGCCCATCCATTTAAGAGTTGGATTTATTGATCTTTATGTGCCCGTTCTAACTCAGTACTCTGTGATTCTGTGATTCCCCTGCAGGAATTGTTTATTGGAGGGAGAGCAAAACAGAAAGCACTTCCCAAGCTGGAAAGGAATCTCAGGACCTGCAGGCTGGGAGAGGTTGCATGTCCAGGCCATGCCCCAGCTCACATATATCCCTCCTTCTCTCCCTGCGAGGGTGACCCCCAGCACAACAGCACAACAGCACAAGTTCTGGGTTGTAATTTATAATCCCAGAATGGGCACCTCAGGCAGCCCCCCAAAATGCTTTGCTGGACAAGTTTGCTCAGTTGCTGTGTCAGATTCCTTCTTCCTCTGAGGTGAAGAGAGCCTGCTGATCAGAAAAATATTCTATGCTAAAATTGCCTGCTCTCAGCATCTACACCAAAGTCCTCGAGTGTTCATCTCTCTGTTCAACTCTGTTTTTCCGTCCAACCACCACTGAGCCCTTTGGGAGGGATGAAGGAACAAACCCCTGTGAGTTAAATGATAGCATGCATATTCTGAATCCCATTGTGGAGAGCAGTGGGCAACCAGCTGAACTCTTCTGAATGACTCATGAAAACCAGTCAAAAACCCTTTTAGGAAATGACCCAGTTAAAGAAATCAAAATCTGCTCACAGTCAATTTGCAAACCAAAGAACGAGAACATAGAACCTGTTTCTCAGGACCTGACTCATCCTCTCTAGTATCGTTTTTTTGCTTTGAGCAGTTAAAAAAATTTGTATGAAATTGCTAGAGTATTTTATAGCTATTACTCACCAGCTCAGCATGATTAAATGCTACCTATAATACACATAAAGAGGGCAAAATTTTCAAAAAACGTCAAACTGGCTCAGGAGCTAAATTTCCCAGGAGCCTGAAGTGTTGGAAATGCTGAAGACTGCAACACATCATTTTGAGGCTCTGTGCCACTTTGGAGTGCTTCTCCCCAGCTCTCAGGGCTGCTGAGGCAATCAGAGGGTTGCTTACACTCCCCAGCCCTCTTCAGGTTTTGCCAGCTACAAGGAAGAGTCTCTTTTAACCTAAAATTCTCTTTTAGTATTAAACCTTTAAATTCAGGTAGCCTCAGTGGAGAGACTCATCCTTTAGCTGGCTCCAGTGATGACAGAAGGACTCATCAGATGCTTGATATTGAAGGACTACTCTGCCCCAGGACAGGCTTATCCTGGAGGAGGCTCCTTACCTCCAAGGCAGGACCTGCTTGGAGGCAAAAGTTACAAAATCACAGAATATCCTGAGTTGAAAGGGTCCCACCATCATCATCCAGCCCAGCTCCTGGCTCTGCCCAGAACCCCCAACAACCCCACCCTGGGCATCCCTGGCAGTGCTGGCCAAAGGCTCCTGGAGCTCTGGCAGCCTTGGGGCTGTGCCCATTCCCTGGGGAGCCTGGACAGTGCCCAGCACTCTCTGGGGAAAGAACCTTGGCTTGGCCCAGCTCCAGCTGTGCCCTGGGTGCTGTCCCTGTCCCAGGGAGCAGAGATGGGAGCTGCCCTTTCTCTTCCTCTCACAAGGAAGTTGCAGCCTCTGGTGAGGTCTGACCTCAGTCTTCTCCAACTCAGCTGCTCCTCATATGGTTCCCCTCAAGGCCCTCTGCTATTCTCCTGTCCCTCTTTTGGACACTGTCTAATGACTTCATGTCTTTCTTCTATTGCAGAGCAGAGCAGGACAGTTACTCTCACGGGATCTTGTTTTTCCTCCCAAAACCAGGTGCTCTGGTTTGGGCTGCAGTACAGCTGATGTTCTTCCCAGTGGCTGGAATGGGACTGTGTTTTGGGTTTGTGCTGAACACAGGGTGGATCATACAGATATGTTTTTATTATTGCTGAGCTTACCCAGGGCTGAGGCCTTTTCTGCTTTTCCTGTGGCCACACTGGGGAGGGGCAGGCAGCAGGGAGGGCTTGAACAGGGCTACACCTATGGGAGGCTGGGAAGGGACACAGCTGGGAAGGGCAGGTGACCCCAACTGACCACAGGGATATTCCAGACCATGTGACACCATGCTCAGTACTAGAGTATGAGGAAAAAGCAGGAAGGTGGGGACATACAGAGCATTTTTCTTTCTAAGTAACCTTTGCACATGATGAAATCCTGCTACACTGGGAGTGCCTGAGCACCTGCCTGCCCATGGGAAACAGGGAATTAATTCCTTTGTTTCTTGTGTGGTTTTTGCTTTCCCTATTAAAATATCTTTACCTCATGCCTTGAGTTTTCTAACTTCTACCCTTCCCTGTGTTACTGATGGCTGCCTGGGGCTCAGTGGCTGGCTGGGGTTAAACCTCAACACAAGGGTCAGGAATTACATCTCTGGGAAGAGAAGGTGACTGGGAAGGGATGAACCCCATCACAGAGCCTCTTGGAACTGAACCAGTGGATCAAAGCCAATGAATCTGAGCCAGACCTCAGGGCATGGGACAAACACAGCTCTGCTGAACTGCTTCTTCCTGGGCAGATCCAGTTTCAGGCCTCCTGAAGGATCAGCAGCTTTGAGGTTTTACCCCTGGATGTGTCAGGAGAGGTTGTAAGAGGTGTGATGGAGACAGAGAGAGCCCTTACATCCTGTTGGTCACCCACCTGCCCCTCCTGCTGTGGGACATGAGGCTGCATCCAGGCTGCTTCCTTTCACGAGTCCAGCACAGGGAAATCCAAACTTTTGGCCACAGCAAATCTTTACCTGATTTGTGAAATAGAGCAAGATTAAAGATAAAACAATCTGCCTCTGAGAAATTTCTGAGCAACACATTGTACCAAAGGAAAGTAAACCAAGGAAAGAACTGGGGAGGGAAAGGATTTCAGATCCCCTTCAGGGCTGGATCTCAGGGAACTTGAGCAGCCAGCAGGAAAGACCTGAACAGGGCTTCACCCTGGCCCTGCAAGCTGGGGGTGTTTGCAAAGAAGAGGTGAGTCAGCAGCTCCTGTTCCCTCAGCAAGAGTCATCCTGGCTTTTAATAGCTCCCCATTAGCTCAGGAAGATGGAGCAGTTGACCATGAAACAGCAGCAAGGACATCTGAGGTGGCCTAAAAATGTAACGTGTGAATGATATGTTTTTAAATAGAGTACACAAAGGGAAAGAGACAATTTGGGACAAATCCAGAGCTGAAAATCCACTTTGGGGGAGTGAGTGAGTGTGAAGTGAAGACCGAATTATCACATTGCTCTCAAGTTGAGCTGTCAGACCTAGAGCCATTCCTGGGAAAGGAGTGAAAAATTTCCAAATAAAAGACACTTTGAGTGGGAAAGGCTCATGATTCTCTGTACACACCAAGGCTTCAGCTGTGGGAATGTTCTGGGCTTTCAGCTGTCCACCTGTACCAAACCCCAATGTGTTACAAGAAAAATCACAAATCCTTTCCAAAGTAGATATCACATTTAGTACTTCTCCTCTCTCAGGATGTCAGCTGCCACAGCAAAGGAATGAGCTTAGCCTGAGATGCTTTCTCAGAAATCCACACCTGGCATTTTTATTACCTTACCTCTTTGGTGGCAACAACCTAATTGCTTAATATTGTTTTCCCGAAAAACCTCCATGCTCTGGGTTCAAGCTATAATTTGGAGATGACTGTAATTTCCACCCCCTCTTCCTTCCTCTTCTGAAAAACAGATGTTATACCCCTGCCTCAGCCCCTTCTCACCCTCCCATGTTCCTACAGCTCCCTCAAAGTGATGCAAACTGTTCAGAAGCAACTTCAGCTGGATCCGTGAGTACACTGGGGGGGTCTGCAGGTGCTGGGATCTGAGTACCTTGTTCTGGTTCAGCCATGTCTAACTCATCCCTTCTCACACCTGGCCTGTCTCATCTCCTTGTAGAATGTTGCCTCACACAGCTTGTTGCAATTATTTCTTTATTCTGAGCGCTGAAGGATGTGCTCAATGCTTCAGCCTCATCTGTGTCATCTGTTATTTGCTGTCACGGTCCCACCGGGCCAGGCTCCTTTTTGTCACCCCCAGCTTTGAAGGGATTTCTGGAGCTTTTTTCCCTGTGCCCTTTCTGCTCCTCGCCAGGCTGGCGTGTGCTGGGAGTGCTGTTTCTGTTCCAGAGTGCTTGTGCTGCTGCTCTCCACTCTCAGCACTCTCGTGTCCTCACTCCTATTCACTTAGTTCTCAAGCCTTGAAGAGCTTGTAAAGCAGCTGTAATGATTTTTCTTCTTCTTCCTTTCCTCTGCATCAGAATCGTTTGCTCTTAAAGGAAGATGTTTTGCACTGCAAACAAGGAACGGAGACCTAGGGAGATGCCACTGCTGTAGGACACCTCTGAGGTGTCCCTTGGTGCTGGGGGGATGGGGCCTCTGTTTGAGACTTCCAGAGAGGGGGGGTAAGGGAGCAGGCAAAATCTGAACTGCACCGTGGGCTTTTCTCATCTGCACTCCCTTCCATGCCTTTTTAATCTCACCTCTCGTCCCTAGCCATCTGGGAATGGACTTCCTGCCAGGGTAATTAACTCCCATGGCTCTAGTCTCTTTTCCCACACCATTTTTTGGCTGTTTCAGCCTGGTACAGACATTGGTGGTAGGTGCTGTTAAGGTGAGGAATGGCAGGCTGGCAGGACACAATGGCTCTGGCTGCAGTGAAGCAGCATTGAGGGTTCTGTGGCCTCATGTCTGTGTCAGTCACACAGAGATCAGGGGTCTGCAGGCTCACAGGAAACACAGGTTGATCTCACCTGAATAGGGGATGAGCAGAGCAGCAGCTCCTTGGATTGCAGTTCAGGGTATTTGTACAATTTTATTCATCTATTTTGTGCAATTTTATCTATTATGTGTTTGATTGGGTTCCTCAGTTCACGACAAAACTTCTTCTTTGGAAGGCATCAGGGTGGGCATCCCTGAAGTGATATTGAAAACATACTGAGAGGTGTGTGTGAAGGCCAGCGAAGATTGTGAGATTTTAGATTGAGAGAGGGGTGGGAGACATGCCAGATTCAAAGGAACGTGGATAGTGAGGAACCATTAGAAATTTTGTTTCATGCCAAAATGTGGCTTAATAGAAGAATAGGAGAGAGCTCCAGGAGAGCTGGGGAGCAGCTAGGTAGCTGCTGTCCTGGAGTGCCCAACATCTGGTAAAAGTAGTGATGTCTTAGCTGAGCTGCCCAGGTCAGACGTGGAGCCAGAGGTACAGGACCTTTAAAACAGGAACATAAACCCATTTCTACCTTAAAAAGAGACTTCCTGGAGTCTTCATCTGGGTTCTCCTGACTTGGACTCAGGTCAGGCTTGGCATAGGAATGCTCTGAAATCATTCAGCTGCTTTTCTGCCTTGGACAGAAGAAGTTATTTTTCCTGGGCCAAGTTTGAATCCAAAATCTGTTTGACCAGGAATCTTTAATAGCTGGTGATCTTTCAGCTGCTCTGCCAAAGAAGAGACACAGGAAATAGGTGTTGTTTTTCAGGGACTGAAGATACAATACAAGGTTGCTTTTTGCTTGCCTGTGTAAGCCCAGTGTGGGGGTCAGTGGGTTAATTTCTGACTTGCAGCAATTTAAGTGTTGAGAATCCAGCCCTCAGTGAACAGATTCAAATTTTGTTCTCATCTTTAGAAGCCATTCAGCTCCTACTTTGAGACCCTTGTGATGCTTTTGGCACACTCCTGCCTGGCTACTTTATAAAAACAGAAAGAGGTGTTTATAGAACAGCATCATTCATTCTTTTGGAGGCAGCTTCTGTGTCCTGAGTTGTTCTAAATAACTCCTTGTGAAGAAAAAGTGACATAAATTCAGTGCATCACACTGACTCAGGACATAGATTTGGTTCTTCAAAGATGAAGTCCTATTCTAGAGCTGGAATCTGGTGCAGTGAGAGGAGGTGATGGGGAGGCACCTCTGGAGGGCTCTGGTCTAACATCTGCTGTGGCAGGACTGTCACCAGCACTAGGACAAGCCAGCTGTGCCTTTCAACAGCCAAATATGGAAAAGCTCCAAAGATTCAGAACTCCCACCTTTCTGTGACCTGTTCCCAGGCTGCACCACCATCCAGGCAACATTTTGATTCCTTGTGTGGAGTTTGAACTTCTCAAGCCATTACACGTAGGTGTTGCCCCATTTCCTCACTGCCCCTTGTGCTGGCTGTTCTAGCTGGGAAGTTTGGCTCTGTGATCTTCAGGACTCCTAGAAGCTGCAGGTTCCTCTTATATCTCCGTGGATCCACCTTTCCCCCTGGTTAGACAAGCCTGGCTCCCTCAACCCCTATCCGCAAGACTTGTGTCTCTGGCCACCATGGCACCTACAGCTGGACCTTCTCAGGTTTCTCCAAACTCCTTTAGGACCTAGGATCTGAGTTGTGAGGGGAGTGTGGAATCATAGAACCACAACACCTTTAAGGTTGGAAAAGTCCTCTGAGATCACAGATTCCAACCATTCCCCAGCACTGCCAGAGCCACCACTAACTCCTGTTCCCCAGCGCCACATCCACATGTTTTTAAACACTTCCAAAGCAGCTCCCCTCAGTCTTCTGGCCATGCTCATTCTAGAGTGCACAGTTGGGGGTTGTGCTGGTTATATCATGGAACTGAAATAAACTGGGCAGAAGTTTGTTTTCCTTCTAAAGCCTCTATTAAAGGTGATCTGCTCAAGGTTGGGAAGCCCAACAAGTCCACAATATCGCCCTTGTCACTCCAAATAAAAGTTCAGAGAAGGGAAGGGGAAGCTCTGTAGGCAACAGAGCAGACCTGGGATTGACACCTTCACAAAAGCAATGGGCTGTTCACTATGTCCGCCTGCCATCCAGGTCCTGGCTCCAACTGACATCTTCTGAGGTCATGGTGAGTAGCAACCAAAGTTCTTAGCATCTCTGCAGGCTCTGGACTCTTGTCCCTGATGTCCAGACACTACTTTGATCTCTTAATTCTATATTGGTTCCACTTTTGGGTTTTTTTTCAGTAAGTGTGGTGGGGGTCCTCTCCTGTTGCACTCGGGGTTTGAGTTAATTTGCATGGACTCCAATGTCTCCTCCTTGCACTGTCAGAGAAAAGGGCTATCAACTTGGCTCCAGGCGGGGTGGTACTGATACGAAAAGAAGATTCTCAACAATAGATGGTTAATGACTGATACTTAATAGGTGATTACAGCATTCAGCTAACAAAGAACTGTCCTAGGCCAGTAATCAGCTCCCAACTTAACTTGTAACTCTGCAACCCTTAAAAAAAAAAAAAAAAAAGAGTAACTCTTTTTACTCATAACAGGAAGCACCACAGAAGCCAGGGTTCTTGTTTTGGATATTGACACTTTTTGTTAAACCGCTAGAAAGCTGAACACGCCGTTGTGAGCCCACATGTTAAAACTGAAAAATCCCGGGAGTTCTCTGTTTCCCTTCTAGCTGGCAAAGAGGTAAGGAGGCCGGCCCGGCCCCGTGTCAGGCAAGCCGGTCCGGGCAGCCCCTGCCGTGGGGCCGGGCCCCTTCCCAGGGCGCCCACCGGGCCTCATCGGCTGCGGGGCAGGGAGAGGGGAGGCCGCGGGGCCGAGGTGGGGCCGTGGCTGTGGCTGCTGACATCTTGCTGCTACCGAACCCTGCCCCCAGGCCAGGCCGAGCTGGGCCCGCTGGGCCCCAGGAGCAGCTGGGTCTGGGCCGGCTTGGCCAAGATTCTGCTGCTCTTGAAGGGAAGGAGAATCCATCAACCCCTGGTGTGCTGCTGCCCATAAACAGTTCCTGAGCATCTGCGAGCCTAAGTGAGATGGTAACTCTTTCAGGGCACAAATAAGACCTTACAAACCTTCAGTCCCTCCTCGGGTGAGAGGAGAAAGTTAAAACGCATAAAAGAACAACATAAAAACACCAAGGTCAGTAAAAAAAGGGAGGGATGAAGAGATTCTTTAGTCTTAAGGCTAAAATCCTCTTACAAACCTATAGAGAAGAATGTAATTAATACACCAAACTCTTTTCCCCTATAAATCATGAAAGTATAAAGAGATGAAGAGTTCAAATTGTGGATATGAGCAAAAGCCTCCATGCTAAAATAAGCCAATGTTGAAGTAGCGGTGATCCCGTGAGGAGGTTAAACAAAAAGAGAGAATAGTAATAAAGACCCTCTGCCCCAAAGACGACAATAAAAGACCTCTGTTCTCAGAAATTATGATCTCAGAGATAGATGAAGAGAATCTTTGCTCTTAAATGAAGCAAACAGGGCAGGAGCTGTTTCTCCTTTTTAATGCCTTTATTAAAAGTGACCAACTCAGGATGGGGGGGTGGACAGGTCCGGGGTTCCCTGCAGCCGCTCCCAGTAGTCACTCGGAGGAGGAGGAAAGTGCAGCTCTGTCCTCAAGGGAGTAGAACCGGGAGTACCGTCCTCGCGAGGGCAGTGGGGGTACACCCCGGGTTAGGTTTGGTTCGCCGGTCCAGGAGTCCTGGCCCCGAATGACTTCTTTGTAACCGAGGCGAGGAGTGACCGAGGTTTTCAGTGTCTCTGCCAGCTTCGGACCTCGGCCCTGCTGTCCAGACACCACCCTGACCTCTCTATTCTGCTTCGGCTCGTTTCTTTTGGGGTATTTTCTGGGATTTGGTGGGGGTCCCATCCCATTGAAGTCTAGGTTTTGAGATAAATTTGCATGTCTCCTGAGATTCCCCCTCCCTTCCCACTGTCTGGGGGGGTTGTTATCCTCTTGGCAGCAGGCAAGGGTGGTACAGAAAAAAAAAATTCTCCACAATAGAGGGTTAACGACTCGATACTCAACACGTGATTACAACATTTAACCAACAAAAGAACTCTTGGCCAGAGATCAGTTCCCAGCTTAACTTTAAACTCTGCAACCCTTCTAAAAAAAATGGGTAACTTTTTTTACTCATAACATTAAACAACTAATCTTTAAAATAGTACCCCGTAAATTAACACAGCCCATAAACACAGCTGTAAAAAAAGCTCTGAAATATGGGCGGGACTTCATGATCGCAGATTTTCCAGGCAACTACTACTGGTGGAAATTAAAAGCCACAAAATAATAATTTTCTTATGGAAAAGTCTCCATAAATTAACAAAAAAGACTCCTCTCCCTAAGTAAACTAAAGAAAGACTATTCTTAAAGTGATAAACGGGCTAAATTGTTTCTGCGTGTTGTGAGTGAGAAAGAAAATGTTGTAGAGGGGAAAAGAAGTGTTCTAAAGGTTATATTCTAATTCTGACTATTCTTTCTTTTACTTACTGTTAAAGCTTTCTTTATACCCTTTTAAAATTTTGAGCCTACTTTGCCTTCCTCCAAATCCTGTCTCACATCAAGAAATTAATCAGTATATTTTAGTAAGTGCACTAGTGTTCAGCCAGCACTAACTGAAATAAACAGGGGCAGGAGATATTCCTCCTATTTAATGCCTTGATTAAAGTGATCAGTTCAAAATGGGGGTAGGCAGGTCTGTGGGTTCTGGCCACCGCTTCAAACAGTGACTCACGAGAAGAGGATTTACAGCTTTGTCCCCAAGGGGGTAGACCTGCGAGTCTTGTCCTCCCAAGGGCAGTGAGGACATACTCAAGGTTGCAGTTGGAGTTGGTGGTCCAGGGGGTCCTGGGTCCGACTGGCATCGTTTTAGTTGGGGCGAGGAGTGACTGAGGTTCTCAAGTGTCTCTGCTGGCTTCAGACCTCGGCCCTGCTGTCCAGACACCACCCTGACCTCTCAATTCTGCTTTGGCTCGTCTCTTTTGGGGTATTTACCAGGATTTGGTGAGGGTCTCATCCCAATGCAGTTGGGTTTGGAGATAAATTTGCATGTCTCCTGAGATGCAAATTATCCCTCTCTCCCCACTGTCTGGGGGGGGAGGGGGGGTGTCATTCTCCTGGCAGCAGGCAAGGGTGGTGCTGAAAAACAAGAATTCTCCAAAATAGAGAGTTAAACGTCGATACTCAAGGATACTCATTTAACTTTTGTTAGTTAAATGTTGTGATCACAACATTTAACTAACAAAAGAACTCTTGGCCAGCGATCAGTTCCCAGCTCAACTCCAAACTCTGCAGCTCCTTCTCTTAAAAAAAAAAAAAAAACAGGTAACTTTTTTTACTCATAACATTAACCCACCACATTAATTACTACATTAGCTGAAAAATCTCAAATTAGCAAACCTAAACGACTACACTGGTTTATATTTTTTGCAGTTAGAGCTCACTGTTACCTTAATATTCAACCTTGTGTCTGCTGTAACCCCTGAGTCCTCTCCAACACTGGCAGGCTTGATTTTGATGGAAAATGAATGGATTGGTTGGACCTGATATGAAATATTAGGTCTCCATTCAAGGTGACATTTCATAAATTACATTGCAACCAAATCAAGGAGCACTGAAATGTTTTGGGTTTTTTTTTTCAGTAAAGGTGTTTACTCCTATCAGGAAACACAACTGGATTGGCATTCTTGGAGTAAAAGCCAGGAAGACCAAGGAGCACAGTGAGGCTGTGATTTTGGCTCCATAAATTCACAAGAGCCTGGAAGCTGTGTCTGCTTAGTGTGCAGTGCAGGTGCTTTCACCTGGGCCCAGTGTCTGCAAAGCCCAAATGTGGCTCCACATGACCCCTAGCAGGACACACACTTGCAGGAAATTTGGTTATGGGCTCAGGCCTAGCTAATGAACGAAAACAGGGGACATGTCCCTGTGCTCTCAGGGGTGTTTCTGTTCAGCTCTCCAGCATTTCCTGGGCTCTTGGCTGTTGTGGGCTGGTCTTGGCCTGGCAGGCTGTGAGCCTGGATCTCATGATGCCAGCCCACAAGCACTGACACTGACCCCAACATCCATTTGGCCCGTTATTACTCTTTACTATTCCCACCAGACTGGTATTTTCTTTTCTGAAAAAACATAACTTGATTGTTGTCATGCAATCAATTTTGGAAATTAAATAAAGAAATTTAAAAAGGACGAAATAACAGCACACAGATTTGTCCTTCCCATCAGCCTGCAATCCAGCTCTGAGAAATGCTCTGGATGCATCTGTCTACTGAGGGCTTCCCCTGAGTGCTCCTCTGCCTCACCTTTTCTCTTGCAGTGTCCCCCAGGCTGCCTGAATGTGAACATGAATGTGGCTGTGGTTTTTGTGGCAACAGCTTTTGTTCAGTTTTGGTCTCCCAGCTGTCCCTCCCAGTTTTGTTTTACTTCCCATGGTCAGAGGACCCTGAGTGCCTCCGCAGCTCGGGAGGTTCAGCCTGGCTCTGCTCTCTCCCACACTGCAGCCGCTCCCCTGCCCTGGGCCACAGTGTGGGCAGGATGTGCTGGGTATGGGGCTGTTGGCCCCATGCTGGTGCTGCTTGTGGTGCTTTGAAGTCCTTTGTCACACAGGTTCTCCTGCCCTCTGATTGAGTTCAATCTGGGCACAAGGTGGGCAGTCACAGAGCTTTTAGAAGGGTTTTGTGAAGACTGAGCACTGAAGAGTCCTGAACACTCTCTGGTCTGATAGCTAATTAATCTGCAGCAAAAACTGTGTTATACTTCAGTTGTCCTGGGCTGGTTCAAGGGTCACCCCAAAGAGTCCTATGTGCGTGCCTTCCAAAAAGAAGAGCCCTTTGCTCTCAGAAGTACCTTCACCTTTTACCTGATGAGCTCAGTTTGCTCAGCTGCCCTAGTTTTAGTTTCCCAGCACTTCAAAATTGACCTGAGCTTTCCTATGGACACTTGCAATTTTTTTAATCAATCTTTTGAAAGCTTGGAGTGTAGACCTGAGCATGGCCTATCCTTTTGCCTCAGCAGGGCTGGCTGCACAGCCTGCAGGGTGCTTGTGCCAGTGCTCATCAGGCCAAGCTGCTGGGCACTCCCTGCTCCTCAGCATTGGGAGATCTCTGGATCATCCCTGGCATATCTGGCATAATGCAAAACAGGGATCCTTGGGGCCTCTTCACCTTCCAATGCTAGCAGCCCTTCTAGAAGCTGGCCTGCAATCAGAGTGTACCTGCCTGGAAAACTTGGAGCCCCCAGCACACATTGCACAGGCAGTGGGATGCAGCCTTTGCTCAACCTCACAGGGACCCCTCACATTCACCAACTCCCACCCAAAAACTGCAAGCAAGGGCAATACAAGCAGAGTCTCATTTGTAATGGTGTTATCACAGTACCCACAGGTGTCTTCAACACACCTGGTCACCGTGATACCTGTCCTTAAAGCCAATGTCTTCAGAAGGAGAAAGTACCAGCCCACTTCTTGTAAGGAGCCCTGAGGTGAGAAAGTTGGGTGGAGGGATGTGGAGGACATCTCAGGCACCCAGAAGTTCAACAAGCAAAGTGAGCAGATTAGCTAAGTGCACTTCCTTGGAAGGGAGTTATAGTGACTGTTGTCCCTGATTGGGACAGGGATGCAGCACACCCACCCCAAGGGTCAGCAGCAGCAGCAGCCAGTGCTTATTGATGTCTGCCCCTTATACAGGGGCTTTGAATTTCCTGCTCTTACAAAGGTGATTGGGCAAAGATCTCAACTCTGCCCAGCTCCCTGGCCAGTGCTATGGGTGCATTCCTGGTTCCAAGGGATTGGCTGGGGTCCCCTTGTCGGAGCTGGAATCCAGCCTGTCCCTAACACACCCAGGACATGATTGCTTTAATTCCCTACTGAACTCAGCCCGTCGAGTTGATATTTGTTATGTCAAATTATTTGTGCTGCTATAGACCAGCTATAGCTGTCACGGGCTATTAACAATTGCTTTAAGTGAGGCTATTAATGAGGCCTAGGACAGGAGCCAAGTACACGAGCCAGCAATGGGTTTGATTATCCTGACTCCAACACTGAGTTGATATCTGACACTCCTGGGCAGCTGGGTTATCCTGATCCTGAGATCCACCTCTGCCTCCTGAGCACAGATTGCAGATTTCTCCCACCTGCAGGAGCTTGCACCAGGCAACTTAGCTGTGCAATTCTCACAACAAGAACTGTTGTGTCCATGTCTTGGCTCTCCGTCTGTCCTCATCTGTCAGCCAGGACATCATCAAAGACTGTCAGGGTGGAGCCACCTTAGCATATTTGAGCAGGTCACTTGAGTCACCTGAGAGTGTCACCTGCAGCCCCAGAGCTCTTTGTTAAGCACCTCCCAGTTCTCACTGCTGTCAGTGCATGGTGTGCAGGGCTAGAGGAACCCTGCTTCTGGGGAAACACAATCCATATTGGATTGTCCATTCCAATGTGGTTTGCACAGGGCCTTGCTGCCCAGCTGAAGTGGTGCCATGTGTTGTAGCTGCTCCTGGGGCTGGCAGATCCTGTGTGAGGAGTGAGACTGTGCCTGAGGGAGGCCTTGTCTCTCCTAAACCCCTTCAACCAGGCATGTATTGCCAGTGGGGCAGCCTCGGATCAACCACCTCCAAACTTGGCTCTCTGTCCTGAGATCTGGGCAGCGGTGGTGGTGGAGATGCCTGTTGAAGGACACCTGGAAGGTTCTACAGACACTCCTTCATGTGACTTTGTGACATGTGACTCCTTCATGTGACACAGTGAAGGAAGGTACAGAGAGAGTCAGGGAGGTTGTAGAACAAGGTGGTCCTTGTCTCTCTGGTTTCTCAGATCTGGGATATTGGCTTTGTTCTGTCGGGCCTTCTGGCTTTTTCCTTTCCAGGTGACCCTGACCAAAGGTCAGAAGCTTTTGATTAGGGGAATACTTTGTTAAAGCAGGACTTGGAGCTCTCTACAAGCTCTGCTCAGGCAATGATAAGTGCAGAAGGGAAGAGCAGACATCAGCACCATTTGCTGGCATTGCTGCCTGGGGTTGTACTGTCAACAGCACAGCCCCATCCTCAAGTGCTGTGTGTGACATCAGGGCTGGGATGGCAGCTGCCACTCCAGTGCTGTGCTGGAACTCTCCAGGCCCAGCTGAGAGAGCTTCTCTGGTCCAGGTGGCTGTGAGGATGAGGATGGTACCTCCCCCCTTGACATCAGGGGACAAGGAGATCTTTGGTTAAGGAGCTGCAATTATCTCTAATCCAGGTCACCCTGGGCCATCACAGCAGTCAGTGAAGTGAAATACAAGGTACATAGCTGAGGGTGAGGGCTGGGAGGTGATGGGAGAGGCTGTAAGCCACAACCCAAGTGTAGAAAGGGCTGAGTAGCCACACCAGGTTGAATCCCAACTCTATTCATGCTCTCCTCTACCACAACCAGGGAGCAGAGTATGGAAGTAACCTCTAAACACACACACACCTTCTGCACCAGGGACTGTGGCAGAGCACAGGACAAAGGTGGGGTGTCCTCTCTCTCTGGCATCTTCCACCTGGGCATAACTGAGGGTGAGAGATGTCAGATTGGATTTAACTCACTTAACATTAGACTTTTCCTCTTAATGTCTGCAAGTGAGCTGGCTCTGGCAGGGCATATTTCACTTGATATTAAAAGTCTCTTTTAGAATGAGAAACACATTTCTTTCTCTCAACCCACTACAAAGGAAGGCTGTGGCTCAGTTCTATGTGCTTATATTCAGTAGATGAATTAATCAAGTCTGAGAACAAAAAGGGTAGATAAACTATTTGCATAGCTGAGGAAGTATAAAGGCTTGCTTACAGCAAGTGAACAGCTTTGATTCACTGCAGGACATTGCTGAGACCTGGGACAAGGACAAGGAAGTTCTCTGACAGGATTTCAGTCCCATCCACTTTGTATCCATCTGCTATTACCCCATCTCCAATGCCAAGGATTAACACAGCAGAATGATTTTCAGTACTTTGAGAGAACAGAACATATTTTAAGAAAAAAACAACCAGAACTGCATCTTCAGAGTTTCCTCTAGTACCTGGACAAAAATATCACCATCTGGAGATCTCCCCTCAGGGAGGAGCCCCTTTAAAGCTGCTGATCCCTCCTCTGGAGGGGCAGTGGGGTTGGGATGACAGGAAATCTCAGTTCCCCAGTAGTGTCAGTGCAACTGCTTGAATTCAGGCTTGGTGAGGAAGTTCTCTGAGGGGTCAGTGGAAATCCCAAAGGATTTGAGCACAGTGTAATGAGACACATTGTCAGGAAAGAGAAGGATGTGTGTATCATGTTAAGCTCAATTGAGCTTGGTACAAGTCCAAGGATGACCTTGGGGCTGTGCCAGGTTTAGCTGACCATAAACTGGGTCAAAAACAGCAAAGTAAGGGAGAGCAGAGTGGAAGTGGTAGAAAGATCATCTGAATATTGAAATCTGTCATGACTTGACACTGGCCAAGTGCCAGGCACCCATGAAAGCCACTCACTCACCCTCTCTTGCTACAGCTGGAGAGGGAAAAAATTAACAAAGGGCTCATAAGTTGAGATAAGTACTGGGAAAAAACACTCTGAGAGCAAAATATGTTCAAATTTAAAGATACAAAGTACATTTATTATTAACAGAATCAGAGGATGATAATGAGAAGTAAAACAAGCCTTTAAAACACCATTTTCCCCTCCAGCCCCTCCCTCTTTCCCATTGACAGTGCAGGGAGACAAGGCATGGGGGTTTTGGTCAGTCCCTCACTCGAGATCTTCTGTTCCCTCAGGGAGAGGAGTCTTTCCTCCTTTCCTCTGCTGTGCCGTGGGGTCCCTCCCACAGGAGTCAGTTCTCTGAACTTCTCCAGCGTGGCTCCAATCTCACCAGCGGCAGTCTTGCCAAACTTGCTGCAAAGTGAGTCCCTCCCAGAGGCAAACAGTCTTCCCAAAACTGCTGTGGCACTGGTCACTCATGCACGGGGTGCAGTCCTCTAAGAATGGACTGCTCCAGTTTGGAAGCAAGGGCTCTCTCTATTTCTCTCTCTCTGGGAGCAGGGGCCCTCCCTCTGCACTGGGTCTCCCACTTGGATCACAGCTTTCTCTGGCATCCACCTGCTCCAGTGTGAACACTTCTCTCAGAGGCTGTGAGTGAATTTCTGCATCCCTCGTGGACTTCATGCATTACAAGGCAGAGAGCTGCTTCACCACAGTCCTCACCATGGCCTGCAGAGGAATCTCGGCTCCGGCACTTGGAGCACTTCCTCCCCCTCTTTCTTTACCACTGACCTTGGTGCTGCCATGCTGTTCTCCCTCACGCGTCCTCCCTTCCTCCTCTTCTCTGACTAGAAAAAATCTGCTGCCCATAGGCACCATTGCCAACGAGCTCCACCAATTCAAAGATTCCTGCAGATTCTCACAGTGCCAAGAGGTCAATTTCATTTAGGTTCTGTGCCAGGGAATTGCTTGCCATGTTTCTGCCGTTGGCCATGTGGCCAATGGTGCTGGCATTATTTGGTGCCTCTCTTCATGCGGGGCACCGGGAGGGGGAAGCCACTGTCACCACCCCCTCTGCCTTTCTGCCCCTTGCATGGTTGGCTTGGGGTGACCATGCCAAGGTCACCTTGCTATGGGCTGCACTGAGATGGCCCCAGCAGTGGTGCCATGCTATCCCTGGAGAAAAACTGCATGTCCAGTGTTTAAATTTTCTCAGAAATGCCATCCCAGAGGTTTTACCAGCCTCTCTACTTGGGTCAGCAGCATGTCCATCTTCAGAGCCATAGGAGGTTGGCTCTGTTGGACAAGCTTCCAGCAGCTTCTCACAGAAGCCACTTCTGTGGCCCTCCCCGCTACCAAAAAACCTGGCTGTGCCAAATCAACACAAAAGCAAAGTGACCAGATTTGAGCCCTCAGCTGAGAGTCCTGGGCTGTATAAATGCAGCTGAGAATGACCCCTTGGAACAATGAAATCAGAAAACTATTGCTGGAGGATTGTGGCGTGGTGATATGAAGTGTTTGCACAAGTATGGGAAGAGAACAATGCTGGGAGGGAAAGGGATCCTTGACGGACTGCAGGACAGATGGAGATACCAGTGGCTTCAGCTAGCTGAGGCAGCTGCTGTTCTTGCAACTTTTCCTGTAAAGGGAAAATTGAATAAACTCAGAGAACAAAGAAAATACAGCAACTTAGAAAGCAGTTTGTTGGAAATGTAGGTTTGGAGATTCTGGAGAAATGCACATAGGAAATGTTGGAGTGAACAGATTTGGGATAAGGTAAAGGAAATAACTGATGGACTTTCAGGCTGCAGAGAGCGTGAAGTGTGTGTGTGGAGGGGTGTTTTTGACTTTTAAGCTAAAATGAATCTTTATTATCGTAGATCAGAGTTCAGGAAGATGGCATGAAATAACTTGTAAGACTGTAGAGCAAAAAGGATGGGGCAGGTTCTAGGAGGTTCTTGGAGGATCATGAACTGCTCTTTGGGCTGGAGGGGACACAAATGACATGGTGTAGCTGGTGCATGAGGCTGAGCAGGTGTTCCTCCTGTGCAGGAGGCTGTGCCCAAATCTCTGGGGGCACTCCCAGTCTTTGTGTGTGGTATCGAGTGCTTCAGGTTCTGTAGCACAGTACAGCAGGAAAAATACTAGATTATTTCCATGTGGAAGTGGTACATGGGAATAACTCTTCTCTGTTAGTGTCACACCACAGTCTACACAGACTTTCTGACATCAGCACAAACTTGGGGACTAAACGCCCCAAAATATTAACTCCAAGGCCACAGCACTGGGACAGACAGCAGATCTAAACTGGGAGAGTTTGGAAGAGCAGTACAGAGTTTCTGCATTCTGTACCGGGAGAAACAGCAAAGACCAGCAAGAAAAGTAATTTGCATGCAGGAATGAGGATGGGTTTGTGAGGGGTTTCCCTGTCCAATGGCCCAACACAGGTGGAGAAGCTGCAGCTTCTTGTTCCCAGGTGCCAAGTGAGTCTGACCAGCATGAAACAGCAACAGTGGAGAATTTACATACTTGCATATGTCCTGTACAGATCCCTGCAGCAGCTGTGCTTAGACAGTTTCCCTGTAGCTGTCCTTGGATCTCAGGTCTCTCTAGTTTCTGACACTGAGAAATAGGAGCTCCTGAGTTCCATTCCCTTGGTCCTGTTGCTCAGAACCCTTCACACAAAATGGATAGTGACTTTTCATGCACGGCTTTCCATTCCCTGCCTTTTGTTCCTCCTTTAAACATCCCCAAATCACACACAGAATCATTTGGTTGGAAAAGACCTTTAAGATCATTGAGTCCAACCCAGACCTAACACCTCAACTAAACCCTGGCACTGAATGTCATATCCAGATTTTTTTAAACACATCCAGAGATAGTGACTCCACCACTTCCCTGGGCAGATGATTCCAGTATTTTGTAGCCGCATTTCTCTTCACAGAGAAAAGCAAGGCACAACTTCCCAAGAATATTTTTGGGATTCACATTCTCTGAACCTCAGAGAAAGAAAAACCAATTCTTATCTCATTTACTGCTCCTGTGTTGTTCACAAGTGGAATGCATTGTGGAAGATTGTTTACCTGAAGGGAATTGGTAATTGTATTCTGGTGTGAGTGTTTAGATTCACTGACCAATTCAGTGTGTGTGTGTGTGTGTGTGTGTGTGTTTGTGTGTGTGTGTTTGGGGTGGGGGGGGGAGACGACTGTTGGCTGACAGTCATGAGATTCTGGGCAGTTGAGTTGAGTTGGGTGCTTGTGCAGATTTAGATGTAGCATAATTTAATATAGAATAATATAGTATAATAAAGTAATTAGTTGGCCTTCTGATATCCATGGAGTCTTCTATGTCATTTCTCCCTGCCATGGGCCTTGTGTTGAATAATATAGTATTTTATCCCCCTTCATGTTAAAAACCTTTTCCTAACATGCAACCTAAATTTCCCTTGAGACTGTGTCCTCTTGTTCTGTCAGTTGTTGCCTGGAGAAAGAGACCAAACCCCACCTGACTACAACCACCTTTCAGGAAGCTGTAGACCGTGATAAGGTCACCTGAGTCTCTTTCTCTCCAGGCTAAACAATCCCAGCTCCCTCAGTTGTTCCTCACAGGGTTTGTGTTCCAAGCCCCTCACCAGCCTCATTGCCTTCTCTGGTACTCCAGCATCCTAATGTCCTTCCCAAACTGAAGGGCCAGAACTGGACACAGCACTCAAGGTGCAGCCTCACCAGTGCCGAGTACAGGGGAAAAATGACCTCCCTAGTTCTGCTGGCCACACCATTTCTGGTCCAGGCCAGGAGCCATTGGCCTTTTTGGCCACCAGGGCACACTGCTGGCTCACGTTCAGCTGGCTGTTGACCAGCACTCCCAAGTCCCTTTGTGCCTGGGCACTGTCCAGCCACACCGTTCCCAGCCCAGAGCATTGCAGGGGATTATTGTGGCCAAAATGCAGGATTGGATTATTAAACTTCATCTTACTGGACTCTGCCCATCCCTCCAACCATTCCAGGTCTCCCTGCAGAGCCCTCCTACCTTCCAACAGATGGACACACGCTCCCAGCTCAGTGTCATCTGCAGATTTACTGATGAAAGACTCAATCCCCTCATCCATGTTGTCAATAAAAACATTGAACAGAGCTGGCCCCAGCACAGAGCCCTGAGGGACACCCCTGGTGCCTGGCTGCCAGCTGGATGCAGTGCTGCTCACCAGCACTGTCTGGGCCGGCCATCCAGCCAGTTCTGAACCCAGTAAAGAGTGCTCCTGTCCCAGCCAAGGGCTTCAGCTTTTCCAGGAGTGCACTGAGGGAGACAGTGTCAAAGGCCTTGCTGGAGTCCAAACAGACACATCCACAGCCTTTCCCACATCCACCAGGGGGGCCACCTGGTCATAAAAGGAGACCAGGTTGGTCAAACACGACCTACCCCTCCTAAACCCCTGCTGGCAGGCTCTGATAGCCTGGCCATCCTCTAAGTGCTGTGTAATGACACTCATAAACCGTTCCACTTCCTTACCAGGTACCAAGGTCAGACTGACTGGCCTATAATCGCTAGGATCCTCCTTCCCATCCTTGTTGTGAATGGGCATCACAGTCATCTGGAACCTCCCCAGTGAGCCAGGACTGCTGGTAAATGATGGAGAGCAGCTTCACCAACTTATCTGCCAGCTCTCTCATCACCCTGGGGTGGATCCCATCTGGGCCCAGAGATTTATGAACATCCAAGTGGCTCAGCAGTTCTCTGACAGCCTCCTCCTGGATAATAGGGGGATCATTCTGCTCCCTGACACCATCTACCAGCCCAGGAGGACAGCTGTCCTGAGGACAAGTCATCTTTTCACTAAAGACTGAGGCAAAGAAGGTGTTAAGCTCTTCTGCCTTCTCCCCATCTGCAGTTACCATAACAGACTCCCAGTAGGATGTCAGCCTTGTTGGCCTTCCCTTTAATTCTTACCCATAGGCATTCAACTTCATCGTCATTAGTTTCAATACCCATGGCATCAAGCGCCTTGTGCAATCCTCAAATGCGTTTCTGGAATCACACTGCTCTCAGGCAGGGACCCTTCTCAGCCTGGGAGTCTCTCTGGAATGTTGCTCCTGCCTAGACTGTGAGACAGCTGGACCAGGATAGACCAGGATGGCCCATGATGGACCAGGATGAACCAGGATGGCCCATGATGGACCAGAATAGACCAGGATGGCCCAGGATGGACCAGGATGGCCCTGGATGGACCAGGATGACCCATGATGGATCAGGATGGACCAGGATGGCTGCCAGCTGTGCTCAGCTGTGCCTGGGAAGAGCTGGGTTGGGTGCTGTGTTCACTCTCTGCATTACTTAGATTCCATCCCTGTTTCTTTGTTTGTGGAGATGAGCCAACAAGAACGGCAGAAATAAAATTCTTGGGGAAAGGTGGCCTGGAACACAGCATCTCTTAGGGAACAGCAACAATGAGGAGGACCTTGAAGAGTTATTGGATGAGAAAATTAGACACGGTGAAGAAGAAAAGGTTAAAAGCTGCAAATAATCAGTGCAAACAATATTAGTGAAAACATGTCAACATAACTGCATTTCCCTTTGTTTCAGAGACAAAGAGCCTGGGATGTTGGAGCACTTGGCAACGGCTTCTCTGGGGCTGGGCTGAAAGCACCTCCTTGATGGGAGCTGCTGAGAATGAAGGCAAAAATTGATTTTTTTCTCAGGGGAAGGTTTGCAAGCAGGGGAAATTCAGAGAGAAGTCGAGACAAACATGTTTTGCTGAGCTCTGTCTGAGGACCATCTTCCCAAACTGGAATTATTCCAGCTCATGAGAACAATGACAAAGGTTTCTGGGACTTCACAAGTGCACTGAACATTGTCTGGCAAGTTGATGAACATGTTGAAGAGTAGTGACATGAGTGTTTGTCCTCATTAGGGACAGGTCTTTCTGTCTTTGACTGAAAATGCTTTGCAGCCAACATCCTTCTTTCCTAAACATTAAGCACCTCCTCTTGAAAAATGGGCTGTTACTTTGACGATACAAAAAAAATATTTAGGAGTTTGTCTGGAATCATTTTTGTTCTTTCACTGTCCCATAAATAATTCTAACCAAAACTACTGCTTGGTTTTCAGACCAACCTGTCCTTTTTTGAAATGCCTCCTGTTTCGTGCTCTGGGATGATGTTAGGGAATGCCTTCACCTGGACAGCTGGCAGGGTTGGATGGAGCCCTTTGGAATGACACTCATTGGTGATGCTCAGCAGTACAGACTTTGTGTGCATCTGCCTTCAGAGCTCAGCATCTCCTTTGAAACCTGGGCAAGAACTTGTCAAGCTCTTGCTTCCCAGGCGTCTGCTGAGGTACTTGACCATAATGTTGAGGTACATGACCACCTCTTCTCTTGATCCAGGTCAATGGAGCCAGGCTGGGAGAGCTGGGGGTGCTCACCTGGAGAAGAGAAGGCTCCAATGAGAGCTCAGAGCCCCTTGCAGGGCCTGAAGGGGCTCCAGGAGAGCTGGAGAGGGACTGGGGACAAGGGATGGAGGGAGAGGACACAGGGAATGGCTTCCACTGCCAGAGGGCAGGGATGGATGGGAGCTGTGGGAATTAGGAATTGTTCCCTGGGAGGGTGGGCAGGCCCTGGCACAGGGTGCTCAGAGCAGCTGTGGCTGCCCCTGGATCCCTGGCAGTGCCCAAGGCCAGGTTGGACACAGGGGCTGGGAGAAGCCTGGGACAGTGGGAGGTGTCCCTGCCATGGCAGGGGTGGAATGAGATGGGTTTTAAGGTCCTTTCCAACCCAAACCATTCTATGACTCTGTGGTTCTGGGGTAAATTGAAGCCATGCAAGTGAAAAGTTCCCACAAGAGACAAGTTCTACTGGTGCAGCAAAGGAAGCAAACTCCAGCAGGACACTAATGTGACAATGAATAGCAAAAAAACCTTCCAGAATTGTTTGAGTTCTTGTCCTTGCTGTCACAGGCTGCTCTGGTTGTTTCATTAAATGTCTCCAGGGAACCCTGGTGTCTTGTGCACCACAGGAAATGTCCAAGGGATTGAGAATCTTCCCTGGACATCATCAGGGAGGGGATATCCCAAGGCTTGTTCCTGTGCCAGAGTTGAAAGTTCTTACTGCTGCCAGTGCCTCTGAGGTGCCCAGACCTCTACCGCACTGCTGCGTCGAGTGCACTTCACTCCCCTGAGAGCGGGGGGGGGAGGCGGCGGCAGCGGCTAGCTTGGAGCACAGCAGCAGCTAGCAGCTAGGGGCACTACCCGGATGCATCAGGGACGTCTGAGCAGCGCCTTCGACAGGGCAGCAATATCGAGAGGAGCGGCAAAAGCGGAGAAGCTTGAGAGAAAAGAGGGTCTTAACTCTGGTGCAATCCAGAGATTTAATGTCTCATTGTCTCCAGGGGATCCACGCAGGAAAAGGCGAGGGACAATGAGTAACGGCAGTATATGAAGGGGTGTAACATAGGTACAAGAACCAATGGGGGAAACTGAGGAGGGGAATTGAATATAACTGACATGGACAAGAACTAATGATATAAAAGCTAGGGAGGGGCTCGGAGCACCGGCCCAATCACCCTCTGAGGAAGGGAGAAGTTTCTGGAAGGATGGGGGGGTTTCAGGAGATGAACAGGGCTCTGGAGGAGGGGAAAATGTAACAAGTGGGGTGGCTGCTAAGGGAACGGGGGTGGAGACAAGGGCTTGGCAGCCTTCCCAGAACAGGAGGGAACCAACTCAGGGAGAGGGGGAAACCAGGGCTGAACCATCAACATAGGCTTAGGGATGCAAAATGGGGAGAACAACATCAACGGGGAAAACAATACAAATGGAAACTGAACCCACACCACAACAGACCTCAGTGCTGGAAGGAGCTGTCCCAGTGCTGGGAGGACCTCTCCCAGGGCTCAAAGGGCCTCTCCCAGGGCTGGAAGGGCCTCTCCCAGTTGGAACAGCTGCCATAGTGCAAGGTGACTGCCTTGGCTACAGCCTGAGTCCAGTGCCCTGTGACTGCTGCAACATTGGGTGGATGTGAACTCAGGGTTTCTGATTTGAGTTTTATTGCCTTCTATTTCAATGTTCTGTGTTACAAAAAAGAGCTCTGAGGAGAAATTGAGCTCCAGGCTGTTATTTTTATAAACTGTTAGAACTTTCTGTCCATTAGCCATTCTGACATCTTCCAGCTCCCTTTCATGCCTCTCCCTTGCTGTCTTTGTCAGATTTCCTTTCCTCACCAAAATGTTACCGACAGCCCAAGGTTGAGGATGACCCCACTCTTGATAATCTCTCTGACACATCCAAATTTATTCCCTTCCTCCTGGCTTCAGGACTTCCTCCTGCTGAAGCTGATGATGCCACAGGGGCTAAGAAACCAAACATCTTTAATACAGACAAACAGGAAAAGGAACAGAACAGTATAAAAAAAGGTTTCTTCAAACTGTGCCCTCAACTTTAAGCTACCTCAGGGTTTCACGGCTTATACCTTCCAAAGTGAGACATTTCACACTCCGTAGAGATTGAAACACTTTAAATGAGACTTCCCAGGCTGGTAACCCCTGGTGTACTCAATACACCCAGATTCCAGCCCCTGGCATTTCTCTCCCCACCTCCCAGCACCTGCTCCCCTTCAAGCCTGCACTGGTGTCATGGTTTAAGAGGAAATGAAGTTTTTTGTGATGGTGTGGGCAAGCCAATCGGTGTTCAGATTTAATATTGGCACCTGGTTTGTCCACTGAGGGCATGGATAGGCCTCTGAGAACACAGGGGTTAAAAGCTGTGATCTCCAGGGGGAACTTCCTCTTTGAGTTCCGGCTTGGGACTGAGCAGACCCTCAAACCCTCCCTGCCTGGCCGAGCTGGGCAGGGGGGGAGGGGAGCCATGTGGCCGGAGGGAGGTAGGCCAGGCCTGGGCCCAAGGGTGGAGGAGAACATTGCAAGGGCTTCGGGCAGCCATCCCCCATTCCCCGCCCCCCCCCCCCCCCCCCCACCCTGGAGAGAGGGAGAGAGAGCCAGAGCCGGTGCCGGTGCCGGTGATAGTGGCCCGGCGTGAAGGAGAAGGGGGGGGTGCCCAGCAGGGCAGCCAGGCGTGGGAGTTGATGAAGCAAACCGGCAGAGCCTGGGACTTTTAACCCTTCTGGGGAGGATGGAAACCTTGCAAATGCTGATTCCTCCTGAAGTTGATGAGATTGAGAGGATGTTGAGAAGAATCCTAGGTGGGAGGAGATGATGGAGTGGCCTTTGGCTGGACTTTGCTTGTATAGCCACAGCAGAACCCCTTGTGTTCCTGTGACACAGAGACTGCATTCTAGGGGGAGGCGATGGCTCAGAGCCAGGAGAGTGCAGTGATGTGGAGGAGTGAACAGAGACGATGGGTGAGGAGGAGGGTGGTGGTGCCCTCCGCTTCGAAGAAGAGGAAGAGGAAGATGATCTCTGTTCAAGAGACCCCTCGGCCCCAGGGGGTGAAATTTGGGGGGGACAGGTGTCCCAAAAGGAGAGGGACTGTGCTCTTTTTGGAACTGGACAAAGCATCCTTAAAGGGAAAAACCCTAGAAGCAGCTCTAGTCCATGTGCAGTGGTGAGAGCACTGCACATGGAAGGAAGAGGTCACTATGGCAGAATGTTCTCCGGGCGGTGTCACATGTGACACAGAAACACGAGAAGTTTCGACTGTTTCCTGGGGAAGTCTGTGGTGCAAGAGGGACTTCTCTCTTCTCGAGGAATTGAGAACTCATTATCTAAAGGGTGGATTTGGTGGTAATGGAATTGGAAATCTAGGTGGGGGGAGTAGGAAGAAATTTGGAAGGTTTTCATCTTGGGTTCTATGTGTTTTGTGTGTTTTCCTTAGTGTTTTCCTTTGTAGTTTTAGGTTAATAAAGGTTTTTTTCCTTTCAACCTCAAGTTGGAGCCTGCTCTGCTCTGTCTCTGATCACATCTCACAGTGGGTGCCAGGGAAGGAGGTGATCTCGTGGGGGCACTGGCATTGCGCCAGGCTCAAACGATGACAACTGGCAAGTACTGACTTCTGTCCTCACTTCAACTCCACACTAAGAGCTGGAAACCCAGAACTTGCACTCCTGGGAAAAGTGTGGCCAAAGTGCCTTTAAACCCATGTACCTGTGTGAGCTGAGAGCTGTAAAAGCACACAGCTCCTCGTTGGGGTTTATGTTCCAATGCAAAGCTCATTTTGCTGTCTTCAATTAAGATTTTTATTATTTTTACCATTTGAGGTTCATTAAGGGTTTTACTGACAAAGTTTCAACTGAAGTTAATAATTTGCACAAAATAAAATTCACTTTTATAAAAGCTCTGCCAAAAGCCTGGGGAATGTTCCTGCAGCTCTTCCTCTCAGAAGCCAACACCTCTGCTTGGGATTTGCAGTGCTTTGGGGGAGAACCCTCTCGTTGCACTGAAGGTCTTGTAGGAGGCAGGGCGTGCTCCTGCCACCACCTTCATCTTCACTCTGCTCTTCCCTGTGCCTCAGGGCTCAGCCGGAGCTCCTCAGGATATTCTCAAGTTTGCTCTTCCCTCCTGCCTGAGGGCCAGGCAAAAACTTCATCAGCCAGACACAGCATGCAATTTCTCCTAAAAGTCATGAATTTCCTGTCATGAGGACCAACGGGGATTGTGGACATTTCTGATCAGAGAAGCTGCAGCTGTTTCTTAATATCTGAATATTGTTCCATCCAAAAGTGCATCACAAGAGTGCTGGGGATTCTCCATCCTTGGAGGAGCATGTTTGAATGTTGCTTACACTGTCTGCTGGTTGAGAAGGAACAAATGTATAAATCAGATCCTCCAGTGAGAGGGAGATGCAACAGAAATGCAGATATATTGAGAACCACTTGTTTTTCCCAGGCTCTGTGTCCCACTGTTTTAAAATAGGAGGGATGAGGCCCTCTCCTGGGAACAGGAGTCATATTCCTTTGGCTGGAGGAGTCCTCTCAGCAGCAGAGGACAGAGCTGGGAGGGTGCATGGCCCCTCTCTCTGCTGTGCTGTGATCGATGGCTCAGAAACACTCTGGAGGGAATTTTGTTTTGTCTGTTTAAGGATTGGTTATATTAAACATTTCTTTCATCCACAAATTTCTTCCTTTCAGTCTGAAATGGGTTCTCCCCCTGAAATTTCAGTTCTGACCCCAAATGTGTCTGTATGGTGAGTCCCAGGGCATGAGGGCTGGGTTTTACAGTGCATTTATCATGATCCAAAATCCTCAGGGAAGAGAGCTTACCATGTAAATCCATCCTTCAGTGTCCTGGTTGTCACTCACACTCCAGGGCACCACGGGGGCAGGCAGGACTCCTCTGCTTGTTTGGACAAGCGCTTCAAACACTTGTTAAACTCCTGGAGCTGCAACCCCTCTTTGGGCTGCTGGGGAACTTGAGGGCTGACATCCATCCGTGTATTAACAACCACTCCAACATGGCCATGGGCAGACCTTTCTTTAACCTGTCATCACACTCAGTAGTGCCAGGAGGAGACAGAGTTCACAGGGATCACTGGGATCACCAGAGCCATTTCCAGCAGTCACTACTCTCAACATGCAGGCAGCCCTTGGGGCTCCTGGAGTTCGTGTTAAATCAGCACATAAAAACACCTCCTGCTCCTTCCTGGTGATTTGAATTCTGTACATTTGTAGAAGGAAAGACTCTTCCAACACTTCATCAAAATCGTTATTCATGCTCAGTTTACTGTTTGTCTGGTTTTTAAGGACAACTGAAATACATCATAAATGTCTCATGAGCAAACAAAGGTGTTAATCTATTTGCTAAGCATGGCTGCTGTTTGCTGTGCTGCAGAGAACATGATACAAAACCAGCCTTTCTCTGACACAATGTCAGGCATGCCTAAAGAACGCCCTCCATCTGTCTCTGGGGGCATGGGAACATCAGGGATGTGGCCTGGACTTCAAAGGCTGCACCTGATGATCTTGGAGGTCTTTTCCAACCCTAACGATTCTGTGATTCAAAGAGAGCACAAAAGGGAAGTTGATTTGATGCAGGACATTGTTGTCACCAGAGTCCCAAGACACCCAGCTCTGGGTTTCCATGCCAGGGCAGAGCTGTCCCACACAGGGTAGGAAATGGGAAACGTGTCCTTCAGACACCTCTATCAGATGTCCTGCAGGACACCACCTGCTTGTGGTCCCAAGCAATGTGCTGTGATGTGGGGACAAGGAAATCTCCTTGGCCACCCAGGGCTTGGCCAGGGTTGTCTATGGGTGAGAACCTGGCCAGGCTCAGCGTGCAGAGATCAACTGCCTCAAGGCACCTGGCTTCCAGCCTGGCCTCAAATATCCTTCATGTGAGAGGAGAGTGACCTCCTACTCCCTGCTGCCGACACCCAGGGAGGGCTGAGGAGCACCAGCTGAACTGGCTGGGGTGGCATCATTATACTTCAGCTGGTCTTGTGCCCTTTCCAGGAGGTCCTCAGTGCCAGGGTGTCCAAGGAGAATGATCCCTGTTTGTAAAATAAATGAAGCCACAGGGGTAACTTCTTAGCCAGATAGCTGGTTCCCTGCAGGGTAAGCGCCCCAGGCAAGCAGTCTCAGGGCTGGACACCTCAGCCCTCTGAAGGCTGGGGTGCCCTAGGCCAGACTGCGGCACAGCCGTGGCCCCTTGCTAGCTCAGTGATTGTCAGCTCTTAGTGATATCAGCTCTTTTATGGATTCAGCTCTTAGCTTGCTCGTAGGGGCTGTGGCTGGTTGTGGCTCCTGGAAGGTGGATGAAGAGAGAGAGGGAAGGCGGCTCAGAGTGTTCCACGATGTTTATTCTGAGGGTCTCACAGAGGGTCTTGAAGCTGCTCTTCCAAAGGAATGGGCCCAGACAGCTTCTTTTATAGGGTTAGGGAGGATTGAAAACTGACCAATTGTAAGGGTTAGGGAAACTAGCCTATTGGGGTCACAGAGAGATAAGCAGGCCTGGAGGTCCAGAGTGAGGACTCCTGGTTCAATTCCTATGACTCAGCAAATACCTATCTCTAAACATCCCTCCACGGAGCTGTAGCCGGCCTTGTGTCTGCTACACCTGTTGGTCCTCATGACAGGAAATTCATGACTTTTAGGAGAAATTGCATGCTGTGTCTGGCTGATGAAGTTTTTGCCTGGCCCTCAGGCAGGAGGGAAGAGCAAACTTGAGAATATCCTGAGGAGCTCCGGCTGAGCCCTGAGGCACAGGGAAGAGCAGAGTGAAGATGAAGGTGGTGGCAGGAGCACGCCCTGCCTCCTACAAGACCTTCAGTGCAACGAGAGGGTTCTCCCCCAAAGCACTGCAAATCCCAAGCAGAGGTGTTGGCTTCTGAGAGGAAGAGCTGCAGGAACATTCCCCAGGCTTTTGGCAGAGCTTTTATAAAAGTGAATTTTATTTTGTGCAAATTATTAACTTCAGTTGAAACTTTGTCAGTAAAACCCTAATGAACATCAAATAGTGAAAATGATAAAAATATGAGTTGAAGACAGCAACACTAGCTCCACATCCTGCCAGACACTCCTGACACCTAAGGCTGAAAGCATCCCTGGGGGATGGCCAGGCCCCAGACTGTCTGGAGCAGTGTCCCCTGCCTGGCAGAGCAGCCCCTGTGCTGACAGAGGAGCCCTGCAGAGCATCTCTAGGACTCTTCCCACCTCAGTCTCCAGCAGTTACAAACTGGCTCAGCCCGGTTGGTAGGAGGTGTAGTAATGTCCTTTCTCAAATATGTCAGTGTTAACACTGCTACTTGGCTATTCTCATTATGCCTATAAATTCCAATCCCTGTGGGGTTGTGCACTACAGATGTGCAAATCCAGCTTTACCATCCATTACTTCAGCATTTCTGGGTTGTGCTCAGCATGATTTAAGTGAAGAACAGTGGTGGCTGATGGCTGCAAAGGCATCTGAGTGTGCTGGGGATTTAAGCAGAACCACTCAGACACATCACTTTGAAAAGTGGCTTTTCTGGGAGAAAAGGGCTTTTTGGAAGGAGTTTTGCTGAGTGAATATGAAATCAGTTTGGCCATAGCTCCTTGGGAGGGAGAATATCTGTTCCTCATGTTTGTGCTCGGATCCAATCAGCACAGACCAGCATAGCCACTTAATGGGCTTGTGAGTGCTGCTAATTGAACACTCCCTCCCTGCTCATTTCCTAAGAATTGCTTCAAGAGCCAATCACTCCACTCTTGGCCAGTTGATGGATGAAGGTACCTCCTCACATTTGCTCTTGGATGTAAATCAGCCCCTGAGGTACCTTATTTTTGAGTGGGAAAGCTTTTGGATCTTCTCTGTGTTGTCAGAAAAAGCCAAGAAATGAGAAGCTGACAGAAGCAGAAGGAGCTGGAAGACTCGACAGGGCTCAGTTGCTACCTCTGTGTTGGCAGATGGGATTGAAGGGGCAGTGATACTCCATGTGAGATCAGAGTATTCTGGATCTGCTTTTCAATAAAAAGGCTTTTTTCCTTCATAAACATTGAAATCTTCAAAATATCCAGGTGCACATCAGTGTGGTTGGAGATTTCTCACATGCAAGTAGTTGTTTGCTATAAGAAAATTATCATCAGCTATGAAAAAGGGGAAGAGAAGAGAAAGAGAGATCACAGGGCTTTTTCTAGTCTAATTTTTGAATCAGCTCCAGAAAGCATGTCTTCACTACAATAAATTGATGCAGGATATGTTTGTGCGGCTATTGTGATACACCTGTAATTTCCCTCCTCCTGTTTATAAAAGCCTCCGAACATGATCACAGAATAAAACCAATAAAGAGCAATTCCAGCCAGTTCCCTCATTTATAGGATGAATCTCACACTGTGAATAATGAAGAGTGAATGGCTGAAGTAAATAGTTGACAATCAATCTGCCTGGCTGGGCTCGGGACATGCAATCAGACAAGGTGCAGCACAGTCCTGCTGGATGCAAGGTCACTGTCTGGAAACAAAAATGCAGGTTGCAATTACCCAGTGGGGGATTGCACCCTGAGGAGCACAGAGAGAGTGGGGCCATGGTGGAAAATGAGGAACTGTAGGGTTAAGATGTCCATGATCCAGGAGAGATAAACTGCACACCAACAACAAATCTGAGGGACACACAGCCAGGGGAGGTCAGGGCTGCTACCAGCAGCCAGAAAGAGGAGATGGAATGGATCAAGCTGGGGTGATGGGAGTGCCGTCCTTCAGCAGAGGTGGTGTTGCAGCGAGTCCACCTTGTTCCCACACTGCCTCTCTGGAGATCCCCCAGGACTTGGAGCTGCTGAACACCTCGGAAAAGACACCATGGAGGTCCAGACCTTCTGGACCTTCCCTTCTCTTCCAGGGAACAAGCCCTGGAAGTGTTCTGGGTGAAGCTAAAGAACCTGGTGTAGCCTTTCAGGGCCCTTTGTGTGGCTGGGTAGTTGGGGCAGGAGCCACGGCCAGACACATTGCACTCCTTCCACTGTATTCCCATCAAATCTGAGAACTCCTCCCCACATCACTGCCCCTCTGAGCCTGGGAAGCAGGGACCTGGCTGCTGGGGCTGAGACACACAGGGTGGAGCTGGTGATGCTGTGTGCTAGAAGGCTGATGAGGACTAGGAAGAAAGCTGGGATTCACAGGGATAGGAAAAGAGGAGAATCACTGTCTTTGAGAAGGATAGAGGGAAGCAGGCCAGGAAGGCACAGTGGGCAGGGCCATAGTTGTTGAAGGGTTGGGAATGGGCAGGACAGGGCTCCTGGCAGATCCATTCATGGCCTAGTGCATCCAGAGGTTCCTTGGACCAGGAAAAGGAGCAAAGGAAAAGGTCTGGAGAGAAAATGGCTGGGTACAATCAGTCACCAGACACCAGCCAGTGCTCCCAGGATCCCTCTGTGGAGCCGCAGCCCATCTGGGAAAGCAGAACATGGGGACAAGGATTTTACTGGAAATGTGGAATGTGGGTACTCAGAGGTCTTTATAAAGTGAGTATTGGCAGAGCAGTCAGCTTGGTGTATGCACAGACTTGAGGGGAAATAGAAAACCCAAATCTGAGCTGAACATTTTCATTGCTCTTCAGAGAAGCCAGCAGAGCTGTCTCTGACACCCTGAGCTCGGGTGCTGATGGTTTGTGGGTGTAACCTGTGGTCAGCAGCGCCACAGATCCAGCCCTGGCTCTCGGGGTGTTCACACTGCACAGCATGAAGGATTAAGCCCTGCAGGTCTCAGACTGAGCAGCATCTGCCTGGTATTGCCTTTCCTAGGAAAATTATGGATTCTTGGTGGCAAGCTAATAAACCAATCAGCAGTAATTAGCATCTTCTGAGAAATGAACTGTCAGGTGGCGTTCAAGGAGTGGAACATCTTGCCTGAGTGAAGTCAAGTGTGCAGGAGCCCTGAGCCAGGTGGGGCTGTTCTGTGGGCTTCTCTCTGGAGCATTGTCCCCAAACCCGCAGCAGAGGAGGGGAGCCTGGACTGACATTTCAGATTCACACAGCACTTCTGGAGCAAGCTGGCTCCTCTGCCTTCCTTTCCAGAGGTTTTTCCTGCAGTCTGGAGCCCTGCCTTGAACAAGGAACATGCTCCCAATGGGCACATTGGGTCATGGGGCTGGCCCAGATTTGATCCATTACTAAAATGGTGCTTTTTGCTTTGTGGAATACCTAAATTTATAATAGAAACACTTCAATCAAAATTCAAAATTACCAGACCCAGAACTGCCCATTGACACCCTCATTTTCCTGCCATCACACTGAATTCTGCACTTTCTGTGTTCCCACATTGCAGTGGGATGGAAGCTTCTCTCCAGCACACACCACGAAACATCAGAAAAATGATGCTGTCCTACCTTCAGATTTGGGCTAAAAGATTTTCATGAGAATGAAGCAGTCTGGAGAAGTTTAAATGTTTTCCCTGTCTATAAAAAAAAAAATAACCTGAGAATTTTCAGTCCATAGAACAAGCACATTATCCCTCATCCTCCCATCCTGGTGACTTGCCATGTCCTGCACATGCTGAGAAAGGGAAGACAGAACACATTGGCAAGGTCTCTGCTCGCTGTGTACCAGCACTGCTCCCTCCAGAGCCCCAGATCAAGCTGGAAATACAGCTGTGCTCCTCTCTCTGCTGAGCTGCTCCCCCATGCTGCTGTCAGCTGAGCGGGGTTGCTCAGAGCTGTGATAAGTGGGTGAGAAGAGGCCCCTGAGGATGGTGATGGGAACCATCTGGCACATGTGTGGTGACATATTGCTGCCAGACCTGCACTTCCAGCTCCATTAGCCTCAATTAGAGTGCATTGGAATATTTAGCACAGGTTCAAGTGAGAGTGGCTGGGAATGGTGCTGGGCTCCTCAGTGGGGCTGCTGGCTTGGCTCAGCAGGAGCCAGTGAGAAATGCTGGGTGAGCACAAACCCCTGTGGCTGGGAACGAAGAGTGATGCTGTCAGGGCACCCTTGGAGCTCATCATGCTGCTGTGTCAGCAGCCTCTTGAGGCTTTAGGGAGAGCTTAGAGCCCCATTCAGTGCCTAAAGTGGGGCCTAAAGAGGCTGGAGAGGGACTTACTGGAAAGGCCTGCAGAGATAGGACAAGGGGTAGTGGGTTTAAGCTGAGGACAGTGGATTTAATTTGGATATTAAGAAGAATTTGATCCTTGTGAGGGTGGGCAGGCCCTGGCACAGGGTGCCCAAAGCAGCTGTGGCTGCCCCTGGATCCCTGGCAGTGCCCAGGGCCAGGCTGGACACTGGGGCTTGGAGCAGCCTGGGGCAGTGGGAGGTGTCCCTGCCATGGCAGGGGTGGCATTGGGTGGGCTTTAAGCTTTCCCACCCAAATCATTCCATGATTCTGTGATTCTACGACATGCTGTGTGTGAGGCACACAAAGAGCACAGGGAAGGCCACTGAGGGTTGGGGCTGAGGGAAGGTCCTGCCCAGCCCTGGCAATGGCAACACTGCTTGAGACAACCAGACGGGAATGAGCAACTTATGACTTCTGCATGTTGGAAATAAATGCCGGATATTTCATCCCATGTTGCCCTGGCATGCAGGGAGCAAGCTCTGCTCACCCTGGAGCCATGTCCTGCCCCTGTCTGGAACTCCCACATTTCCTCTCTCCACAGCACTGATCTGTGTGTACCCACAGCTTAGAGCCCTGCAGAGCTTCCCGGAGGAAATGGGGCACAGGGACAGGAGTGACTCTGCTCCCACTGCCTGGAAAGATGGGACTGTGCCGTGCCTTGCCAAGGACATGCAGAGGAGTGCCCACCAAAGGCCTCATCAAGGAAACCCTCATTAAGAACATCCTTGTGGAAATGCAGACTTGCTGTGAGCCCTGCTTAATTCCTGCTCTGTTTAATTGCCTCTGTGGGACACTGGGAGGAAAAGAAAAGCAAACATTAAAATACGCAGTGGGATGAAGATGTCAGTTGCTACCTCTGCTGTGATTATGCAGAGAGAGAGAGATCAGAGTGTGGCCACAGGCTGTGTATATCCCTACTCCAGTGGAGAAGTGTGGCTACAGGCTTGGCCCTCTTCAAATCCAACTACAGAGTTTATCTCTTGAACTGGATTTTCTCTCACTGCATTATTTCTCTGAACAAACACAAACAGGCACGGACCTATGGAGAAGGGCAGGAGTGAGTAGGCAGACATATGCATAAAATTAGAACTAATCAACTGCGTGTTCCCATCTAAAAGGCGTAATATGGGTCGACAACACAGTTCGTGACTCAAGTACCGGCTGGATAGAAGATAGAGAGGGTCAAAGAAAAGAGTAGAGGTGCAAAAGGAGATTAATAAGAGGTCGCCGCGTGCGTGGGGCAAGTAACCGGGTGAAAATCAAAACTGTTTTATCATATAGAAGCCTCTCAGTTTCACGTTGCTGTTGGCCTTGGCTCCAGCAATTTTCTCCTTTCCCAAATCTTCCTTATGGTCTAGCATCCTTGGGAAATTGTCTGATCTCGAGCCAAACTGAAGTAAGTGGATAAGCATTGGACCTGTGTAGAAGTGTGAGGTGTCAGCGTCATCTCTCATCATGGCTTGTATGAATCACTCTCAATCTGGAATTAACGAATCTAGCTGAATAGCTTCCTGGCTAAGCATCTTAGGAATGTTACACGACACTCTTGTGGACGTTTACGTATACCTGACAACGACATTATTTATATTACATCACTGACGTACAAATCATCACATTGCTATTATTAATTTTGTAATCAGTTTTTTTTTACTTTTCTAGTCTGAAACAAAGACACATTGGTGCTCTCAGTCCCTTTCCGAGTAGGATTCTAAAAACCGGGGACGGTGGCGGAACGTGTGTTAAAAACAGAGTGAACGGGAGGGGGATTCTTTCTTTCGTTCTTTCACTTTCTGTCTTTCTTGTCTTTCTGTATCTTTCTCTTTCTTTCTTTTCTTTCTTGCTGATTCTTTTGCTCTCTGCTTTCTTCTTCGTTCTTTCTTTCTCTTATTCCTTACCTCATCTCTTCATTTTTCTCTTGTGTTCTTCTTCGTCTCTCCTCGTTTCTTCTCACTCCCCCCCTTGCCTCTTTTGTCCCCCTTCCTTTCTTCTCTCCCTCCTTTTCATGCCCTTTCACTGCCTTGTTCTCGTTTTGCTGCGTTTACTGTCGCGGTTTAATTCTCTGTTTCTTTTTAGCTTTGACGGGTTTCTCAAATTCTGTTGCTTGATCGTGTTTGTCTATATCTAGTTTCTGTATCGTTGTGGTGGTTGCTTCTATAGTCTTTCTTTTTCTGCGGCTACTTTCTCTCTTGGAGTCTCGCTTCGTCCCTTTCCCGTTTCTTTCTAGTTCTCCGCTTTTCTTCGAACGGTGTCTTTGTTGGATCTCCCCAACTTGTCTCTCTCTATGTTTTCAATCTCTTTTCTGTGAGTGCGTTTTGCAGGGCAAAGATTCGATACTCGGAAACCGAGCAGTTTTACACCTTCTCGTTAAGCGGGTTCAGATTAGGACTTTCTTCCCATTTTCCTGCGGGGGCCTTTTCACTCTCTGTTTCTTATGCCTTACTTTTCTCGCTCTTTCTATTCTGTTCTTCTTTCTATTCTTTTTCCGTCCTCTATTCTCTCGTGCTTCCGTTAGTTGCCTTGCGCATTCCTTCCGTGCCGTTCGCTGTCCTTGCTCCTTTCAGCTTCCTTTCCCAATTATCCCTTTTCCTTTCACTTCGCTTCCTTCAGTTTTCACTTCCTTCCTTCCTTCCTTCCTTCCTTCCTTCCTTCCTTCCTTCCGTGCTCGGCTTCCTTCCGTTCCTTCCGTCCTTCCTTGCGCCTTCCATCTTCCTCATTCCTATCCTGATTCAACGTCCTTATCTCTTCTCGTTCCTTCCTTTTCCTTCCTTCCTTCCTCCTCCTTGCCTCGAACCGCTCAGGTCCCGTCCGGCTCCCTCCCTCCCTCTCCTCCCTCCCTCCCTCCCTCCCGTCACTGCCTTCTTTCCTTGTTAGGCCCTGGCACAGGGTGCCCAGAGCAGCTGTGGCTGCCCCTGGATCCTTGGCAAATGTCCAAGGCCGGGTTGGATGTGGTTTGGAGTAATCTGGGATAGTGGAAGGCGTCCCTGCCATGGCAGAGGGTGGGAATGAAGCTTTAATGTCCCTTCCCCCCCAAACCATTCTATGATTTAATGATTCAATGGTTCTAAATTTCAGCTGAACTGATGACTTGAGTCAAGCCCTTCCCTGTGTGCAGCACCACGCTTCTAGTTGAGTTGCTTCCTGGGAATTGCCTTTGTTTCTGCATCAAAATGCTCTGAGGGGATCCTCTCACACCTCGGACATTGTTTTGATCACAGGTTTAGCCCCCAGAAATTTCAAGGAAAAATAGAGTAACTGGCAGCTTTGGTGGTGTTCATGTCCCCAGTGGGCCACCTTGCCCTGGGGAGTGCAGGAGGAGGTGACAGGAGCAGCTGAGCAAGGCTGAGGTGGAGAAGCTTTTGGAAACCTGCTGGTGTGTGACACAGCAGCCACCACGGTGGACACACCTGTGCAACACTGAGAAGAATGGCCTCTCCTGGAGGGGAAAGGTCCTCTGAGCTCCCTGAAACCATTATTGGTGGTGCTGGGCTTGGGGATGGTGGCTCATGTGCTCTCCATGTGCTGCCACTCTCTTTAATAGCAATATAAGGAGTATTGCTATTAAGTTGCTATTGTATCAAATACAATCGTATTTGATACAGTTAAAACAGAAGGGCCTCGGCTTTGATCTTTGCCAACCAAAATGATTCCATGATCAAATGTCTGTCTGTGGTGTGCAGATGCTGCAGACAAACTTCTCATTGTGTTTGGATTAATGTGGTGCTGATGGAACTTGAAGGTTACTGGTCAAAACATATTTCGAGATCAGGCACTCAGAGACCAGCAAGCACTTGTGTGGAACCTTAAACTCTCCTGAGGTGCTTTATTGAGAGAAGAGTGTCTGGAGCCCTGTTAAACCCATGGAGACACTGATGTCTCCAAAAGCAAAACTATTTTGATGTTTTCCAGCCTGCTGGGGTTAAGGAATAGTTTTTATGGACACAATTATCAGTCATGGCCCTGTCTGGATGGCACATCCCCATCATATGCTCACTCTGCTGTGACCTGTCCTGATGTGGCCATGCCCAGAGTGAGTGACTGTTGTGGTGTTGTGGGTCCCCAGGACAAGGGGAGAGATGAGAATCTGATTCCAAGTTCTCAGAAGACTGATTTATTATATTATGATATGATATGATATGATATGATATGATATGATATGATATGATATTAAAAGAAATTATATACTAAAACTATACTAAAGAAAGAGAGAGGAGACATCAGAAGGCTGAACAAGAATGAATAATAAAAACCCGTGACTGACCAGAGTCCTGACACAGCTGGACTGTGATTGGTCATTAAATTAAAACAATTCACATACTGGGTAAACAATTCTCCAAATCACATTCCAGAGGAGCAAAATATGGAGAAGCTGAAGCTTCTCATCTTGCCAGGGGAAGAAATCCTGGCAAAGGGATTTTTAATAAAATATCACAGTGACAAGTGACGGGCTCAGCTAGGGGGCACAGCACCCTCTCACCACCTTCTGCAGCCTCACAGACACTGCAGGGGCCCCCAGCCTACCCAAGCTGCAAACGTGTGACTGTTCATCTTCCTCTCAAATGACAGCTCCAAAAGCCCTGACATCACATCTGGGTTTCACTCACTGGACCCATGACCAGAGTTCGTGGCTGTGGTGCTGAGGGAGGGAAACTGAGCACGTTGTGAAGATCCTTTGTCATGCTAAAATTTGAAATAGTGAACGTGAGGAAGGAAGAAGAGCAAATGCCCTGAGCCAGCAGCATTTGATGTGCGGGGAGGTGCTGCAGAGTTATCAGCCAGGAGAGAAGGATCCAAGGGATTTCCTGCCCTCTTGAGTGGCTCCTCAGAAAGATTCTATGCCTTTGCTACTGCTGGAGTGTGGAAAGTTGAGTGAATAATGGCTTGCTTAGATTTTTGCTCTCTTTCAAAGAGAGTTTCTGATAAGCCCATTCTAAAAAGTCCTTCACAGATCTTCTCTGCAAGCAGTCAGGCAAGCTGGATTTGCGTAAAACAGGAAAAAAATTGTGTTCCTAAATCAATATGTAAGACAAAGCCCTGAAAGTGGTTCACTCCTGATCACAGATGTTTGATAGTCTGCACAAGAAGTTGGGCATCCAAACATTTATTTATTTTTTAAACATTCTGGTGTTTACAAAGCAGTTTAATTTGAGTGATTATTCCACAAAACCTCTCTGTACATGCCTTGGTAGCTATCTGTGATAATCCTGATTAAGAAGTGCAAGTTATGTAAGTAAAAAAAAAAAAAAAGTTAATTCAACTGGCAACCCAAGACATGGTGCACATGGTTAAATACTTTGAATGTTAACAACAAAAACATGCCTGAAGGGGTATGGCACATTTACCAGCCATTCACCAGCTCACAGAAATGTGAATTACTAAAAGATTATTGTTGTAATTGCTAAATCAAACCTTGCTGGTTGTAAAAACACACTCTTAGCCCAGATGCTGCAGTGCTCACCAGACCTTACACTGTGCCCTAAAGCACTTAGCATTGCAATCACAAATCAGCAGGTTTAGGCAAAGACTTACCCAGGGAGGCTGCACGAAAGGTGCCAGGCTCTGAATTTCCAGTCATGGCACATTAACTGTCCATGTGCAGCCCAGTGCTGGGGTCCAGCCTCATGAGCCCCAGCAGGAGCTGTCAGGTTTGTTTTCCTCCATGCAAGGGCAAACCGTCACCTCCTGGACACCCCATCCCACCCAGGCAGGTGCCCTGGTGAAGAGTTTTCAGATGAGTTTGAACATGATAATCAGCATGAGTGATGCCTTGGTTATCCCTCAGGAAACGTTAAAGGCATGAGATAAAATGTTTGCTGGAAATGAAAAGGAGCTGTTCAGAGGTGGATATCTGAGTCCACTTTGTGTGTGGCTGCAGGTGAGGTGTGGAGGGAGAAGGGACCAGGAGAAGAGCCATGAGGCACTTCAGAAAGGAATAGAAAAGGTCCTCCAAAGGAAACACCATGGGAGCCATCAACAGAGCAGAATGGAACTGGCAGAGAGCAGACCTGGCACAAAGCTGTGCAGGAGAGGGAGGAAGGGAAGTGGTGGGAGAGGGAAGAGCATTTTGTCAGTGTCTCCCAGGAACAGAAGAGGGCTCTGTGAAGCTGCTTAATCATGTGGTAGCTACAGAGCACAAACTCAGCCAGTTCCACCAGAGCAGAGCAGAGCAGAGCAGAGCAGAGCAGAGCAGAGCAGAGCAGAGCAGGCTGTTGGAGTATCCCAAACTGACTGAGCCCAGAGCTGTGGGCTAGCAGGGAAGGGACAGGGCTGAGCAAGGGCAGTAATGCTGAAAGAGGACAGCATGGCACCACAGTCAGGGACAAAGAAGATTGAGCAGCTCTTTTGGTCAAGCCAGGACTGTGAATCAAGCCAAGAGGCATGGGAGAGCAGCAGGCTGCCAGGGGTTTGGTGTGTCCCTGGTATGGGACACTGGAGTCTGAGGATGACAGTCACCTGAGTCCACAGCAGGCAGGTTGGCTCCTGGGCAGGAGCAGAAGGGAGCACAGGGAGACTGAGCAAAGAGCTAGAGAAGAAAGGGCAGGAAGAACAAGAAAATACCAAAATCAAGAAAGAAAGGTCAATGACAGCATGGGAAAATGTGCTTTCATCCTGCAATCTGTTGTGAGGTAGTGGAGATCCTGCTCCATCAAGCTCTGCTGCTCTCTGCTGCAGTGTAGGGCCATGCTGGTGAGGAAGGAGGGATGTGTTGAGGATCTAATACCTTCTGTGCCCCATTGCATGGTGAAAAATGGTCCCAGGGAGCCCGTTGGGGCACTGGAGTACAAATACATCCTCTTGTCTTTCAGCTGTTGAAGGAGAGAACTGAACAATGCCAAGAGGACATGGGTTCCCAGGAGCCCTGAGTCCTGAGCACATCCCTGGGCCCAGCACCTCTCACAGACCCTGGCTGCCAGAACTTCTCAGAAAGCTGAGCTGCCTCTGTACCTTCAAACTGTCCTCTCAGGCAGCAACCAGGGCAGCCTGTTTGCAGCAATCCCCCTCTGCTCAGCCTCAGGAACCACAGAGCTAACAGAAGTGGAGAGGAACTTGAAGGTTCTGACCATGCTCAGGGGATGGCTGATGGTTCCTGGAGTGCCTCATGGAGAGAGGCTCTCCTGTACTCTTCAAAAAGGTTTCTTTCCTATTTTTTTTTCCATCTTCCATTTATTTATCACTTCATCCTCCTCCCAGAGTGCTCCAGCAGGACCACACAGCTCTGCATGCAGCTCTGCCCTAACACTATCCATCCAGCCCTGCTGCTCCATCCAGCCATGAGTTCTGCTGTGATAAATGGGGCAGCCAGGGAATCGATTTTCTCCTCCTGCCTGCAAGGCCTGAGAGCACTGCTATCACCAGGAGGCCTCCTCTCTGCCTGAGTGCTCAGATTAACTTATTAGGAGTTAATTAATCAGGCCCATTGATTGACTGTCACATTGCTGATGGTTAGCCCTGCTCTTGGCTGGGGAGGCTGGACTGCAGTAGCTCTTCTGGGCTGTGTGATGCCTGTCACCTCCAAGCAGCAAAGAGGAGCAGAAGAGGAAGAAGATCAAGGCTGGCCTGTTTTCCAAACAACACAACACAGGAGTGGAATCAGAGCTCTGGTCCCCTTTGGATGGTGTGTGCATGCTGTGGGAGGGATGGGAACAGCTTCCACAGCTCCTCTCCTCCTCCGAAGAGCTGGAATATGAGGCAGGGCAGAGTCAGAAGGAGCCTTGGAATATTTCTGATCCCAGCAGACTTGCTTTCAGTGCTGTCTCTGGGTCTCTGGCACTGTTCTTGGGCACAGGAAGGTGCTGTGGCTCGGGTGGGATGCTGCCCACAATGGGTCATTTGCTTGAACAACTGTCCCCAAGGCTGGGAGCAGGGGCACTTTGGGGTGCAGAGATTTCAGGGAACCAACATTGAATGTATCCATCAATGAAAATTCAGGGAAAAGCTACATAAAAAAAAAAGGGAACACCCTCAGGTGAGCTGGTATGAAATTTTGAGGTCAAAACTGGTGGATGTTTTAATGGCCTTAAGTGCCATAGGTGATCTGCACTTCAAATTTGGTCTTCAATGCATCTGTCTCAGCTTGCAGACAAATTCTTGGAGAAAAATGCTCTAAAATGAGTGTTCTTCCCTAAAGAGAGAGGTTTGAATAAATCCCTTTTCTTCTACCAATAAGAGAAATTATACCAGGGAATGAAAGTGAAAAAACCCCAAAACTGTTTATTAACAAAGCAAGATACCCACAAAGCACAGGAGAAAAAAGAAAATTGAATCTTACACCCCAACTTCACCTGACCAAGTGCCGAGAGGCAAAGATGGTGCCTGGCCTCCTTTGTGTCTGTGAGGGAAGATGAGCAGAGTTCACAGCAGCTGGGAACCTGTTGGATTTCTGGTGTGGGTGAGGTTTGCAGAGTTTGGTGTCCCTTCTTTTGCTGGCTCAGTCCTTCCAGGGTTTGGAGTGCCTGGAGCCACCTGCCGCTCCCCTGGCTGGAGAGAGAAAAACAAAAAAAAATCTGCCAGAATCATTTGCAGGTGAAAAACCTTCAGGCCAAGGGAAGGAAAAAACCCCAAAACACACACAGCAGGTGCTTGCCTAAACTGGTGAGAATTAATCCAGCAAAAGCCATGAAGTTCCAGTCTGTGTAGGCCTTACCCCTCTGTCTGACCATGGCAGAGGGAGGGAGAGGGAAGAGAGCTCAGCTGGGGCTGCCAGGTGCCAGCCTCACCCCTGGGTCACCTTAACCATGCCACAAACATCTCTGGGCACAGAGCAGGTGATCAGGGAATGAAGGATCACCATAAAGTCACCCCAAGACAGCATCCTCATTAAACTGCAATGCTATCCAAAGGCCTGCTTTCCACCTGAGCACTGAGCTGCTGCTTCCTCCTGTTTTCTGTGCCAAGGAGAGCACCAGGCTGGCAGAGGTTCACAGCCTCTGCAGGGGAGGAGGTTTCTGACAGTGCAGGGCTCCTCAGCTGCATGGCAAAAGGGCTGATTCCGTGTCCAAGGCTGTGAAGCCAGGCTAGAAGGAAGTGTAATCCTTTGTAAGTGAGGCTTTACCCTGCCTTGAGAAGTGGCCAGCTCCTCCCTCTGTGAGTGGGGGACAGGGACTGAATGAAGGTCATTCCCTCAGTCCCAGCTTCCTGGCTGTGCCCCTGTGGATCTGTGGGCCTGAGCTGGGCTGGAGACTCATCCCAGAGGTCTGCAGGACCTGCCAAGCATTCAGTGCCACTGCTCTTGTCACATCACCTGCTGAGTGACCCAGAATTGCAGCCCTTGCCACCCTCCTTATTCCTGCTGGGAAAGCAAGTGTCTACATCCAGGATCTGCTGATCCCACCACTGCTGTCAGATCCAAATGGGAAGGTTTCTAACTCCCAGGAGTCTCAGCTCAGTTCTACAAAGCATTAGCTCCAACAGGTCTTGCCACAGGGAATGGTCACACCCCTCTGCCCACAGACCTTCTCTGAATGTGCTGACAGGAGACCACCAGCCACACCTGGTGAGGGATGGTGAGACTTGGCTGGCCAAGGGACAGGGATATATTGGCATTTACAGAATGTGTGAAGTAGAGGAGATTTATTTCACAGATAAGAGTAATTGTTCATTTCTCTATCAAGACAGACATTATCTGAAGGGTTCCACTTCCTCTAATGCCCTAAAACTGCGTGTGCATCTGGGGCATCTACTGGGGAATTGGCCAGAGAGCTGAGATGATTTCTGCTTCCCTTCTCCCAGTCCCTGTGCCAGCCACAGCCTTTTTGGGGCTCAGCAGCAGTCAATGCTGCAATTATTCCTGATGCCTGACTGTTAGCTCAGCCTCTGCTCCCCTTTGTCTCTGTCCTGGAACGCCTGTCCCATCATCCTGACTACAGACACTGCCAGGGACACTCAGGGCTGTGATCCCAGCCCTCCTGTGCTCTGATCCATGGGGATCTCGTGTCTCTTCTGGAGACAGAAGTTAAGGGACACTCCCTGGGACTCTCAGCACTCACTGGGTGCAGATTTTCAGCCACTTATGCCATGGAAATCTCAGAGGAGTGTGGCTGGACAGCTGTCTCTCATGCTCCTGGTCTCCTTTTGCCAGCAGTGCCTCTCCTTGGCTGTGGTTGCTGGGATGGGATAGACATTCCCTCTCACAGGGAGGAGGGAGCCCAAAGGCATTGGGGAGTGTTCTAGATGGGAGAGGAAGGAAGCAGCCCCACCTCTGAAGATGCAGCATGGAAATCTCCATGTGGAGATACTGAGTTCTCAGTTTTTGGTAGAAAACACACCTTTTCTTCAGCAGGCAGAGACATGTACAGAACACCCCAACAGCCCAGTTTAGCTTGAAAGGAGAAATCCCAACCCTGAGCTTTGTTTTGAATGCATTTGACTGAAAATGCTCTAATCAGATTTGTGCCACACTCTCGTGGGTGGGAGGATGCCAGTGGGGAATCACATTTTACCTCATTATGTTTTCACATGTCCAGGTATGATGAAGGTTTCCTGCTGACCTTCTCTGGGGCTGAGTTCTCTCCTTACCTACCCCTCAGTGCCTCCTGTTAGCACTCGAGGAGACCAGACCTGCTCTGAATTGCCAAGGAAGCACTGATGAGGCTCTAGGCCAAGGATGCACGTTTTACAAATCCTCCCTGACGGATTGCTGATCATGACAAGAGCAAGAGTCTTCTCAGTGCACAGTAAACAAACTCCCAAGCATGCTTTTGGAAAAAAAATCACCCTAAAATCAACCAGAAGGACTTGCCACATGGCAGGAGCAGAAAGCAGAGGCAGCCTGGGAAGGCCTGGACTCCATCCAGCAAGGCCTGGGTTTTGCTGTGCTCCAGGATCACCCCCGTGTCCCATCAGAGCTCCCTGCTGGCTCCAGCACCACCGAGGCAGCGGGGGATGTCTTCTCAGTCCAGTTCTTCATCCCAGTGCTCTTTTCATGTTTCCTTGGCTTCCCCAACACTCCTAGCTGGGCAACAGGGAACAATAACTGTTGGAATTCAGGTCTAGTATCAGCACATCCTTTTGGAAGAAAGGCCATTTCCGGATGAACCTGCAATGGGTGTATTTTATGGGTGCAACCACATCCTTGCACTCACTGAGCCACAGCCCTTTCACCACTCCATGTATTCAGAAGAGTGCATCCCACCAGCAGCTCCCTGCTAAACTGCCTGCTCCCCTTAGGATCCCATCTCTCCTCATAGGATTGGCTACACTTTGAAGCTGCAAGAAAGAAATCAGAGAATGCCAGAATGGTTTGGGTAGAGAAGAACCTCAAAGCTCATCCAGCTCCTGCCCCTGCCGTGGGCAGGGACACCTTACGCTATCCCAGGCTGCTCCCTTCTCCAGGCTGAACAGTTCCCTGTCCAACCTGGCCTTGGACACTTCCAGGAATCCAGGGGCAGCCACAGCTGCCCTGCTCTGCATTGACAGCCCAAGTGCAGCCAAATCCCGCTGTGCTTATCCTGGAAAGCAGCCCTGGATATATCACACATGGAGGATGTGTCAGGAACTGTATTTGTTGTCCCTCCAGCTGTGATTTGCTCAGCTAGGGATGCCTCAGGCTTTACCTGGATCCTGAGTTGCGCTGGTTCTGCACAGGACCATTTCCAGCATAATGATACCTTAACATCCCTGAGCTGTACTGGCTTCTGAGCTATCCCTGCACATCCCCAAGGGCCTTGTAGCCCATTTTCCTTTGGACACAGCAGCTGCTGAGCAGAACAGCAGCTGGGCTGGGCTAGTACCTTTGGCAGAGCTGCTGCTGAAGGTCTGCACTTTGTCCAGGTGCATTCACGGGGCTGTTTAGCCACAGAGATGCTGCCATGCCTGCTCCAGATGCCGCTTCAGTCCCATCTCTGTGTGTTTCCCTCCCTGCTGCACACAGCCCTCCTGGATGCACAGAGAATCAGCAGCTTGTGGCAGCCAACTGTTTCCAGCCTGTGGAGTAGAAGGAGGTCTTGGTGTGTGCCTGGCATCTCCAGGCCTGTGTTGGTCCCAGGAGAGCAGGCTGGGATAACCCGCCTGACACCCCAGAAAAATGTGATCCCTGATTATGATCCTGAAATCCCAGAATGACCTGGTCTGGAGGTGACCACAGGAGGGATGTGGTGCAGCTGCCTTCAGACACCAGCAATGAAATCAGACTGCTGAGGGCTTCCTCTGGGTGAGTCTTTAACACCTCCAGGAACAGAGATGCTACAGCCCATTTCTGTGCTGGACTGGGAGAAAACTCCCCTCACACCCATTCTGAACCTCTCCTGTTCCAGTTTGTATCCAGTCTCTTTGCTGTGGCTGGTTCTGTCTCCCCAGTGAGAAGGCACCATCCAGCTGCTGGGCATGCACTCAGAGCCTTCCCTTCTCCAGGCTGAACAGTTCCTTGCTCATCCACACTGTTCTAATCACTCTCCTTTTATGTAAGGTTGAAGTGAGGATCCCATGGACAGAGTGTTGGGAGGAGGACCATGGAGGGAGCTGAAGGGAGGCAGGGTGAGAAACTGGGCTGTTTTCTCCCTCTCGGGTTCCTGTTGTCACATAGGAAGTATGGTCAGGTTAGAAAAGGTGCTCAATCATCCCATGGTCTTCCATGTCTATGCAGGAACTGCAGCCAGGCTTTGCTTCCCTTTGGATAACTCATGGAATCTGGTGGGAAGCAGATGCTGTGGCCCAGGTGGGAGCTCCCCCGGTCACCTGCAAGTGAGAGAAAGCAGGGTTCAGATGTAAAGGGGACAAGGCAGAAAGTGTTTCCAGAAGACTCTCAGGGTGACGTCCTCCACTCCAAAGAAGATCAAGGATTAATTCTCCATTTCCCTGAGTTTTTGAGCTTGTTTTATTGCCAGCAAGGGGAGGGCAGACCAGCTGAGCCCTGCTGAGTGGGGCCAGAGTACTCCCAGGCTTTGAAACTGCAGACAGCAAAGCAAGAGCTCCATGGGGGTGGGCAGGGGTACAGCAAAGCACCTGAGGGGAGATGCCAGCTCTGGTCCCTGTCACTCTCCCAAAGCACAGCTGAGCTCACCCTGCCCTGCCCATGCTGCTCTGGCCATTCTCAGAATGCACAGAATCACAAACTCATGGGATGGGCTGGGTTGGCAGGGGCGTCACAGCTCACCCAGTGCCACCCCTGCCATGGCAGGGACACCTCCCACTGTCCCAGGCTGCTCCCAGCCCCAATGTCCAGCCTGGCCTTGGGCACTGCCAGGGATCCAGGGGCAGCCACAGCTGCTCTGGGCACCCTGTGCCAGGGCCTGCCCACCCTGCCAGGGAACAATTCCTAATTCCCAATATCCCATCCATCCCTGCCCTCTGGCAGTGGGAGCCATTCCCTGTGTCCTGTCCCTCCAGCCCTTGTCCCCAGTCCCTCTCCAGCTCTCCTGGAGCCCCTTTAGGCCCTGCAAGGGGCTCTGAGCTCTACCTGGAGCCTTCTCTTCTCCAGGTGAGCACCCCCAGCTTGGCTTCAGAGGGGCTCCAGCCCTGGGAGCAGCTTTGAGCTCCCCACAAAGCAGAGCTGCCCTCTGGATGCTCACACCAGGCAGAAATTTCCTGTTAAAACAGCATTTTAACAGAAAACAATATGCTAACTCCAGACACTTACTATGGAGGCATCTGCTGAGCTTGGGAACTTTGGACTTTCTCTGGGAGAAATGAAAATATGGGCATTTTAAGCCAAAAGCCTATGGGATATATCACTTTTCCAGAGGAACAGCTCTGCAGGGATGACATCCAAGGCAAGGATATGAGATCTCAGGATCCCCTGTCCTTCTTCAGTGCTTTTCTTCTTGGGACAATGAGGTAACTATGCCTCCTGGGTGAGCCTTTATTCCCCTAGCAGCTGCCCCTCCAGGGCTGCCCAACCAGCCCCTGTCCTGGCACATCTCCAGGGATGTGGCTTCTTCCAGCTCTCCTTGCAAAAGGGCTCAAATTAAAACACCAGGGGCACAAGGCCGAGGATTTATGGGAAAGATAACCAGATGGACCACGTGGCTGTGCCCAGATCTTCCAGGGCATCTTGTCATCCTGCCATCTCTTCAGGGATATCTGAATCAAACCTTCCTCCTTTGGATGAAGCCCTTTCCCTGCAGACTCAGCTGGTGGTGACTTTGAACAGGGCCAGGGAAGCAGCCTCAGCACCCCAGAGCAATGGGCCCATGTCTTCCAGCACTTATCCTGGCACCTCCTGCAGAGAAGGAGCTCTCTGCAGTTCACTGAGTCTCTTGCTAAACATCTTTGACATTTGATATGAGGAATAAAGATCAGGCTCCTCTGAGAATGGCAATGTGAGTTTAGCGAAGAAAACCTGACAGAGTCTGTACTGCTGCACTCCTTTTTGAGGGTGGTGGAGGGAGCTGTGGAAGCTGTGCTGCCTGATCCCATGGAGCTGTGCTGCCTGATCCCATGGAGCTGTGCTGCACTGATCCTTGGAGCTGTGCTGCACTGATCCCATGGAGCTGTGCTGCCCTGATCCCATGGAGCTGTGTTGCCTGATCCCATGGAGCTGTGTTGCCTGATCCCATGGAGCTGTGCTGCCTGATCCCATGGAGCTGTGCTGCCCTGATCCCATGGAGCTGTGCTGCACTGATCCCATGGAGTTGTGCTGCCCTGATCCCAGGGAGCTGTGCTGCCCTGATCCCATGGAGCTGTGCTGCACTGATCCAATGGACTTGTGCTGCCCTGATCCCATGGAGCTGTGTTGCCTGATCCCATGGAGCTGTGCTGCCTGATCCCATGGAGCTGTGCTGACTGATCCCATGGAGCTGTGCTGCCTGATCCCATGGAGCTGTGCTGCCTGATCCCAGGGAGCTGTGCTGCCCTGATCCCAGGGAGCTGTGCTGCACTGATCCCATGGAGCTGTGCTGCCTGATCCCATGGAGCTGTGCTGCCCTGATCCCAGGGAGCTGTGCTGCCCTGATCCCATGGAGCTGTGCTGCCCTGATCCCATGGAGCTGTGCTGACTGATCCCATGGAGCTGTGCTGCCTGATCCCATGGAGCTGTGCTTCCTGATCCCAGGGAGCTGTGCTGCCCTGATCCCATGGAGCTGTGCTGCCCTGATCCCATGGAGCTGTGCTGCCCTGATCCCATGGAGCTGTGCTGCCTGATCCCATGGAGCTGTGCTGCTCTGATCCCATGGAGCTGTGCTGACAGATCCCATGGAGCTGTGCTGCCCTGATCCCATGGAGCTGTGCTGCCCTGATCCCATGGAGCTGTGCTGCCTGATCCCATGGAGCTGTGCTGCCTGATCCCATGGAGCTGTGCCTGACTGCTCCTGATCCCAGGAGCTGTGCTGCCCTGATCCCATGGAGCTGTGCTGCCTGATCCCATGGAGCTGTGCTGCCTGATCCCATGGAGGTGCTGCTGTCCAGGAGGTGCTGCCTGATCCCAGGGAGCTGTGCTGCCCTGATCCCAGGGAGCTGTGCTGCCCTGATCCCATGGAGCTGTGTGCCTGATCCCATGGAGCTGTGCTTCCTGATCCCATGGAGCTGTGCTGCCCTGATCCCATGGAGCTGTGCTGCCTGATCCCATGGAGCTGTGCTGCCTGATCCCATGGAGCTGTGCTGCCCTGATCCCATGGAGCTGTGTTGCCTGATCCCATGGAGCTGTGCTTCCTGATCCCATGGAGCTGTGCTGCCTGATCCCATGGAGCTGTGCTGCCCTGATCCCATGGAGCTGTGCTGCCTGATCCCATGGAGCTGTGCTGCCCTGATCCCATGGAGCTGTGTTGCCTGATCCCATGGAGCTGTGCTTCCTGATCCCATGGAGCTGTGCTGCCCTGATCCCATGGAGCTGTGCTTCCTGATCCCATGGAGCTGTGCTGCCCTGATCCCATGGAGCTGTGCTGCCTGATCCCATGGAGCTGTGCTGCTCTGATCCTGGCACATTCTCAGGCAGGAAGCACTTCTCTGACTGGTGGGGACAGGACTGAGGTGTGGCAGAGTGACACTGGGCCTGGCTCAGCTCCTGCAGCAGAAGGGAGTAGGTTCCCTCTGCACCTTCATTAATGTTTACTCCTCTTCCTGAGTGATCCAGAGGCACTTTTTCCTGGAGCTCATGCCACAGCCATCAGCAGCCAGTGGACAGTGGAGCAGGAGGGCACAGGCCAGCCCTGGCTACCCAGCCCCTCCTGCTCAAGCAGGGCTCAGTTTCCAGGGCAGCATCCCTGACTGCTCCTGTCTTTCATGTCAAGGGTACCTCAGTCTTGCACTCCTATTTCTTGTGTAATATGGATGCAGTTCAGTCCTGACGGTGGTTTTTTTTTTTTGTTTGTTTGTTGGTTTTTTTTTTGGTTTGGTTTTTTTTTTGGGTTTTTTTGTATCATACAAAGTAAAAAGAATATTTCAAAGTAGGACATATCCAAACAAAATACTCTAGCATTTCCAAAATGAGAAACACAGTTAAATTTGTCCACTTTTTTAAAAAAATTCAGCACAAATTCCAGGACTGTCTTGCCTCTTTTCAGACCTTTTTCCTCCTCTTAGCTGAGAGTGCTTTGTCAGCTCTGCAGGTTCCCTTTCCCCTATGAATCCATCTCCTGTCCCATTCCTGGAGATGCTCTGGTTTGTCTCTCTCTCCTATGGACACAAGCCTTGCTTTTGTGTGAAATAAAGTGCATCCCACTGCAGTTTCATGCTTTTACCCTCACAGCACACCCAGAGAACACAGCTTTTCTCACATGAAAAATTAAAAATACCTGTGAAGCCACGTCAAGTTCCATATTTGCCATGCAATAATCTCATTTATAGATGTGAATGTTCTCTGGCCACAAAATCCTTAAACAATCAATAACTCTTGAATAGAAACAATTTCTGTTGAGCGAATTTTGGAGCCATCACAACTCTCAGCTTTCCAAAGCTTGAAATCACTGTTGATGCATACTCCCTCCTCTGCTTTGCTTTCTTAAATAAGGCTAAGTTCTTCTGTGTTTACATCTGCAAGACAGCAGTGAGTCAGCTCTCTGTGGCCTGAGCATTCAGTTTTCTTCTCTTTACTTGTGGGATCACATTTAGAACTCTACTCTGGAAGCGCCCTGACACTCAAAGTCACGTGCTTCCAATGCTGAAAGCACCAAAACTAAGGCTGTGCTCAGCTCCAGCCTCTTGAGCAGGATCATTACAATGCAGTATTTAATTACAATGATCATATACTGTTTTTTCCACAGAATCCCTAGCTCATTCCATGCCTGAGTAGTCATTCAATATTTTCCTTAATCCTCCCCATCCAATGTGTGCCGCAGGCTTTATTCGCTATGCACCATCCAAAGCCTCTGTTCACTACAGAATTATTTATTTCCTCTGGGGGCTCCTCTCTCTTTCCTCGGGGCTCTGGATGCTTCTCAAGTGTGAACAAATTTATTTCCACATAGCACTTGTGCAACAACCTTACACTCTCTCCCTCGAGAGCTGAGGCAGAGAGAGGAGAACCAGAGTGTGAGAGCCTGGGTTTGGATGCTCTCATCCCATCCCACACCATTCCTGGAGCTTGATTTTTCATGGACTTTGCATTTCTTTACATTTCTTTACATTCCTCCTGTTCAAAGCATAGCTCCTGTTGGCTTCATTTCCAAGTGCTCAGCACTGCTGCAAACCCGACCCCAGAGCTCCCACTGGGACCTGGCAAGGAGAAAGGCATAATTAGGCTCAGCTCTGCATTCTGGCAGAAATGCAAGGGCAGGAAGGAGCCCACATGAGAGTGTACTTTTTTCTCATGCAATCCCTCACTTTGTTCCATAAAGGTTTCAGATCTTCCCAGGGAATGAGAGATCCTGGTTGGTTACACAGGCCCTGGAGTGAGGCCAGCCCATGCACTGCACAGAGCCTGAAGGAGGACATCACTGTGCAATTAGCACCAATGAAAACCCCACAGCATCCCTTGCTCTGTCCTTTCACCACCCTGCTTTCATCCCCCCTCTACCTTCAGATACTTCCTCAGCCCCCTTGGGAATGGCTTTGTCCTTGTGCCAGCTCCTGTGCTCGTCTCCCACCAGACCTCTCAATCCAAAGCCATCCCTCTCCCTTCCTCACACACAGGAGCATTTTCCTGGGCTGGAGTCTCCTCCAGTGTGGCTCTCAGCTGGAGCAGGTCTTTGGCATCACAGATAATTTGTATCCTGATGGAGATAAGGAAATCATGGGATGTGGGATCGGGCTTCACATTGCTCCTCTGGGGACAGGGGGTCCAGCCTTGGATCAGAGGTCTCACATCACACCAGAGACCTACAGGACAGTAGCAGCATCTGTCTCCAAAGAGCACTTGAGTGTCCCAGGCCCTTGCTCTGCCCAAGCAGAGACTGAGCAGCTCTGTGCAGCACACAGATCATGAATGAGTTCAAGACCACAAGGAAAAGGCAGAAAGATGCTAGAGCCCATGGATGGTGTGCAGTGACACCATCCTGGCTGTCCTTGTGACACCCGTGATCCCAAAGCTGCCATCGTGGAGGAAACTTGATCCCATCCCCAGGTTGTGGGGAAACCCTCCCAGCTCTGCCCTAGATCCTGCTTTTCCCAGCAGGGTTCACTGTGCTCTTTCCATACTCTGGAGTGCCCAGCCCTGGTCAGACGTGGGTGCTGGAGGAGCTGGGCTAACAGCTGCCCGTCCAGCACTGGCCATCCAGCCGAGGGAGGGCTGCAGCAGTTACTGAAACCACTCCCTTTAACCCAGGTGGCTCCATCACCATGGCATGGAACATTTCCCAGTTCTATTTCCAAGCCACTAACAGCACTTGGCACCCCTAGAAGTTCATATTGACAAGGGTCACGGTTTTGGGCAGAAACCAGAAAGATATTTGAGAGCTCTGCACTGAAAGCCTGCTGTGTGCCCAGGGGTGGGTGCTTGTCACTTGTGTGCTGGGGTCAGGGCAGGAAGAGGCGAGAGGCAGGATCGTAGCAAGGGCAAAGAAGGCTTTATTCAAAAGAACCACGCGGTTTTTATAGAGTGGTACCATAGATTCTATTCTATTGGCTAACTAACAGAAACATCTTTCTCACACACTGTCCTTGAGAGGAACAGAAAAATAAAGTAGAAAAACACTACCTGCAAATTGTTTATAGTCAACAGGTTATCACATCTTTCCAGCTCCCAAAAACTTCTCACAAGCTGCTGTGAGAAGCACTTGCTGTTTCTCTCTCTCTGTCCCATGGCATCCACAGGTGCTGTGTGGGGCTGGGGCTGGGCTTGGAGAACTGACACTCACCCCACAGACAGGAGCAACAGCTGCTGTCCCACCCTGCACCATGCACGGATCCTACTCTTCCCCAGGGGATGAGATCCCCAGGGAATGGGATCTCCAGGGGATGGGACCCCCAGGGGATGGGATCCCCATCCGAGAGTCAGGTGAGCAGCTGTCTGCCCCTGTCCTTGTCATCGGAAAAAGCCTGAATCTGCTTCTCTGTTTGTTTAAGAAAGGTTTCCTGCTCACCTTCCCAAACTCACTTCCTGCTCACTCCCAAACTACTCTGACATATTTTCCCTGTCAATGCAAAGACAACACAGTCTGTTGAAACAGCTGTCTGAGCCTGCCAAGTTCTTGGCATTACAGAGCCGTTTCCAAGGGGCTGGCAGGGCAGTTGTGAATCCTACATGGTCCAGACCAGACCTGTGGCTTACCCCTGGAGAAGCACAGTGTGTTCCCACTTCCAAAGCTCTTACTGAGCAAATTCTCTGCAGCCAATGTGGACGAACCCCTGGTATGGCAGTGAAGTTTCTGCTTTTCCAAGGGGGTACCAGGGCTGCACCACTCTGTGCTCACACTGGTATCACCTTCCCTGGCTTTCCTGGACACAACCCCAAGCTAATGAATGTCACAGCTCCTGGTACCAAGCCAGGCCAGATGAGGATCAGCAGGGACTCTAAGCCACGTGCAACAGGCACTGCAGGGGCTGCACAGCCCCTCACACAGGGCAGTGCACCTCCTGCAGCAGAGGATGTTGATGCACTGCAGGAGCTGCCCTGTGCTGGCCACAGCTCCCCTGCTGCTGTGCCTGCCCTGTATGTAAACACCTCTAGTATCCTGGTCAGGAGGCTTTTAATTGAAGCCTAGTGGTGGAAAAGAGAAGCTTTGAGTTGATCTAATTGAAGTCTTCCAGTACCTGAAGGGAGCCTACAAGGAGGATGGAGACTTTACTGGAGGGACAGGACCCAGGGAATGGCTTCCCACTGCCAGAGGGCAGGGATGGATGGGAGATTGGGAATTAGGAATTGTTCCCTGTGAGGGTGGGCAGGCCCTGACACAGGGTGCCCAGAGCAGCTGTGGCTGCCCCTGGATCCCTGGCAGTGCCCAAGGCCAGGCTTGACACTGGGGCTGGGAGCAGCCTGGCACAGTGGGAGGTGTCCCTGCCATGGCAGGGGGTAGAACGAGATGAGTTTGCAGGTGTCTTCCAACCCAAATCAGTCTGGGATTCCATTTTGTGAGTGTCACAAAAAACAACACCTGATGCTCACTGTGCAGTGTCACAACTTGTACCCAACTTTCTCTGGAGACCAGGAGGCTCAGGGAGGTCCTCAGTGCCCTCTGCAACTCCCTGAAAGGTGAGGTGGGGCTCTTCTGCCATGTCTTAAGTGGAAGGATAAGAGGAGGTGCCCTTAAATTGTACTGGGGGGGTGCAGATTAGATTAAAAAAAACCCACTTTTTCCCTGACAGAGTGGTCAGGTATTGGAATAAGTTGCCCCAGGTGGTAGTGGAGTCACCATCTCTGGAAGTGTTCAAGAAGTGTCTGGATGTGGCACCTGGGGCTGTGGCTAGGAGTGATTATAGTAGAGCTCAGATGATGGTTGGATGAGGTGACTTTGAAGGTCTCTTCCTACCTTGTTGGTTCTGTGATTCTGTGCTTCAAACAAACCATTTGCTAAAATGCAAAGAGTCTCTTTCCCCACCTGTGAAAACCATTTTAAGAGTCAAAGATTTCTTGAAACAAAATGAAACAGCTGAATTGAAAAATCACTATAATTTTGTAGAGACGTTAAGTGATTCATTAAAGTATTTGTTACTGCAGCGTGGCAGAGCAAAGCTGAGCAGGAGTGATGGCTGAGGTGGGCTTGACCCCTGAGCAGGGCCAGGAAATTGCTGGGTCTGTGACACGCCGCTGCAGGTGCTGGGGAGCTGCAGCCACATTGTGTGCTCTGGGCAGCAAGTCAAGAAATGCTCCAGCAAAATGACACAGCACAGGAAATACTCCCAGGCTCTGTGCTTCATCCTTGCAATAGGAAATGATTCTCAGCTCAAGACTGTTCTCAGCTTATGAACCAATCCTACAGTGAGGGCAAGAGATTGGGGTTAGTGCAGAGCTCATGTGTTCATAAGAGGAGAAGCAAAGCTTGCCTTCACAGCTGCAGATGAAAAGATAGAGCCTGCTGAGAAGGCAGCAGCACCTTTGAAACTCATTTAATTAGGTTAAAGGAAACAAAGTGTGTTCTTCCCAAGCAGTAAGTGGGCTGCAGGGTCTCTCCCTCCCCAGCAGGGTCCAGGAGCTGCTCAGAGAGCTGAAACACTGGCAAGTTCTTGATTGTAAAATAGATATGTGCCAGTGTGCAAGGCTGTGGAGAGCCAGGTCCTTCCAGAGCACTGGACAGGGTGCTGGACACCAGTCTGGGAACAGCAGCTCTCCCAGGGGTGTAACAGAAGTTTAGTCAAGGGGGCAACAAGGTCTCGGTGCTCGGATTTCCAGTGAGTCTGGGTGTCTGTCAGGAAGGTATCTGAGCCCCTGAATCATAACCAAAGCATTGGGTGGGATTAGTTGTTCCAATGTAGTTCTGGCCATCAAGACATCTTCACCTGAGCAGGTGTCCAGGTGCCCTGGAAGCCAAGGCAGAAACGTGGGCCTGGAGGAAACCCAGCTGCACTGGAAGCACCAGCTGGCCCAGGAGCCTGAGCAGAGAGCTCAGCCACAGGCTTTGGCAGCAGATATGTGCATCACGTGAAAATAGTTCATTTCTGGGGCTTGGGAGAGGAATGAACCCTTGGTTTTGTGCAGTTCATGCAGGATGTGCTGCATTGCACAGCAGAGGCAGTCTGGCATCTGGGAATGACAGAACCCCAGGATGGTTTGTGTTGGAAGGGACCTTAAAGCTCATCCAGTGCCACTCCTGCCATGGGCTGGAACAGCTTCTACTATTCCAGGCAGCTCCAAGCATCATCCAACCCGGCCTTGGACAATTCCAGGGATCCAGGGGCAGCCACAGCTGCTCTGGGCACCTTGTGTCAGGGTCTCAGACCCTCATGGAGAACTGTTCCTGCCCAATATCCAATCAAATCCACCCTCCTTCAGCTTAAAGCCATTCTCCCCTTATCTAATCACTACATGGCTTTGTGAAAATCCCTCTGCAGCCTTCTCGTGAGCCCTCTTTAGGAGCGGGAATGTTGCTGATGTCTCCAGGTCCTGTTCCACTTTGGGCACAGGGAGGCTGCTGAGGAATCTTGCAGGGCTGGCTGATTGCCAAGGCCAGCTAGAGGCACAGGGAAAACAAATATGGAGCTTTCCAAACCCCTGATAAATTCAAAGGAAGAATAAAACAATGCTAGCAAATGTTCAGTAGCTAAAGCCAGGTCAGGCTGTTTGCCCAGGAGAGTAGATGTGGTGGCCCTGCTTGCTGATGGACTGATTTGATAATGCTGGAATTAGTTAAATGCTGCTAATAGAGAACGAAAACAGCACAGAAGGGGTTTCAGAACCAACACACCATGGTCACCAAAGTGTCACAGGGCAGCATCTGGCAGAGCATCCTCCTGAGGGACCAGCCATGTTCCTGGGCCAAGTATAATGTGCAGGCTGTTGGTGTCACATGGAGGCTGCAGTGACAGGTCAGAGCTGGACCCTGAGCAGGCTAGACCTGCCCTCTGGGATAGCAGCACTGCAGGGCAGGCACTGCAGCCCCTCAGGACAGCTCTCAAAGCACCCAGCAAAATGATGTTCAGTGCTGGTAGTGTGCGCTCCCTACTCAGCTTTTAGGACTTCACGGAATCACAGGATCACCAGGGTTGGAAGAGAACTTCAAGATCACCAAGTCCAAGCATCAACCCAGAGCTACCATAATCACTCCCAAACCACGTTCCCAGGAGCCATACTGTGACACCTCTTGAACACTTCCAAAGATGGTGACTCCATCACCTCCCTGAGTGACTTATTCCAATTCCCTATAACAAATCGGAACCTCCCTTGGTTCAACTTAAGGCCATTTCCTCTCACCTTTCTACTTGCAGCATGTAAGAAGAGACTGATCCCAGAAGAGGATGGTTCCCAAACCCCCTGGTATCTTGGCATGCTTTAAAACAACCTGATAATGATGATTTGTAATACCTTGATTATGAAGATAAAAGTCTAGGAATCACATGGAGAACATCAATGTGTGTGAGATGCTGGACATCAGCCCAGAGCAGAGCTGCTCCCTGATGACCTGGAGCAGGGATGTACTCCTGCTGCTTGGATTCTGCACTGCTATTCCCAGCCATGCTCTTTCTCACAAAGTTGGACAGTCAAGGTGGAGAATTTAGGACCTATAACCCAAAATCAAGCTGGACAAAATGGGTGTGGGAAGTTGGGACAACCTAAGCAGTGATCCTGAGGATAAGAAATGGGAGCAAAAATTGGTTTTTCAGGCTTTCTCTCTTTTCCCCAAATGGCCAAGATCTTATTTTGGAAGTGGCCAGCTGCAGCTGTCAGATGTCTGCTTCAGACAGGGAGTGCTAAATAAGGGGAGGGAGCCATCTCCAGAAGCATGGAAGTTACTCAGAATAAACCATTTGCTGCAGAGAGCCCCCTGAGAACACCCCTGGCCCTTGAGCCATTCACTCACATGATGCCAAGGGAACCTCCCAGGATGAGGTCAGGAGCTCCCCCTCCACAGCCTGCACACCTTGGCTGACTCTCTTGTGGGTTGGTCGAGTGTCCCTGTGGTACCCAACTCCACCCAAGTGATGCCCCTGCAGGTGGAACTGCAGGCTGGCTGCCCATGTGTGCAGAGCTCCTGCACCCTTCTGTGCTCCCTGCTTTAGTGGGGCTGCACCCACAGGTCCCTGGATTTGTCACTAGTGGGGTTCTGGGTTACATCACTCTTTTTGTTCTCTGTGGCTGGTTTTCCTCTTTTTAAACATTGTATAACTGAAGGACTGACGATGCCAAGAGCATTGCTGGTGGGTGAAGGAGACAGCAGGAATTTTGCAAAAGAAAGTGAGGTGGCACCATCAGGGGAAACTCACCCACAGCAGAGCCTCCTCAGAGCTCTGCGCTCCCAACATGGTGACAAGGTGCCACACGTGCCCGCTGCCACAGCCCACTCCTCATGCCATCTGTGCCCATGGGAGCACAGTTTTCTCCGCCCTGCCAGCCCCGGGGACAGACCCTGCCAAGGGCAGCTGCCACTGCCATGGCATTGCCCGGGAGCTCCAGCACCGCGAGATCTCAGGAAACAGCCAGCAAGTGAAGGGCAGAGCCGGGCAGGGCCATGCAGCATCTGCCATGTGCAGCACCTGCCCGCCCCCACGCTCCTCACAGGCTGCACTCCAAGGCAGGGAGGGCTGGGGAATGAATCACTGCTGCTCCGGGGGTGGGCCTTGGGCACGAGGCAGCAGCACCCAGGTCCCCCCGGGCTGGGCCAGAGGCTCAGGGGGTTGCTGTCCCACACCCTGTATTTAAATAGGGTCCTGCTGTTCACCCCTGGGAGCTGCCTAAGCTGGGGCTTTGTGCTGCTGAGGGACCACTGAGCATCAGAGATGCTGCCAGACCTGCCCAGGGCTTTGGTTTTGGTCCAGGACACCAACAGGGAGCACTGTGAGGCCAGGCTTGGCTCAAGGACCTTGGGAATGTGTGCATGGCATGGAAGGACTTGGAGAGCATTCAGAGGTGTGAGTGGCATTTAGGAATAAAACAATTACTGGATTAAAACAATCAAGGAAATGGGCTGAAATGAGCTTTAAAAAGCTGAAGTGTTGGTAAATTCCCTGCAGAGCTGGAGGGTTGTGGTTCCTCCTTTTGTGCTCTGCCTCCATAAGCACAGAATGGGTAGAGGCTTTTTTGTCCTGCTGGCCATCAAGTGCTGAAGAATTCCCTTCTTCTCTTGCCATAGTGGCCAGGCTGAGTCTGCAGTAAACCAGACAAACATGATATTGAAATGGTCTTTAGAAGCACCTGGATCCCAAACAGCTCTGTCAGAGTGGGTTTAGCAGCTCAGAGTGAAGTGTTGTGGAGTGAAGGTGATTGCAGAGTTCAACTCCTGCAGTGTTTGGGGTTTTCCTTAAAGCTTCCCCCAGTCCCAGCTCCAACCCAGGACATTGTCCTGCTCTGGGATGCAAAGAAAATCAGCACAGCATCTCCAGAGAGCTGCATGTCCATCTGCTGCAGGGACACAGGGCGAGCAGAGGGGTGCAAGGACACCTCTGGACAGCCGTGCCCAGGTGAGGCCTTTGGAATGTGTTCTGTCCTCAGGGCAAGCCCAGCAAAGCGTCTTTAGGGTGTGGTGGGAGGACTGAGGGACTTGTCAGCAGACATGCACCATTTTTGTCCAGGGTTGTCCTGTCCCAGGAGGGGACACGGACAGGGCTGCCTGCCCTGCTCCCTGGAGCCCACCCCACCCCACCTTGGAGATAGCCCTGGCACTGAGGGGCTTGTCACCAAGACAGTGCCAGTGGGGATTGCTTGGATGTGAGCAATGTCCAGGACAAAAGGCTGAGAGAGGGCAAAGGGTGCAGGTTTGGAGCACTGGGGACCATGAGGGGCTGCCAGCAGCCCTGGGAAGGACAGTGAAGAGAGAAGGAGGGAAAGGCAGGGGAGCTGGGCCACTGCAGGAGCTGAGGAGGGACAGGGGGCAAGTCAGGAGGAGAACATTTGTGATACTGGCATGGTAGGGATGAGAAGGGGTGATGGGGAGATAACTCAAGAGATGTGGGAGGTGGGAGGGCTGAGATAAAGTCGGTTTGTGACCCATCTGGCTGGCAGAAAGGGGCAGAGATTGATTTCTCCTGAGAGGTTCTTGCTGAAACTTGCTTAGCACTGACTGAAACCCCCACTTCAAAATGCAGGAGAGAAATTTTCCTTCCTTAGCTCTTGAGAGTGAAGCAAACCCTCCAGTGATGGAGGGTGCCTGCTGTGCCTGTTTGCTGGTTTGTTTCTACATTGCCTATCCCAAGTCCTGGCTGGGGTACCACCAAGATGGGAATTTTTGACTGTGCCATCTCCTTCATGTAGGCAAGGGTGGAGGCTTTGGGAGCAGAACTTTGGGGATAGGGGCAGGGATGAAGAGCAAGGCTGGCAGAGAGCCTGCAGCTCCACAAAGCATGGGAAAAGAAGTAAAAAAAATTAAAGGCTCTGTGGGGTTGGGTGCCCTGCAGAGGAGCCCCATGCAGGGCTGGAAGCACCTGCAAGTCACAGGGAGGTCTCACTGCTAAACACTCACTGGGTTTCCTTGGTTTGCAAACAATTCCTGTTGTGTTAGTGGTGCAGGAATCCTCTTCCCTGCTCCAAACCAGCGTCTTCTGCCATCAGGTTGGCACGGAGGTGGCTCATCCCCCACATCCATCCAGCTCAGTTCCTCTGGGGGCCAGACCTGGGGGCACAGATGGCTCTGGCTTGGTAGGGCCAAGCAAACAGGAAGGTTGGGGGTCTGCCAGCACAGCCTGGTGCTCATGGGGTACCTGGGGACATGGGGTGCACTGGGCCATCCTGCAAAAATTGTGACAAGTGCCAGGTGTCCCCATGGCCGCTCACATCCATTTTAATGGATTTCTTAGTGCCTGGGATTCCCAAGGTGCATAAGCCAGTCAAGAATTTCCTGCCAAAACATCCTTCATTAGAAAAGTGCTGGCTGGGAACCAGAATGCGTCATAATAGTTTTAACAAATTAATGATAATGATTAAAAAATCCTCATAATCATGATGTGTCTTGGGTCCAGGGTGGGACTCCTCATGCAGGCTCATCAGAGCAGCTGTGCTGGAGAGAAATGTTTTAAAATATGTGAGATCTTAGATCTGAGTCTCCCTTGCATCAGAGGCAGCTTTTTGAAGAATACCATCTGGAATTCCTATTGGGAAACTGCCTAGTTTTAAGGTTTTTGCTTTTTTATTAAATTTTTACTCTCAAAACTTCCCACAGGTCCCTTCTGCTTTTCGGAGTGCTTTCAAACCAGCACTTTTGGGGGTTGCATAGTCTTCTGGACAGTCCTTCCCCTGAGGCATCCCCATGTGCTACTGGGGCTGCGCCAGGGTCCTGGCCCAGCTGGGGTGACCCGCTCTGGGACAAAGACAGCAGGAAAGGCAAGCACGTGGAGCAGCTGAGTGTAAAAGTGTGGAGGGCAGGGCTGAGTTTTCATTTTCTAAAGTGTTCATTTTCTAAAATGCTCATTTTGAGGTATCAGATGGTTCTGGGATGGGTCAATCCTTGGAGCCTCCTCCAGCTGCTGCTCCACTGGGGTCACAAACTGCAGTGGTGCCTCTACCCCAGATGTGCCTCTGGCTGTCCCTGTGTCATCTCCACCTGGATGAGAGCAGAAGATGGATCAGTTTCCATTTCTTCTGCCATGTGGAAGGGCTGCTGAGAACCACAGATGTGGGTCTTAGAGGCACAGCAGGAAAGGATGGAGATTTGAATGGGGGAAACCCCTGGGGTGGGGTCATGCTTACAGAATGGACGAATTCAGCTTTTCCCTTCAGTCTGTCCATAACTCTGTCTTCTGGTCTTGGTTGGACTCGATGATCCTGGAGGCCTTTTCCAGCTTTAATGGTTGTATGATTCAAGGGGAGTGAGAAATCTTTCAATTTTGCTCTCAGCAGAGGTGCAGCAGGAGATTCCCCCCATGTGGGATCCCTGGAGTTAGAGATCAGATGGATTTTGTGAGACCTTCCCACCTTGCCCTGATGAGGAGTGTCATGGTTTGATACTAACCAGACACCCATGGAAGTCATTCCCTCACCTCCCTTCATTATAGCTGGGCAGAGGAGAAGGAAAAAATTAACAAAGGGCTCATGAGTTGAGATGAGGACTGAGAGACAAACACTCTGAGAGCAAAACAGGTTCAAATGTAAAGGTATAAAGCAAATTTATTAATAACAGAGTCAGAAGAGGATAATTAGAAGTAAAACAAGCCTTTAAAACACCTTTTTCCCCTCCAGCCCCTCCCTCTTTCCCATTGACAGTGCAGGGAGACAAGGCATGGGGGTTTTGGTCAGTCCCTCACTCGAGATCTTCTGTTCCCTCAGGGAGAGGAGTCTTTCCTCTGCTGTGCCGTGGGGTCCCTCCCACAGGAGTCAGTTCTCTGAACTTCTCCAGCGTGGCTCCAATCTCACCAGCGGCAGTCTTGCCAAACTTGCTGCAAAGTGAGTCCCTCCCAGAGGCAAACAGTCTTCCCAAAACTGCTGTGGCACTGGTCACTCATGCACGGGGTGCAGTCCTCTAAGGATGGGCTGCTCCAGTTTGGAAGCAAGGGCTCTGTCTATTTCTCTCTCTCTCTCTGGGAGCAGGGGCCCTCCCTCTGCACTGGGTCTCCCACTTGGATCACAGCTTTCTCTGGCATCCACCTGCTCCAGTGTGAACACTTCTCTCAGAGGCTGTGAGTGAATTTCTGCATCCCTCGTGGACTTCATGCATTACAAGGCAGAGAGCTGCTTCACCACAGTCCTCACCATGGCCTGCAGAGGAATCTCGGCTCCGGCACTTGGAGCACTTCCTCCCCCTCTTTCTTTACCACTGACCTTGGTGCTGCCATGCTGTTCTCCCTCACGCGTCCTCGCTTGTCACTGACATAGTTTATGAAAAATCCTTTACTTAGGAATTTTCCTCTCCTGAGAGCTGAGAGGCCTCAGGAACAAACTGTAAACAATTCTTATCTGCTGCTGTGGAATGCGACGGGAAGGTCTGTGATTGGCCCCGTCGGACTGTTTCCAGTTAGGGGCCTATCACAAAACACCTGTCCAGTGTCTCGGGCTGAGAAGACTTTTTGTTTACACATTCTTTTCTATTCTTAGGATAGCCTTGGTAGTGAAATCTCTAGCTTCATTATTTTAGTATAGTTTTTATATCTTATATATATCATATTAAAATAAATCAAGCCTTCTGATGCATGGAGTCAACTGTCTCGTCTCTTCCCTCATCCTGGGACCCCAGAAAACCATGTAACAAATGGTGAACCCGAGTGAATAAAGGGACATCGCCACAGAAGTGGCTTTTAGCCAGAAGCTGAAGAACTGAAGATCCTGAAATTGGGCAGAGTTCACAGCCACGGCTGGCCACAGAGAGAACCTTTGAAAAGTCTCCAAGACAAGACGTCCGGGAGTCTTCACGGCACAGAGCAGCCTGCTGAAGCCCAGAGGACACTGTCGCAAGGTACTGTTTACAGTTCCCTTCCTGAAAATGCTGCCCTTCATGTAAGGCAGATTCGGATGTGGACGGGAGTACCGAAGGAGGCAGAGGTTCCATTCTCTCCCTCAGAGGAGAAACTTATCGGCCTCTGGAGGAGATGGGGTCGGGAGGACAGCATTCCTATGCTAACGACACATTTCTATGAGTTTTTCCGGTGGGCAAAACACCATGGTTTTTTCTCTGATGTGCTGTATGCCTTTGATTCATATGTTTGGGAATGCATGGAATTCATTATCAGAGATCTTTTTTACCGGGGACTCGGTTTCCCTCGAATTTATCCACATTTCAGAACTCTCTTCCCAGTCTTGAGACGGAAAGCTTTAGCATATCAGTGGATTGCAAATGCACGGGGCATGTCTCCCTTCTCGCTGGAGCTGGAAAAAGGCAAGCCTGTCCGAATCCGCTGCCTGGAAGTCTCCAGCCCCCCCGAATCGGCGCGGGGGGGCGAAGCTTTGCCCGCGGCAGAAGACAAGTTTTTTTCTGCGACCTTGGGGCGTGAGCCGACGGAACTGCCTCCCCCCCCTCAGGGGGGAGGTGGGTTGGCTCTGTCACCTGAACCGGGGCCAAGGGCTCCGCCCTTGCCCGCCCCAGAGGAGGGGCCGGTCCCTGCAGTCCCTCCCGCGGATCCGCCTCTGCCCGGGGTGGACCCATCACCTCCGGCGGAGATTGTCGGCATTTCAGTGACTTCTCCTGCGACCACGCCCCCCGCAGCTGGGCCGCCGTCTTCCGTGTCGGCTCCGCCGGCGTTGCTGGCTGCGACTGCGCTGCAGCTTCCGGTACCCGGAGACGACGCGGCGGCTGTCCCCAGCCTGGTGGGGAACGCGCTCTCCACGGCTTTGCAGCCCCCACCGACCCCCGCGGTGGCCTCGCCTCCGGCTGGCGCACCGGGGGAGGGGGCTGGGCTTGAGAGTCACCCAGCGGAACCGTCATCGGACCCGACCACGGCGGCCGCCTCAGCGCCTGCAATCAGCCAGGACCCTCCCCCGAGCTTTTCTGGCTGTCCCGAGGCTGCCCCTGTGAGGGGAGCTGGGACGGGGGAAGGGGATTCCGGCCTGCCCCTCCATGGGGGGGGTGTGGCTAGGCAGCTGATCGCAGGCTCGGCCCATCTGCTTGCCTTCAAATTCAGTGTTTTTCGCGGGCTGACCCGGGTCTGGTTCGGGGTTTCCCGCTGGGGGTTGGAATGCCTGACTCCCCCCGCGCGCCCTTGCGGCGTGGGGGAGGTGGCTCCTGAGCCTTCTGCCTCCGGTCCCCAGCCCGCAGGGTTGGTACCGAGGGGCAGACAGAGGGAACACCTTCTGCATTTGCAATGCAGAGGCAGGAGACACAGTGCAAAGTGAGCATCGCTCATTTGCTGTGGGGACAAAGCACCCCCACATCTGGGGTGTTGTTCCCTTGGAAAGCTTTTCTTCCCCAGCTGCTGGTCTGCACCGGTTCAGCGGAGATGAAGCGTTCGGTCACTCGTGCTGCCTGGATATCGGCAGCTGTGTGCCGGATTGAGAGAACACAGAGCCTGCTCCGCGAGCCGGGTCTGGGCCATTTGGCTCGGTTCCCTGGGCCAGGGCCTCCCGGCCAGCGCCTGTTGGGTTTGGGGGCTTTGTTTCCCCCGCCGGGACCTGGCCCACTGTTCTGTGAGCCGGGTCTGGGGTCCCTGTTCCTTCCACGGGGTGCAGGGCCCCCTGCAAACGGTAGCTGGTGGACCAGCCTGTTTGGGGTCTCGGTGGCCCCTTTCCTCTCTGCTGCTGCTCTTTCAAAAAAAAAAAAAAAAAAAAGGGTTGAAAGAGCTAGCAGCTCAGAAATTTTTGCAAGCCTGTTTCAGGACCAAAAGGGACTTTTCAGCACTGTCAAAGAAGAACATCTTCAGTTTGGACTTTTTCCTGAAACTCAGCTGTTTGGACTTGAAGCAATGAACTTTCCTTGGACTGTTTTTGCATTTTCTTCTATTTTAAGATTGTTTTGGTGATGTGATGGGAATTTGGTGTTTTGCAGGTGAAGGGTTTCCCTGATGGTTCCACACCAGCATTTGATTGATCTTTTGATTGCATTTTCTTTTTAATTTACTAAAATAAAAAGGGTGAGATGTCACCAACATAGTTTATGAAAAATTCTTTACTTAGGAATTTTCCTCTCCTGAGAGCTGAGAGGCCTCAGGAACAAACTGTAAACAATTCTTATCTGCTGCTGTGGAATGCGACGGGAAGGTCTGTGATTGGCCCCGTCGGACTGTTTCCAGTTAGGGGCCTATCACAAAACACCTGTCCAGTGTCTCGGGCTGAGAAGACTTTTTGTTTACACATTCTTTTCTATTCTTAGGATAGCCTTGGTAGTGAAATCTCTAGCTTCATTCTTTTAGTATAGTTTTTATATCCTATATATATCATATTATAATAAATCAAGCCTTCTGATGCATGGAGTCAACTGTCTCGTCTCTTCCCTCATCCTGGGACCCTAGAAAACCATGTAACACTCGCTTCCTCCTCTTCTCTGACTAGAAAAAATCTGCTGCCCATAGGCACCATTGCCAACGAGCTCCACCAATTCAAAGATTCCTGCAGGATCCCGCAGCTCGCAGAGGCGGATGCTGCCCGGGTTCCCCTTGGGAATCGCTGCCCCGTTCCCGCTGCCGCGGCCCGGGCAGGGCGGGCCCCGCGGCCCCAGCGCTGTCCAACGCCTCTGCTCGGGCAGGGCTGGGCAGGAGGAGCCGCCCGGGCCCGGCCTCGCTGCCGCAGCTCGGCTGGTGGGCTGAGCCTCGGGCTCTGCTGGATGCCCGGGGCTGTGCTGAGATGGCCCCAGTGGCGCTGCCACCCTGTCCCTGCGCTGCTCTGATTCTCTCAGAAATGCCATCCCAGAGGTTTACCAGCCTCTCTACTTGGGCCAGCAGCATGTCCATCTTCAGAGCCATCAGAGGTTGGCTCTGTTGGGCATGGTGGAAGCTTCCAGCAGCTTCTCACAGAAGCCACTTCTGTGGCCCTCCCCCGCTGTGAAAATCCAGGCTGTGCCAAACCAACACAAGGAGACCCTGCAGCCTGGGCTGGGCGGGACCTTCCCCAGGTGACACCAATGTTCCCTGTGCTCATGACCTGGTAGAGGCCTGTCACAGCTCCATCCGAGGGGTTTGGATTGGCTCTGCGTGCCTGCACATCCCACTGGTCATGTTTCACATCCCCTCCTGGATGGACACCGAGGCCAACTTCTCTGTCCACTGTCAGCCCCAGGAAGTTGCTGCCAGGGCAGGTAGTCACTCCCAGCAGCTTCTTCCAGAGACCCCAACAAAGCTCCCGCAGCTGCTTTGCTGGGTCACCAGTTCAGATACTGGTCCATCTGTGGTTCTGCAAACCCTCCCAGCCTCCATCATACCAAGGCAGAGCTGGCTGGAAACCCCCAAGCCTTTGGAGGGATCCCTAGCATTGGGTGTGGCAGCTGTTGCAAATTCTGATTCTGAGTCCAGCTCTCCACATCGATTTGTTGTGTTTCCTGAGGAACCTGCCAATAACAGCAATTTGTCAGAAATAAGAAATACTGCCACTCAAAGAATCACCATCCAAGGTAGTGGTAAAAGTGGCTTTAATATGAATTTGTAAAAGTTTGCTTTAACAAAGTTCAGTGACAAGGTTCACCCTATTACTCCATGGCTGAAACACACAGGAAAATCGAGTTAGAATCAAGCTGGAAAGATTGACACAGCAGTTGAGCACCTGGCTGACTCCTAATCAGACTGCATAACATGGGAGAAGGATGTGTGAAACTCTTTGTACTCACAACTTCCTTTGCTCCTTGATACAAATGAGAAAAGCCATGGCTCTCCATGTGTGATCTGTGTTCCAAGCTCACATGATGGAATCTCACCAGCTCACTCGGTTCCTTTGTGGGTTTCCTAAAGGAGTTCTTGGCCCAGCTCAGGCCATTTTCACCTCAGGAGCCTGCTCCAAACTCTGTATGTTGGGCTGAGGAGGCTGAGTGCACCCTCACATCTGTGCTAGAGCTGCTGGAATTGCGCAAGGACACTGGTTAAACGGGGATCCCTGTGGGGAAAGCTTCATCAGGAAATTCTTCTCTGAGCTCTGAACCCTTCCCTGTCCAGCTCCATCTCTGGAGACCTGGGCTCTGCAGAGCATCATTCCTGTGAGGATGCAAATTCTCAGGTGTTTAGCCTCATTCTCTGTCTCTCCCTTTGGTTCCTGTTCTTCTACTGAGATATAGAGCCCCTCTCTCCATCCCAGCAATCCGTGCTGGCTGCAGTTCCTCCCTGGCTGCTTCCCCCCTCAGCTCCGGTGTGCAGCTCACGTCCCTGGTTTAAATCTCCCTTTAAGCACACACCTGTTTTCTATTGCTGTTGCGGCAGGATTTTAACTGTGTATGTATTACATGTCTTTAAAATTTATGCAGCTCATTTTTTTATGTGCACAGCTTCGCGATAGGCCGTGAAAGGTACACTATAAAAATGTGTAATTGCACTGTAATTTTTTTTTCCCCGCAACACATGGTGAAAACGCATTTTTTCAAGGGAAATATGTGCTGGGGGAAGGGAAGAAGAAGAGGGGGAAGGAGCACCAATCGATTTGGCAGAGGCAGAGTATAGGGCTGTCCTGCTCTGCATTCAACCGGGTGCTGCAGGAGGAGGGGGAGGTGGAGGCTCTTGGATCTGTGAAGCAGCTCCCGGAGCTGACACTCAAACCTGCCAAGCTCCCTGTTAGTGCCCTGCTGCTGGCAGAAAACCACTCACCCACCTTCCCCATGGAGCAGGCACAGACAAGCACTCAGTGCAGGGGTTAATTGGGACACAGAGCAGCAGCTCCACACGCTGCTGTTCCCCTGCCCGGAGGGTGAGGGTTCAGGAGTGCTGGGCTGGGGCTCTTCAGGCACACTCCAACCTGCCATGTAGCATGGAATGTCTGCTGGAGGAGTATTTGTTGTTGTGGGCTGCAGAGGCCATGGGAAGCTCTCTGTTCATCTCTCCTGACCAGTCCATGAAGTGTTCAGCTCTGTCAGGAGGAGTCCATGGTGGTGGGAAAGGCCATTCCTGGTGAGGATGCTGCTGCAGAACAGCATCAATGGTTGTTCTCCCAGGCAACAAGGGAAAATGGCCTCAGCTTGTGTCAGGGAATGTTCAGGCTGGATATCAGAGAATATTTCTCCCCTGAAAGAGTGGCCAGGCACTGGCATAGACTGCCCAGGGCAGAGGTGAAGTCACCATCCCTGCAGGTGTTTGTAAAAGGAGATGTGGCACTTCCCAGTATGGTTTAGTGGCCATGGGGGGATCTGGTCAAAGGTTTGACTTAATGATCTTGGAGGTCTTTTCCAGCCTTAATGATTCCATGATTCTATGAGATTGGCAGGATCAGCCTGGCTGATCTTCATTCCCATGCCCCCGTGGGAAAGCAGGGGAGCTCAGGGCATCCCATCATAGGGTGGGGAGCACTCAGCACAGCAGGCAGGTCACATCCTTGTCCTGCTTTGCCACTGGGGAAACAAAATCTCCATAGCAGAATTATGAATTTCTCAGGTGAAGTGCAGCTCCAAGCAGAGCTGGGTGAACTGACATCTCTTCCTTCCTTCCTTGTGTGCCCCAAGCACAGAATTCCCTGGGGGCTGTCAGATCCATGGGCATCTTTCAGCAGGCCAGGGGGAGGTCAATCATTAACAGCGCAGTTTGCACTTCTCTGCCTGCTTTAACACATTGAATTACAAACCAAACACGACCCCTCTAAACAAACAAATGCCAGCAGCCAAACAGCCTCTGAGAAAAGTCTGCAAGGGGCACCTGCTGGGTCCGTCTCAGCAAGGGGTTTGAGCTCCCTGCTGCTGCTCCTCCACAGCACCAGGGCTGTGCGCTGGCTTGGCCAGTCTGGGCTCCCAGCTCAGGGAAAACTGAGTAGCTTTCCACGGAATAACAACTTTTGGGAGGGAGACTGTCACTCACAGATGCTGCAGTCACAGAAGCTCCAGTGTTGGTGTTTTAGGAGTTCTCCCTTTGTTTTTTTTTTTTCTCCTAGGGAATTTTCCCCCGAATGTGTAGCTAGGAGACAATAATGACTGGATATTTCAGAGAGGCAAAAGAAGTTGTCACAGCTCAGGGAAGGGGTGCAGTTGGTTACTCTCTCTTTACCTGCGGTTTCCTGTGGAGGGCAGAGACTCCATGAGATTTTTGGACTGGGAAGACAGGCCCCTGACTCTCTTGTGCTCTTGGTATTAGCAGGGAAAAGTGGCTGCAGTTGCTGTGCAGATAATTGGTCACCATTGCAGGGCTCTGTCTCCTGCTGCCTCCTACCGTGAGTGGAGCCCTGCTTGTGAGAGTGGCCACTGCACTAGGACCTTATTAACACGCTACTTCATTAAAAAAAGGGACTTTTCACCATCTGCTTGGGTGCCTCAGGGAAAGAACCCTGGGATCCCGAGCCCACCTCTCCGTGCCATGCTGGGAGCCAGCCTGCCACTGCCCTGCACCTGCCGCTTCCTCAGCACTGCTCGGAGTTTTCACTGCACCGTAGCCCTGCACCCCCGCCCTGCCGGGACGCCCCACTGTTCCAGCTACAGCTGTTCACTACATCTTGCCTGCTCCCTGGGGATGTTTTTGCTCATTCCTGCCATTCAGCTTGCTCTCCCAGAGTCCTGCCAGGGCCCCGGGAGCGGCCACCCCTTTCTCTGCCCCTTCCTGTCACAGCCCGGCCGCCAGCACCGCCGCTCCCCGAGCCCGCGCCACAGCGCCCCCTGCAGGCGTGGGGGAATCGTCGCCCCCGCCCGGTCCGGAGCCAGCAACGCCCCTGCCGGCTGTGCCCGGGACTGCACCAAAGGGGAAAAGGCTGCGGCCGAGGGAGGCTGGCACTGGGGCTCTGGCTCTGCTTGTTGTTAATGCCACAGTGCTGTTTGCCTTGGTACACATACTAGTAAAGAGCTGCTATTCCTTTTCCCATATCTTTGCCCGAAAGCCCCTTAATTTCAAAGTTAAAATAATTCCGAGGGAAGGGGGTGATAGTCTCCATTCCAAGGGATGTTTCTGCCTTCCTTGGCAAACACCTGTCTTTCAAACCAAGACCTCCAGATATGCCTGAAGATGGATGAGGAACCTGTGGACCCTTCAGAGATTCTGCCCTAGTCTGTGATCCCAGGGACGTTCCCAGCTGGGAGCTCACCCACCCTCCACAGTGCTCCCATTACCCCATCTGTTTAGGCGGGTAAAAGATAAGAGTCGCCAAAGGGACCTGCTGAGCATCCATCCCCGTGGTTATCCCCTCCCAAGGCCTGCCCAGAGGGGGCTGCTCTTGTGACCCCTGCCCACCCCTGGCCCCAGAGCCGGGCTGCATCACTTCCCCAGTGTTTGCCAGTGTGCCTTGGACACTTCCAGGGATCCAGGGGCAGCCACAGCTTCTCTCGGCAACCTGTGCCAGGGGTCCCCACCCTCACAGGGAACAACCTCCTCCTAATATACAAACTATAACTATTCTCTTTCTTTTAAAGCCATGCCCCATTGTCCTATCACTAGTGGTATCCTTTCTGCATGCAGAATATCACAGACATCTCCCCTTCTTTTGTCCAAACTAACTCACACAACCCAATCAGCAGCTTTTTTCCTGCCCCACTGTTCCCCTAAGCCCTCCTCACATTTCACAGGAGCTGTACAGTGAGCAGAAAAAACTTCTCATGCTCTTCCAGGAAGATTTCCTTGATGATGTGTATCCCTTGAGTGAGGTTGTAAAAACTTCTGAAGAGGCAAGGTCAGCCTGGAGACAGAGATGTTTTATTTTCTCCCTGTTCCAGTCCCTAGCAGGGACTTCCCTGCTTCTCTCTTGTCTTTCACTCTCTGCTGTAAAACCTCCACTAGCAAGATGCAGTTTGAGAGGGATGGTCCCTGCATGGTTTGTACCTACAATCAATGAGCTGTGTCTTCCCTATTTGTGGAATAAACACAACCCAACAAACAACTTCTGGAAGCAGGAATTTCCCTCAAGTAATTGTAGCAATATGGTGAGCAATAACATGCCTCAGTTAAAAAAAGAAAAAATAGCAACCAACCTTGAAGCCATTAGTCAATTTTAGCTGCATGAAATTTTGGTCATACAGCTCTTCACTGCCGGTAATAGAGCTGTGATTGCCTGCTACTGTCTCCATGTGCAGCGGATTGCTTCTTCAGGAAGAGGTGTAATGGACATTTTAATGTCTATTGTGTGGCACGGGCAAATAACTTGCAGAGGCTGGAACTGTCCTGACAGCTGTGATCAACAACAAAAGGCAGTGCTTGCCCTGACCAAATATCTGCACTACTGCTGTAACATCTCTGCCACATTAATATGCCTTTCCTGATTTCTCATTGGATCCAGGTTGCGCCCTGGGACATGGTGGTCTCACACCAACAGGCAATTCCTCCTTGTTTCCACACTGGAAACGGAGCCCTCTGATAAAATGCAAAGGAAAAACATCCTCTGGGAGCTGCCACAGCCATGGGATATGCAAGTCAGGGCTGGCTCTGAGTGTGAAGGAACTGGGATGTGATGTGGGGAAAGGTTCAGGCACTGGCATCCAGGCCTGGCTTGGTCTCACTGAGCTCCTGCACCCATGGGTGTGTCTGTGCTGTGGGAGCAGCCCCACTTTGCTGGCTGTGTCACATGAAACCTCAGTCAGAACTTGCTGCAGGGCCATCCTGCTGACAAAGACCCCCCAGGACATATCCCTTGAACCAGAGCCCCTCCTCTCATCCAGCTGTTACCAGCTGCTCTCCGGCAGTGATTTTGGGAAGCAGAGCCCTTGCTCAGCTCTTGAGATGGGCTTGGTGGAGCCAGCCCTGGGTGGTGTCACATCCATTCCCTGGGGTGGTGTGAGCACTGCTGGGCAAACCCCTTCGGGTTTCTCTGCCTGGACACGGTTGAGGAAAGCAATCAGACATGCAGCAAAGTGCATGGCTGGGCATTTGATTTCCAAACTGGAGTGACAGAGAGGCAAGGCACATGATTCCCAGCTTGCTTTTGTTGCTAACTCCTGCCCAGTGATTGAGGGCAAAGCAGCATCCCCTGCTCAGACTGCAGCTCACCAAAGAGCCAAGAGTCTGGGTTCAGCTGGGAGTTGTTTACATCCTTTTTATACAACAGGAGCACCGATCCTGATTAGTGACATGAGCAAAGGTCTGAGGGCACCTTCAGCAGGTTTGCAGGTGGCAGCAGCTGAGTGGTGCAGTGACCCACCAGAGGGATCCCGATGAGCTCCAGGAGTGGCCCATGGGAAGCTCATGTAGTTTAACAAGACCAGGTGTCAGTATTTGTTAAGATCCAATTACTAAAATCACAAGGGAGATGCCTCTGCCCGAATTAGGGTGCAAATAAAACTGTGTGCCAAAGCCAATAGTATGGATTTCTTTTTGAACATTAAATGTGAGGTAGAGGACAGAAAAGGAAAAGAGAGGAGGCAGGAGAGAGTGACAGAGAAAGAATATCCCTCTATAGATTCTGATAATGTCCTGTTGGTCTTCCTGCAGTCTTCTCATTGCTCACAGACTGTATCCATTGAGAGATGAGAGGAAAAAGTCTCATAAACAAAAAATCTGTTTGGTTTATATTCACTCAGGTTCAAGTAGAAATGCACAAGTTTCTCCCCTGGGACAGGGAGTTTCACCCTGGGTGATGTCATGTTCTGGATCATGGGACACCTGGGTGATGTAGTGTGCTGGATCGTGGATGATGCAATGGAGTGGGTCACTCTTCAGGAGTCTTTGAAGCCCTCTAAGATGTTGCAGATGTCTCTTAGGTCAGTGTGGTTGGATCCACCATGGCCCCGCAGACGTGAAAATCTTCATCCCGCCTGTGAACGTCCTGGCACTCCAAAGGGCAGTGCTCACAGCTGAGTTTCCTCCTATAGGATGGACTCATCACACCTTGCAGGCTTTGCCTCTTATCAGCCACTTCCCTCATCTGGAAGCCCAGTTTGCGGGCTCAGGTGGGCCTGCCCTCTGCGCCTGTTGGCTGCTCTGTATCATGAGCAGAGCCCCGGGGATGGTTTGAGCCCTTGCACCGACAGCCTGGCTTTGGGTGCTCCAGTTGCTGCAATGGGACAGCCTCAAGTCATCAGTCACAGCTCAGCTGTCCTGGTTTGGGGAAAATTTGGGACAAAACCTCCCCAGGTTTCCTCTAGAAATCAGATTCAAGCAGCCCCTCCCCCAACTGGTTTGGGAAAAGATTTCCTTGGAGAAAAGAGGAAAAAATCTGTTTATTTAACAGTCAAAGCATTCACCAGCACAAAAAATGGGCAATATTAAACAATTAAACTTCTTGCTGCTCTGAAGATATGACAAACTCACAAAGTCCCTCCCCAGTTGCAAGTTCAGCTCACTCAGTCTCTTATCAGTCCCTCCGGTGCTGGAAATGCCGCGGCCCAGGCCCGGCCCGGTGGCCACAGGTGTGAGCTGCCGGTGCTCTGCTGGGTGTTCAGTCCAGAGCAGGTTTAAATAGTTCTAAGGAAAAAGAAAAACTGCAGTCCAGAGAACTTCTCTGCCTCAGCAAGCTAAAAACTAACTAAAAGAAAGGAAGAGCTCTGTCCTGCCGTCTCAGTGCTGCAGACAACACAGTCCAGGAACAGGAATGTGGAGGAGTGAGTGCAGTCTCTGGAAACAACCTGTGCGATTCTTCTCTCCCCCCCCTTCACTCTCAGAACCAGTCTTAAAGGTGCAGAACTTATTTCTGGGCTAAAGAGATGAATTCAGCATGATACAGTCACCCCAGGAGAGCAGCCCAGTCTGTCTCAGTGCTGCAGCTGGGTGGGGTAGCCCCCAGGATCAATCCAAGCTGGGGACGAAGGGATGGAGCAGCCCTGCCTAGGAGGGACTTGGGAGGTGAATGAGAGGCTGGACACACCCTGGCTGTGTGTGCTGGGACCCCAAATCCCTGTGCCCTGGGCTCATTCCCCAGTGTGGGCAGCAGGGGAGGGAGCACTCTGCCCTGTGCCCTGCTCAGGTGAGACCCCACCTGCAAAGCTGCTTGCAGCCCTAAGGCCCTGCACAGGAAGGAGCTGGGGTGCTGGAGTGAGTCCAGGAGAGGCACCAGGATGATCAGAGGGATGGAGCAGCTCTGCTGGGACTAAAGGCCGAGAGAGTTGGGATAGCTTAGTGTGGAAAAGTAAAGCTTTGGGGTTGCCTAATTGTGGCCTTCCAGTACCTAAAGGGGCTAAAATGAAAGATGGAGAGGGACTATTTACAAGAGCATGGAGGAACAGGACAAGGGGGAATGGCTTCAAACTGGAAAGGAGGAGGTTTGGGTCAGATATTGGGAATGAATTGTTCCCTGTGAGGGTGGGCAGGCCCTGGCACAGGGTGCCCAGAGCAGCTGTGGCTGCCCCTGGATCCCTGGCAGTGCCCAAGGCCAGGCTGGACATTGGGGGTTGGAGCAACCTGGAATAGTGGGAGGTGTCCCTGCCATGGCAGGGGGTAGAATGAGGTGGGCTTGAGGTCCCTTCCCACCCAAACCATTCCATGATTTTATGATTCTGATCTCTGGAATTTCTCTTAATTCCTGCCTTGTCTCACTCTTTGTTTAAGAAAATACTGTGGCACTCATTATCCTCTGCTGGAAATATTGCAGCCTTCGCTGGACACCTGTCCTCCAGAAATGCCTCATTCATTGTAAGTGAGCCCGTTCCATACAAAATGCATCCTGTCACCTGAGATCTTTGTTACCTAAGGCTCCCTGTGGCAGTGGGGCTGTGCTGGGGCTGCCTGGCCACCACCAGGGACAGCCCATTTACAACAGGACTGACATGGGAACAGGCACTGAGGCAGGGAACGCTCCCATCCAGCTATGTAAGCTGGGCTTCTCTGGGAAATGTCACCTCTGCTATTTAAGGCTTTTTTTTTTTTGATCACTGCATTATTCTCAAGCCTGTCACCACACTTTATAAATCACATAAGAAGAGCTTCTTACACAAACATCCCCCTGTGCCTCTAACTTTGCTGTTTCCAGATCACCCTGGCATTCTGTACACAGGACACACCTCCAGGGGGGCACAGAGGTGGGAACAGGGTACATGGCCTATGCAGCCACCCTGTCCTGCCCAGGCAGGTGTCACGGGGTCCCTTGTCACCGTACCTTAGGGACAGCGAAAATGAAGGTGACATGGCTCCATGCATTTCAGAAGGCATAGAAGTGAGATTTATTAGAAACTACGCACTTTTTATGGACAGGATCATTCAGCTAAGACCTGATTGGTCTTCAGCAACACCTCTCACGCCATTGGTTAATTAGGAACAACACCTTCTTGTAAACATCTCGCCATAAACATCACATTTCACACGCAGCATGTTCTCAAACAACAGGTGCAGAGAGTGAGACAAGAATTGTCTCTGAGCTTTCTCACAGCTTCCCTGAGATGATGCCTGGAAAAGCTATCTGCTTCTCTCTGTGACCAGACAGCCAGCACACCACAGTCCCTCTCATGGTGTGTCTGAGGACAAGGGTGATGCCAAGCCAGCCCCTCCTGCACCCCCTGGCTGTGCTGGCCGGCAGGGACAGACCAGAGCAGGGCTGGGCACACAGGTGCCAGGGTTCTGCTTGAACCAGTCCCTTGCTGGTGTGTGTGTCTGATGGCCCCATCCTGCTGGACCTTGTGTCACCCTGGGTCATCATCCATCCCTGTCTCGGCCAGTTCTGTTTCCTCCTGGAAGAAGCTCCAGGAAGACTTGTGAAGCTCACCCAGATCTGCTCCTGCCAGGTATTTGGTCCATCTCTGTCAAAAATTTGCTCCCATGGAGCACAAACCTCTGCTGGGGGTCATCCCCCAGTCTTAAGCCACTCCTCTGGAGCTGCCAGAGCAGCCTCTCCTGCTCTCTGCACTGCCATCGCCACTGCAGGAGGTGGAGGTGATGAACCTCACACTCACAGTTCCTCTCCATCAGCCCTGCACAGCCCTGCCACAGGCTCCTCACTGCCCCGTCTGGCTCTCTGAGACTCTCCAGATTTTGAGGCAGAGCTTTTCATAGCTGGAAGACAATCTCTATGGGAGCTTTAGGGTGATGACAACTGATTAGTGTGGGATTACTAATTAGGGTTAGGAGGCAAGTAACTGTTCAGCAGCACTGAGGAGAACTTTGTACAGTGTGCTGGAGCTCAGCTCCTGTGTTCCACCACCTACTGAGAGCCTGTGGTGGCTTCCTCTTCTTGTGTGAGTTGGACAAGGAAAGCAGAGTTATAAATGAACCCATGAATGATAAAACCACAGAATGGTTTGGGTTGGAAGGGCCCTAAAGCCCAATCAGTCCCACCCCCATGCGCAGGGACACCTCCCACTGTCCCAGGCTGCTCCAAGCCCCAATGTCCAGCTCGCCTTGGGCACTGCCAGGGATCCAGGGGCAGCCACAGCTGCTCTGGGCACCCTGTGCCAGGGCCTGCCCACCCTCCCAGGGAGGAATTTCTGTGTTCACAACCATTACACCAGCAGCTGATAAGAATTATTTTGAAATATCTGTCTCCAAGGGCCACAAATTCAATCCCAGGTGCAGTAAATATGCATCTTGTGCTTGTGCTCTGTGCCATTAAGCAATGGAAAAAACAACAGAAGCTGATATGGAATTGTGGCAATGGTGCATTAGTACAACATTTCAAGACTGTGGAGAAAATAACACGTTTCTCAAAGTGCTGGTTGAGTTTTATATACTTTCCACTGAAATCAGTCTGGTTTACAAATAAACATTTTGTGAAAACAGTGTTGTGTTTTTTACTAACAGATGTGAAAAATTACATTCTCTGCTGCTCAGAATGATGCCCTGCTCTCTAAAGAGAGGCATTCTGAACTGGTCCAAGTGGAGGTGTAGATGCCAGGCCACAGACTCCATGGGGTGCCTGGGGCTCTGTAGGACGTGTTAGGCTTGCTGGAGATGTTCACTCATCATGGCAAAGCTTGTGCCATGATGGTCTATTGCCTTATCCCTCCTCAGTCCAACAGGCACATTCCCAGGAGAATCCACTACAAATTCTCTAATTCACCAGTCAGATGCTTCAAGCTGAAAGGGAGTGAGTTTAGATCAGATATTGGGAAGGAATTGTTCCCTGTGAGGGTGGGCAGGCCCTGGCACAGGGTGCCCAGAGCAGCTGGGGCTGCCCCTGGATCCCTGGCAGTGCCCAAGGCCAGGCTGGACACTGGGGCTTGGAGCAGCCTGGGACAGTGGGAGGTGTCCCTGCCCACGGCAAGGGGTGGCACTGGATGGGCTTCAAGGCCCCTTCCAACCCAAACCATCCTGAGATTCTGCAGTTCTATGAATGCTCTGTTTCCTCATAGGATTTGGGGCTGGGAATAACACTTGTGGCCCCCCTCTGTCCCAGGTAAGATCAGCTCCACTTGGGCCATTCCTAACAGGCCTTTTCCTGCTGTGATCTTAAAACCGATCAGGGAAAGGGCTGTTCTGACCTTTGCAAATACTCTGTGTCCATTCCTCGCCCTCCAGACAGCTGGATTTTTCTGACATCTGACCTGCAAAGGTACTTTTAACCTCATGGCTTCTGGTGCCATCTGCTCTGGGGAACTTTGCTTTCTTTTCCTTCCCAAGGATTTCTTCATCTCCTCCTTGGCCTGTGCTCTGTCCTGCCTAAACCCTCCAGTCTTGCCTGTTGGGACTAGCTTCCCTGATCTCAGGCAATTCTTCCCGCTCTCTTTTGAACACCCTCCATATGACCCTTTGCTTTCTCAAAACAGGGAAAATTTATTCCAGCTGCTGCCTAAGCAGTGGAAAGCAGGAGGAAGAGTGTATTTCTTTACAAGTGATAGCCATGTACGTGACCCCATGATGAAATGGACTTTTTTTTTTTTGACTCTGCTTTGTCCTGTTGACTAATTTTCTCCCAGAGAGACCTCCAAGCAACCTTCCTGTCAGCAGCGGAAACCTCACTCTTCTTCCTCACCACATCCTGCTTTTTTTAAATCAAATTTTCTTTAATTCACTGAGAGATTTGGAATTTGAATCCTGTCCTTCCGCCTACACTTGATATTTCAAAACTTGGTACTACTTAATAAATGAAATAAGCCTGCTATTTCCTCCATCATCTGGGTCATTAATGAGAACTTGTAATAGTGCTGGAGTCAGGAGAGACCCCCAAGGAACTCTTTCCTTCCCTGGAATTAATGAAACTTTTAATTAGAAACGGTGGCCAGGGTGGAAAGTTTCCAACTTCCTGGTGGTTTGAGAAAGAGGAGGCCCTTTTTAGCCATTTTTTAAACCCATGGAGTTCATCCTGAGGGTGCCTGAATGATGGATTGATGGTGAGGAGGAAGGACCAGAGGCATTCACCATGAACAAGGCACAGGTAATTTAAACTCCTGCATTAATTAAGCATTATCCCTGAAGAGACCTGGGCTCTGCCAGCTTTTTGGCCACTACCTGCAGATTTTGCATTAAACTCTTATTCTTGAATTTTGGGTGTAAAGAGTATGTCTAGAACAGTTTTCCTTTTTTCCCCGCCTTTTCCCTCCTTTTTTCCTCCTTTTTTTCTCCCTTCCTTTTCTCCTTCTTTTCTTTTTGTTTTCTTTTTTCCCTGATTGTTCCTGTGGGCTTGGGACCCCATGTGCTCATGAAAGGTGGTGCTGTGCTTTTTTATGTCCATTAACACCAGTTTGAAAATACCCCTCTGCTTGACACCTGGCTGCAGATCAGTGTCTGTTTTGTCCCATCAGTGCAGAGGTGCCCTCCTGCCTTCCCAGCAGCTCCTTCACCATCCTGTGTGTAGCACGTTGCCCTTGGCTCGGGGTTTGGGAGGCATCTCAAGGCTCAGCTGGTGCATAAAGCTGGATGCATTTATTTGGGAGTGTTTTCAAGGGCCTTCATTCTCTGCAGTGGGTGCAGGAGTCTGGCTGCTCTCACAGGGGGAGGGGTAGCTCTGGCCACCCTGTGGGGAGTGATAACCACGGGGTGATGGAGAATCATCCCTGCATCCTCCCTCTGGAGTCAGGGCACGTACCCTGCTCCAGGGACTCTGCCAATCACCCTAGGCTGGGGCAGAGAAGGAATCAGAGAAGGGATCACCACCCTCTCCACAAGCTCCAGCCTTTGGAAAGCTTTCCCTGGCAGTGCCTGGAATTTAATCTCTTGACTTTGTCCCCAGCACGGACAAGGGCAGCAGAGAGCCTGCCTGGCTTAAGCCTGTGTCTCCTAGGAACAAACTAATTTTCCTGCAGTTTTTCTGAGATAAGGCAGCAACGTTGATTGTAATGAGGTGATGGTTCCCAGCATTAATCCTGTGAGAGTGTGTCACCGTCCAGGGCAAAAACCCACTGAGCCTGGAGAAAGGGTGCAGCCACTGTCTGAGAGGAGCTGATCCAGGTGATGCTGCTAATAAGGAATGTCAGGCTGGGGGCACAGACAGGACGTGGCATTTGTGGACCCTGTCAAGTTCTAATTGTACCAGTTAATTACTGAGTGTAGCCTTGCATAGGGTTAAAGCAGACAAAAAGTGATGAACATCAGGGGTTTGTGCTGGGTCACAGCCATGCAGATATGTCTGTAAATGCACAGCAGCTCCTTGCTGTAAATTATATAACACTGCACAGGCAATGAAATCTGAGTCACAGCCGTAAGCAGCAGGGGCATATGGATGGGCTTATCCATGGGAAAAATCCTGTTAAAGTGGGACAAGTACCCAGGTCAACTTAGTGAAACAATTTAAAGGGCAGGAAGATGAGTTTTCAGTGAAACCAGTCTAGGTGTGTATTTCCAGCGGTGAACTCCCAGTAACGCACAGGTAACCTCTGGGACTCAGCAGCTGGCTGGGCACTTTCCAATGTTTGAGCAGCCAGCGGGCAGCAGGCAGGGGCACCTCCAGTCAGGGCCTGGGCCCCGACACATTCCCAGCCAAGGGCTGCTCTCAAAGGTGAGGGTGGTTATAGTGTCCAGCTCTTATGGTGTCCAGCTCTAAAGAGCTGAGTAGGGCTCTCAAACACTGTGGCAAAGCTCCCAAGCGGGGGAAAGTGGCACCAGAGCTTCACCCTTGAGCAGAAAGCAGCAGCCACTCCATTCTGCATTTGGCCTGGAGCTAAGACCTGGCTTTGGTCCCATTGGAGTCTCTGGGAGCTGAAACACCTCCTGGTCCCCAGTCCTGCCTGATGCCACCTCCAGCTCCCTTCCCTCCCAGAACAGGAGAGCCACTGAATGTGATTTCCGATTTTTTCAGTGTGACGTTTCAGAATACGAGATTTATTTTTTCTATGTCATACTGGTACACAGAAGGCAATGACAATGGGAATGGCCATGGGCAAGTCCAGCCCAGTCAGTACACACATGCACTACAGGACAGACAAGCTTTGTCAGGCTGGGAGCTCTTGGTGCCATCCCCCTGAAGCACCTTGAAATGACACACCCAGAGGGGCAGCCCCAGAGCAGGGAGCAGCAAAAGGAGGGAAGCTGAGCTCAGGAGAGGAGAACCAGTCTGCAGCCCAACTCCAGTGTAGATACAAAGACTCTTGTGCCCCACAGCAGGCTGTCACAGAACCATAAAAGCCCAGAATGGTTTGGGCTGGAAATGACCTTAGATCCCACCCAGTGCCACCCCTGCCATGGGCAGGGGCACCTTTCACTGTCCCAGGGTGCTCCAAGCCCCAGTGTCCAGCCTGGCCTTGGGCACTGCCAGGGATCCAGGGGCAGCCACAGCTGCTCTGGGCACCCTGTGCCAGGGCCTGCCCACCTTCACAGGGTGAAATTTCTGATCCAAGCCCTCCTCTCTTGTCAGGACCCGAGGGTGCTATGCTCAACACTCCCCTCAGCCTTTCAGGACTTTCCCCTGGTGTTTGTGTCACATTGCTCAGCAGCCCCTGCCCAGAGCTGTCCCAGGACACTCGGTGGGGCTCAGCCTCTGCTCCCCGGGAGCCATTGCAGCCTGGTCCGGCCGGGGTGACTGGGGGATGGACACCCCTTCCCCACAGCCTTGAACAGACATCAGCGCTGCTCTGGGGCAGCACAGGACACAAAGGAAGGCAGGCAAGGGCTGGCTGATGCCAGTGCACACCATGTCCTGCTGGGCGGGATCTGGAGCAGGTTCCAGGCTCCAGCCTCTCCTCAGAGCATCACTGCCGGGCGCTCTGCTATCTCTCCTCTATCCCTGCTAATTAGCTTCTCCCAGCCCTTTCCAGCCCCTTTCTTCCTAGTGCTCATCATGGAACGGAACGGCAAAGCTGACTGAAGCTGACAAGACTTCTTCTTGAAAAAAAATGGACAGAAAGCTTGTATTGGCTCCATCAAAGCTTTTTATTAAAGCCACATGGGGAAAGAGCTGCCGTGTCAGACAGTATTCGGTATTGAGAAAACATGAAAGAAACCAACAGCTATAATCAGCTCAAGAAATTTATTGCATTTTTGACCCTGATATGGTCGCACACTGCTCAAGATTTCTTTGAAGGTGTTGCAGGTTTATTGATTGTGAAAAATGTCAATGTGTCACATGCCCAATTAACTTGGCACTTCTTGCAATCAATACCCTAATTGCCTCTCTTTAGAGAGGCCATTAATTTAATTAACCCTCTCCCACCCCCGACTTGTTTTCCCAGTTAAAATATTTTAATAAACAGATGATCCAAGGCCTGTGTTCCTTTTGTGATAGGAGAGATGAAGGAGAGCAGAGATTTCTTAGAGATTCAACATCATTTCCAAGGGCCTCTGGAGCGCTGTATCAGCTTAGTGGGAACAAGAGAGCAGCAGAGGCTGAAGGTGCCTTTTTCCCTTGCCTACCTTATCCCTGCCTCTTCTCCAGCATTGGGAGACAAATCCTCTTTAGCAGAAAAAAAAGAGAGTGAGAGACCTGACCTCCTCAGGGCTGTGAATGGAGCTGAGACCAACAGCTGTGAAGGTCATATCAGGAGTGACACAGTTGCTGTCACTTCTGTGGTTTATTTTTTAGCAAGTGCACTGAAGTTTCACAGAGCTTGGTGTGCTGAGGTTGTCAGGAGTTAATCTGGGCAGTCTTGCTGTGGTTTTGTTTTTATAAGTACTTAACAAATGACTCTGGCATGATTAGGCTGGGTTTAAAACCTGGCTAACTGCTAGATCTGGAATGGAATCGTTGGCTCTCCATCAGCCTTTAGTACAGTCACTCCTAATTGGGTCCCACAGGTATCTCCCCAGGCTGCCGAGCTGCTCGGCATCTTTAGCAGTGATCTGGAAGAAAACAGAAAATCATTACTGATAAAGTTTGAAGATGACACTGAGAGACTCCTGGAGCAGTAAATAATGGCAAGAGCGGAGTAATCAGGTGGTGGTGTTTATATCACTTAGCAAATTGGAGGTGATAAAAAAGCCCCTGGTTGAATGCAGCTAAATGCCAGGCCGTAAACAGGGGGAACCAGAAATACTCATTGTGCTTGCAGAGTGGGGGAGAGGAGGTGGTGGGAGCGATGTCTCTGGAAAGAGCATGAGTTTGTGGGGGAAATCCATCAGGATTATGAGCTTCTCCTTTGCTGCCATGATTAAAAGTGGAGGTACAATATGCAGAGGTAGGCCAGCTTGAAGTTTAATTTCAAACAATGGTATAAAAAAGAAGCAGTGAAAAATAACCTGAAGATAACTGTTCTTGAACATTTATTTTCCTCCTTTATTCTCCCCCGCCATTTATCTTTGACTAGCCAAGGCAATGGTTAGTTTTCCAAAATCTGATACTTTGATAGTATTATTTGGGAGGATGGAGAGACTGGAAATCAAACCTCATCTGAGAACCATTCCCGTTCCCTTTATGGGCAGCTGTGTTTAAATCTGAGATCAAAGATATGAAGTGCAAGGCAGCAGAACTGTTTCAGCGGGGGTTGCTGTCCTTGGGGACCAGAGGCATGGGCAGAGGCATCCACAAACCCCTTGATCTCAGCCTGTGGAGGGGAAGCCCTCAGAAAGGGGGATTAAGAGGGAGCAAACAACCCCCTACCCCTCCTGTCAGCCACAGAGCCCTGGAGAGAGATGCTACAGGGAGATGCCTTCTTCTCTCTGCCCAACACGCATTAATCACTTAATCCAGTGAATCCCAGCCAGCAGGAGCTGCTGTATTTATGTTGATGCTGGAGACCCTCAGCCAGCAGACCTGGGCTCACCCTTTGCCACCTTTCTGACTCTGGTGTGTCCTTGTCCAGCTCAGGCTCTTGTCCTCCAGGGTGGTGTGAGCTCTGCCAAGGCTTCTGTATGCCCTTCCTCTTCCCCTTCCCATCAGTGCCAGGAGCTTCCTGGGCTCTCTGATTTTCCTGCACCTTGTGCGTCTCAGCCCTATCCTGGGAGGCCTCTGCTACCCATGGGACAGAACACTTGAGTGAGGCTAGTGCTGGCAGTGTGCTGCTCTGGCTTAGTCTGTCTCCCTCCTGCCAAAGTGCCCTGGGAAGCCAGGGATGCTCTTCTGCAGGTGCCAGAGCTGAGGATTTTGGGTATTCAGGGCTTTGCACTCCTGGACCATGGCAAAGGTGATTAGGTCAGTCATATGCCCTGCTCTAAACCACTCCCAGCTGGCACTGTTGCCCCAAACAGTGGCTCCCCATCACTGTGTGACTGTCCCTTTGGTGGCAGGACAATCCCATGGCACTGCTCAAACACAAGGCTGGGGACTCTGACTGTTCATTTGCAGCCCCTTTTTGGAGGGAAACACTAGCAGGGGTGGGGACAGGGGCAAGGCTGTGGGGCTGCAGCATCCCCTGGCTCCAGGGTGTTCATAGGCTTGCTCCTGGCCACGGCAGAAGTCATGAGCTAGTTCTCACAGGAGCTGTGTGCAAAGGGAAGGGCAGGAGAGGGTGGTGGAGCATCATCCTGGCAAGGCATGGGATGTGTGGATGAAAACATGGGAGAAGCAGCTGAAGGAAGCTCTGGAAGCATGTGGCTGAGGATGACTTCATCAGCAGATGGAGGACAGACAGGAGCAGAGCAGCTGAGGAGCAATTAATGCTTCATCATTCCCAAGGCTTCCCCTAAACTAACAGACCGTGAACAAATGGCACCTTTTATAAGCAACCTAGTGCCTGTAGGGACTGTCCCCAAGCACCTCCAAAGGCTCCTACCTGCCTGAACTGTCTCAAACAGATGCAATTATTTTGCTAGTCCCTTGAGTGGTCTCTTAGGACAGAGATCTTTGGACTGGCAAAGGCAAAACTGTAAAGACTTTACTGCCAGTCCTTGCATCTCAGAGCTGCATCTGCTCATAAGAAACCCACAGCACATCTCGAGGAGCTGCTGCTGTCTGGGCTCTACTCTCATACGTGCACTGAGCTCAAAGGCAGCTCCTGGGCCCTGGCACAGCTCCTTCCTGGGAGGAAGGGGTGCTCTCACCTCTGTGCACCACAGCCACGACACGCATAGCCCAGCAGGAGAGCAGAACAGCAAAGATGCTGGAAGGAGACCTTCAGCTGTGCTCCAGCCAACCTCTGTGACCGTCTGTCCTCCCCCAAGGCAGTGCTGACTGTGCAGACCCCAAACCCAGGCAGGGTCCAGCTGTGCCTGTGCTGCAGCCTGAGGTGAGTCAGCTCAGCCCAGGGTCACCAGAGGTGGCATCTCCCCTGTGCTGCTGCAGGGTCAGGGGGACCAGAAGCCCTGGAGAAGAGTGGGGGGATGGCACTGCCAGAAGGGAAGCAGTCAGAGGAGCCTGTCTGCACCTAGTCAAGAGGAGAAGACTTGGCCATGGTGCAGAAACCTAATGTGATTTCTTGGTGTTGAAAAAAGCTTTGTGAACACCCGCAGCACGGAGAAGCTGGGGCTGGGCAGAGCTGATGTGACCTTTCTGATCCAGACAGAGTTAATGAGCCGCAGAAATCTCGGCCTCCATGCAGGTTTTGGGATGATGCATCAGCAGTAGCAGGGGAAATCTGCAACTCCTGACGAGGAGCCTTGCTTCCCAGGCCTTCCCCTCCTGCCTTTCCTCAAGAACTGGGTTTTCTCAGAAGACGCCAGCTCTCTGATTTCCAAGGATTAACACTCCTGAAGCCTTCTGCAGAGCTAGCAGGCATCATGTGTTCTGTGCATGGCTGCTCCCAGCAGTGACTCATCATCCCTTCCCACCTGGGGCTGCTGGAAAATCTCACAGAAAGGTCTGGGGAGCCTTTTGGAGCCAAAGTTAGCTCTGAGCGTGCGTGTGTGTGTGTGTGTGTGTGTGTGTGGAGCAGCAGCTCCTCTGGCCATATGGTGCCAGATCTGCTCAATGGACAGACCCACCACATCCCTCTGCTTCCTGAGAGCAGGGAAGGAGAGTGATATCTGAGCTGAGGTGGTCAGTCAACCTGAAGGCTCTGTGGCCTCCTCCAGAAATCCCTCCCAGTGTTTGCTTTGTGGAAGCCACGTTGTGTTTCTCCTCCTGCTAGGAGAAGGGTTTGGCCTGTCCATTGCCAGGTGTTTCTGTGTCAGGGAGGGCTCTGTGCTGGCACACGGGGACAGCAGGGCAGGCAGACTGCCTGACCCTTGGAGCATCCAAACCACTTGGTCTGCCAAAGAACCAGACTAAAGAAATGAAGTATGCTCCTGCTGGGTCAGTTTGGGCCCCCGGGAGGGAGGAGAAGTGTGGAGGGAGGACAGCAAGAGCTGTGCTAACCCCATCCCTTGGCACAGAGATGTGCCTGTCACTGCCCATCCCCTGCCTCATCCCACTCCTACTCAAACACTTCAGGGAATTCCCCACCTTGCAGGGGTTGAGCAGGGCTATGGGAGGGGGTACAGGTGTGAAGAGAGGTTGTTAACATTTTGGACAGGCCCTGAGTGCCCATGGAGAAGGGCAGGATGTGAGAAGCACTTCAGACTAACCTGCCCCGTGGGGATGGACATGTTTGCCATGCCTGGATGAGCTCTTCAGTCTTGTTTCCAGAAAACAGCTCGTTACCTTCAAGCAGGTCCTGGCTTCAAGTCAGCATCTCTTAGGCAGAAGGCTTTAATTGAACATGTGTGGTGTGGGTGAATCCCACCCAATCCTCAGTAAATGAGTTCCAAATCTCCCTGTTAAGACCTCGGTGCCCTCTGCTCAGCGCAAGGTGGCACCACTTTGTATCTCCTTAGATCTGGGCTGGTTTGAAGAGCTCAGGACTATTGGATTTCTGCTCCCTGAGCGCAGCTGCAGATAATGAGTCAGTCACTCCTGACCTTCTCCCTGATAAATGAAGCAGAGTGAGAGTCTGCCACCCATTTTCTTGATTCCCTCCTGCACCTTCTCATGTTTATTGGTGTGATCCTGGCTTGGGACTCGCTATTTCCGTAGTGATGAACTCAGAGCCACAGACTCTGCCCTTTCCTCAAGAATTTGGAGTAGTTATTTTATCTCTTTGACTTGATGTGCTGAAATCACTCTGAGCTTGTTGCTTGCCCCATCTTTTCCCTAATGTGTGGCTCCCAAAGATGGAACCCCCCCGCCACTTCTATCAGGGGGGTGGAACTCCCCCACCCCCTGATATTCTCAGTTGGAGTTGTTAATTCCAAGGTGAGTCTTTTCACATCTGACCACTTTCACAGGCTCACTACAAAACTTTTGAGGTTGCTGTGTTTACCCAGCCCTTCTGCTCAGTGTGCTGGCTGTGTAATTTGGCAAGGACAGTGTCCAAGGCCAGCTTGGAAAAGACTTGGAGCAATCTGGTCTGGTGGAAAGTGTTCCTGCCCATAGCAGGGGTGCAATGAGCTTTTTAAGGTCCTTTCCAACCCAGACCATCCTGTCATTCTAGGATTCTATGATACTGTCTTTTTCAGATTTACTGTAAAAGGTTAAGCTGTAGGGCTAAGAGGCACTCTCATTTTCAGCCCTTAAGAACCCCCCATCTGCCCCTGTGATGCCTTTTGTGCACATTTACATTTTGAGACCTCACTCAGGAGTCAGGGTGAAGATCAGTGTGTTCTTCCTCTGATCATTTCAGGAACGTGGAGCAACTGTGGCTCCAAGGCATCTTCTGGTAATGCTGTGGGAAGGAATAACCTGAGCCCATCCTGCTCTGACAGCATCTTCTGCTCTGTGCTGGACTCCTGTCCCATGTGTCTGCTGAGGGGGAAGAGTCATTTGGGAGCACGAGGCAATGGGAAGCGTTTGATCATCAGTCCTCAGTCTGTGTCTGAACATGTGCTTCTGTTTCCAAACAAACAAGTGGGAGAAAAGCTTCCTCATGAAATATTCAAATACCTCCTGGGCTGAGAGCGGGGAGGGCTCTTGCCCCAGTTCTCTGCTCCTCTCAGGAGCTCACTCACCATCAAAGGTTTCTCCATCATCAGGTGATGAGGAAGGACCAGTGTGATCCCTCCCTCTCCGAGTGCTGAGGGCGTGTCCTGGTTTGGAGGATAACAGAGGACACAGGGGAAATTGCCTTTGGCTCTGAGCCTGCTAGCCAGTATTGGGGGAAGATTAAGAAACTGCAATTGGGGATATCCAAACCCCTCTGCTGCTTCCAAAGGCAGCCTGCCTTCTGCAAACAGCAGGGAATCCCTGCTCTGCCTCACCAGACTACCCCAGCTGTGTCAGGAGGCAAGGGGTGAATGTCAGCCTGGGTGACTCCTCTGGGCCAGGTTCCACAGGGCTTGGAACAGCCTGGTCTGGTAGAAAATGACCCTGCAGGAGGTGGAATGGGAGCAGCTCTGAGGTCCCTGCCAACCCATCCCATTCTGGGATTCTGTGACTCTGGGATTCTCCTGGCCCTGCCCACAGCCCTGCTCCCCAGTCCCACTGCTGGAAGTGTCACATCTCATGGCCAAGGTTCTGGCAGCCTGACACTCCCTGTACAGCCAGCAGTGCAAACAGCAGAGATGCACTGAGCTCAGAAGGACAAGAGCACCCCAGCACAGCCCTGCACCAAGAGCTGCACAGGGCTCTGTGCTTGGCCAGCCCGGGTGAGGGAGAGTCCTGGCTGATCATCCCTGAGCCAGGATGCTCCAGAGCAGACAGATCAAAACTGAGAGGCCACAGAGAGACACTCCAGGACATGGACACTCCTCAGGGCACAGCCAGCTCCCCACTCCTGGGAAGAACCCTGCAAAAAGCAGGGCAGTCAGCTGAGCCTGCAACCCTTTACCCTGAAACACAAGCCTTGGGAAGATCTTCCTGCAGCTGATCTGCATGGAGCTGCTCAGGACTCCCAGGATAGGGAACAATGGCTACAATCCCAAGGTAGGGCACAATGACAGGTCTGTGTGCAAGTGATGAGATCACAAGCATCCACCTCCTTTCCCTGGGATTGTCTTGATTTTTGATGGTTGAACTTGATGATCTTTGAGGTGTTTTCCAGCCTTAATGATTCTGTTGATTCCATTGATTCTGTTGATTCTGTGTTTCTGTGATCTGATCTGAGGACACATCCTGGTTATGACCCAGCTCCAGGTGAGATGCTGCTTCTGCACCCCTTCCTGAGGTACCTGTGGCTCAATATGGAGCTTTTGTGGGGTAATGCCTTGGATTTTTGCTTCATTTTGACTATTCCTGGGTCTGAATTACATGGACTTCCCTGCATCTCGGTTTGAACCTCAGTACTTGTTTTCCTTCAGGAAATGCAGGCAGACAAGGTCCCTCCTGGCCAGGGTTCAGATCTCCTATGCTGAAGCTCCCAAAATGTGTGAAAATTTGCCCAAAAGGGTTGCAGAGAGCACTGCAAGGATCCAAGTGGATTTTCTTGCTCAGCCTGAACGCTAGCAGTGCTTCCCCAGCAAACATGAAGAGATCAGCTGTTTTCCAGCAGCTGAGTTTGATCACAGAACCACAGAGTCACAGAATCAGAATCAGCTGAGCTGATGATGAGAGGAAATCCATCCCTGGCCAGGGCTGACCACTCCTGCAGGTGGTGGAGGAGGAGGATCTGGTGTTACATGAGCTCAGCCTTCAGCTCAGGAAGAAGCTGAGAAGTTTGAAGCTTTTTGAGAGAGGAGGAGGGTTTCAGCAGAGTGTCAAGAGAACATGAGCTCATATCACTGCACTTATTTATAGCCCCAAGCAGGCATCTGTTGCGCTCAAGCTCGCTGCAGTCCCCAGCATTAAACATTTCATTAGCCCACAGCCCCTCTGGCAGTGCTCACACCCTCACACAGGCTGTTTAGCAGCCAATCCATCCATTTAATTTCTCATTAAACTTTAGATGTAATGAATTTTTTAGTGGTCAAGTGAATAAAGTAGTTAAAATAAAAAATGGCTGGATAGCAAAGGTTTGGCCTTTGCTATTTTCAGCCTTTAATGATGCTGTGGTGAAGCCAAGAAGTGCTTGTGCTTCTTTGCTGGGTGAGCAGGTCCCTTCTGGGGGAGGTTCTTTGGAAATACCATCCTTCCAGCATGAGCTGGAGGCTTTGATCCGAGGAGGGGAAGCCAGGGAATAGTCAGACCCATCAGCATACATTTTAAGTAGGAAAATATTTGGAATCTTTAAAGGGCCAGGCTTCTTTTTTTTTTTTTCTTTTTTTTTCAAGTGACCGCAGTTTTTTTAAGAAATTATGCTGAAAATAAATAGCCACCATCCACCTTCAGCAGAGCTGACAGATCTTCAGATGAACAACAGCTGCTGCCTTTAATGAGCTGAAAAGGAATGTTTCTGTAAGAGGCAGGCAGGAGGGAGGCTTTGAGCTGTGTACAAAAGCCATGGGGTGCCCACAGGGCTCTGACAGTGCCACTCTGGGGTGACCCTGCCTTTGGGTCACCAGTGGCTGTGTCACTGCTGGTTTCACAGAGGCTGTGCTGGGAACGAGGGGTCCCTGCCATGGCCACCCTTTGCTTTGGCAGATGGCTCTGTCTGGAGCCCACTCTGGGGAGCTCTCCAAGCAGGCCTGGAAGTGGCTTTGCCCTTCTTGGATCAGGAGGGGCAGCTTTGGGGATTGCTCAGCACCTCTGGCCATGAACCCTCCTGTGCTGCATGGCCTGTTCCAGTGCTGATGCTCAGGCAGGAGAATGGCTTTGGGGTCCTGGGCCAGAAGGAAACACATTTTTGCAGGTTCTCCCAGAGAGTGGCTCTGTGGGAGGGGGTGTCTGAGTGCCCCCACGCTCAGAGGAGCAGTTCAGAGCTGCACTGCTCCCCCTGAGTGCAGCTCCTGCTCCAGGCCTCTCCTGCCAGCCTGGCATTGCTGACCTGGTACTGCAGGGCACAATAAGACCAAGGATATCCCCAGGCAGCCAAAAGCAAAGGAGCAGCAGAAGGAAGAGGAGGCCTGGAATTTTGGCCATAATAAGGTGGGAGCAGATCAAGGTGTGCCAGGAACCCACCTTGATCTGCTCCCAGGCTAGGGGAGAGAAACACCCTGCAGAGGACCTTGGTGGACTGCTAGAACTTGGAAAGGCTGGGGAGAAAGATGAGGGACCAGAAAAAAGGGTGAAAAACATTCCTCCTTTGGGAAAGAGTAAACAATTCTGGGAGATGGCAAAGGAAGGTGCTGCCAGAGAGGATGGGAGATGGAAGCACATGTGGAGGCAGGAGGTGGAAATCTGCAGGAGGAGTTAGGATGAAGGAGGAGTCGCCCTGCATAGGAGCACTTGGAGCGTGTGAGAGCAAATGAGGTGCAGGGAACACCTCCCGGTATCTCTCTTTTTGTTGTACTCCCTCTGCTGCTCTCTACATTTGCCTTTGATGAGCCCTTTCTTATGAATAAGAACAGGGCCTGAAGTTGTACTATCAAGGAAGAGGAAAAAAAATGTCTTAACAAATTTCTAGCTCCAGAGGAGAGTTTTACACCTCGTCAGCTTGGACAGGAAGGAAGCAGTGTCCTGAGGATCCAGGTGTGCAGGATGGGAGGTGACTCCCTGCTGGGAGCCAGATCTGTTTGTTTCCTAGAAATCCTGATTTATTGTATTTATTATCATCTCTTCCATGGTTTCCCTTCAGGAGGCAGGCTAGAGGGGCACAGGCAGCAGCTCTGGGCTCCCAGAGGAGCAGTGGAACGCGGATGGTGCCTCCAGAGCCAGATCCCAGCCTCTGGAATGTGGCCACGTCCAGCACTGCCACTGGTAATTCACAGCTCTTCATTTCTGTGAGCCAGGAGTCCGACAAATCACTCCAGGTGGGTGAGGAATGAATTATCCATTGGCTCTGAGCAGCTGTGGAGGTGGAGAGGGGGCCCCACCTGACCTTCCCAGGTTTGGCCAGCCCAGGGCTGCCTCCCCCAGTGTCCCCAGCACTGGGATGCACACAGGGACTCCTCTGCATCAATCACTGAGCTCAAGCCCAGCATGCGGAAGAGAGAAGATATCAAAAGGACACTTTGACACATACTTAACATTTTATATATTTTGTATAAAATAGAAAAAAAGGAGTGTTTTAAAATATTCATCTCCTGGGAAGGCAGCCAGGTGGATAAAAGGCTCCCAGTCTGCAGGCAAAGCAGGGGGAGATGGGGCTGATGTCTGTGTGCTTTGGCTGGTGAAGGACAGAGCAGGAGATTGCGGAGAGTGCCCAGGGTGTCCTGCAGGTGCTGAGGGTGAGTGGAACAAGGAGGTGGCCCCAGGCTCTCCATACCAAAGCCAGGCACATTTGGTAGCTCAGAGGTGCCAGTGCCACCTCCCAGGATTCAGTCACAAGTCTTGTTGTGGGTGAGATTCTTGTCAGGGTGCCAGGGCCTGCAGTCCTGCTGGGAATTTTGGTTCTCAGGTTGGATTTCAGAGAGGAACATTTTTACAGCCTCTGGCCTTGGAGAGGTTTGGAATTGCTGTCACAGCACAGCTCAAAGGTTTGGACATGGCGGGGACAAACAATTTTTTTTTGGGGTCTGTTTTCTTGTTTGCTGTATTTTTAGCATTCTGTTGCAAAGCCAGCCCCAAAACTCAGGGCAGGGGGAAGGACTGAATGTCTGAGTTTTCATATTGGCTCCAGTGGTGCAGATACCCAGAGGCTGGAGGAACTGCACCACAGATCCCCAGAAAGAGCACAGCTGAGAGCAGGTGTATGGGAAATGGGATCAGCCCCCATGCACCAGCCTGTATCTTTTCTTCTTCCATGTGCAGCAACACCAGGCACCGAGACAGCGAAACCAGCCCCCTTAGTTAGTCAGAAGAATAACATCTCATTTTTCAAACCATTCCCATTTCCATTCCCTATCTCGTTTTCCATGAAAAATGTGAAAGCACAAATAGAAAACTTCCCACTGAGGTTTCTTGTTTTGACAAAAGATCAATTTTCCATTGAGCAGATATTTTAAACCAATATTTCTGTCTGCTGTAGGAGGGATCAGTCACACTGTGGGGAGGGAGGGGCGTGCCACGGTGCAGTGATTATCAGAGATGCTTGGGCTGATGACAGAAAACATCTGGGATAGATCAGTCTGCTTTTGTGTCCAGCCCTTTTCCTTAATGCTGGAGAAATGAGTTTAATGCGGCTGATTCTCCCAGGAGAGGTGCCCTGAGGAAGGTGGGAGCCCTGGGACACCTTGGTTGGACTTGGTGACCTCAGAGGTATTTTCCAGCCTCAGAGATGCTGTGATTCTGTGGCTAAGGAATAGGAGCACTCCCAGGTTCCAGTGAGTGCTGCCAGCTCAGCTCGATGAGATGCATCCCCTCTCCATGGGCAGCTGTGATATTTTCCGGGACCCCCGTGGCAGGAAGGAAATGATGAATCTGACCCCATGTTCTTAGAAGGCTAATTTATTATATTACCATCTATATTATATTAAAGAATGATAAACTAAACTATACTACAGAATAGAGAAAGGATACAGACAGAAGGCTAAAAGATACTAAAGAAAAACTTGTGACCCTCTCCTCAGAGTCTGACACAGCTTGGCCATTATTGGCCAATAAGTAAAAACAATTCACATGTTGGACAAACAATCTCCAACCACATTCCAAAGCAGCAAAACACAGGAGAAGCAAATGAGATAATTATTGTTTTCCTTTTTCTCTGAGGCTTCTCATCTTCCCAGGAGCAAAATCCTGAGCAAGGAGATTTTTCAGAAAATATGATGGTGACAGACAGCAGCAGTGGGGCTCAGCCATCGCCTCCCGGAGCAGGACTCGCCTGCTAGCCTTGTTCCCTCCATGTCCTGCTCCTCTGCAGGAAGGATCATGCCAGACAATGCCCTTCTCTGACTCAGAGATGGGGCAACTGAGAGGTGTTTTAAAAATTTTACTCCATTTTCAGTCTCATGAGAAGGGTGAGACAATACAGATGTTATAATTCACACCAGCACAATCAGAAACCAACCATTTCCTAATTAAAAGACACTGTCAGCATTTCTTGGCCTGTCAGCTTTAGCCACACCAGGCTGTAAATGCCTTAAACCAATCATCTAAAACTGCCTCTCGTGGGTCCCACTACAATGCACCTTTCACAGTTCTGTTTCTCCAAAGTATCCAGTCTTATTTGCAAGGCCATCCTTTGAACCTTGTTTCTAGCTCCATTTCTCTCCCAACAATGTCTGTCCTGTCCCATGGTCCTATCCCATCTAAGTCAGCATTTCTTGCCTCGAGGTTTGCACACAGATGCACACTGTGTGGGCCTTCTGTCGGGCTTTGAGAATTCCCTACAAATCCATTTCCCACAGGATGCAAGGGTTAAATGGACCCCACAGGAGACAGGAAATCACTCCTGTCCCACAAGCAGCTTGGGTAGGGGCATTTCTGTCCTGCAAGGCAGGAGGAAGAGCATAAGGAAGCCCCAAAAGAGCCACAGGATTAACAGCCAGACATCCAGAGAGCCAGGATCTGAATTACCTGTGGATAAAACTTCCAGCAATGAAACTTCCCAGAACTGTGCAGAGTCTCCTGCTGCTCAGGAAGCCTGAATTGGCTGAAAGGGAGCTGGACCCACTTGCAAGGGCTCTGTAGGCGGGGGAGAGCTGTTAATGAGCCTTTTCATGTCTGTTCTATCTGATCTAATTCTATTCTGTCACTTTGATTTTTCTTTCTGTATAAAGTTAATGCAGGTTATAAATAATACCTGTCTCTAGAACTGACTGATCTTCTTTGGAGAGCTCACTTGGGGAAAAAGGCGAGGCAGAGGCACCTCAAAGCTGTGTCTAAATAGGGGTCCCACAACTGCACAGGGTGCATCATGGCCTGGTGCTGCTTTCCAGGCTGGGGAGAAGAAAGGCTTGAGAAGGGATTTACATAGGCACAGGAAACCTGTGCAGGATAGAAGGTTAAAGGTCATTTTGCCTACTCTGTCTTTTAGAGCAGCCTGAGGTGCAGCTTGGGCTGTTCTTTCAGACCTTGTGTAGAAGGTTTCTAACACTGTAAAGATTTTCCAGTCTCTTGGGTGAGGGCAGGATATTGCTGAGGAAAAGCAGTCAATGAAATTGAAATGTAGAGGAGCTCTCAGCACTGGTGGCAGATGGAAAGCTCTAAAAACCTTTAGAAACCTCTCCAGCTAAAGCTGGTGCCCAGATGAGTCTGTTCCCTTTAACTGTGCCATTCTCCACCAAACTGAACTGTGCCATGGTGAGGAATCCATGGACCCAGGAAGCCAGCACTGGGGCCAGCAGAGCCCTCAGGGCTGTGTGCCTGCGAGCTGCTGCTCCACCTCAACCATCTTCATTCCTGAACATTGTCTCCCCTGGTACTTCTGATCTTTTCCTGGCCAGACTCTGCCCAATTTGGACACTGTGATAGCCTCAGGCAGAGCCAAAGCTGGAGGCTGCACCCCAGCCAAGCACACAGAGCAGGGTGGGCCTGTGGGTCACACCCCATGGCCCCACTGAGCAAACTCTGAGAAGAAGCCTGAGAGTAAGGATGGCAGAAAAAGAAATGAGGGGGAATCTTGCTCTGCAAAGTCTTGCTCTGTGCACTTTCTGCATGGCTGGAATTTTGGTTCTGCAGAGGAAAGCTGGAGAGCATCTGCCCTCATGTTCATGTGATTGCAGATCCATGGAATGGTTTGGGTGGGAAGGGACCTCAAAGCCCCCCCAGTGCCACCCCTTCCATTGTCCCAGGCTGCTCCAAGCCCCAGTGTCCAACCTGGTCTTGGGCACTGCCAGGGATCCAGGGGCAGCCCCAGCTGCTCTGGGCACCCTGTGCCAGGGCCTGCCCACCCTCCCAGGGAACAATTCCTAATTTCCCATATTTAATGCAAAGCTACTGTCCTTCAGCTGTTACCTCCTTTTCTGCTTCTATTGGCAGTTAAGGAGCACAAATCCTCTCTGTCCTCTGCTCCTCCCATTGGCCATAAAAGTATTTTGCTGATCAACCAGCGACTGCAAAGTTAGGGAAGAATAGATCTAGGCAGGGAGGGAGGTGCCAGCCAGAAAAGTGCTCCTGTGCACCTCTGGCTCAGCACAAACAGTGGAAAGTAGGTACATGGGGAGTGCTCCTGGGAGCCTCCTCCTGTGGGAGCTGCTGGGCACATGGCCAGAGCTGTCTGAGTGGCTGCTGGGAATGGGGTTTGTGCTAATTGAGAGCGTTACTCAGCTCGTTGGGGGGGTCCCTGCAGGTTCCCCTCTGCTGGCCAAAGCAGGCTGTTGGAATGGAGCCAGCTGGACAGGCTGGGGTGGGCAGGAGCCCCCAGGGAGGGACCTTGTACAGAGGGTGCAAACTAAAATGCAGTTTGTGCAGGAGGAGCAGCACACGGCTGGGCTGCAAATGCTGGCAGAGGGTATCAAAACAGGGCCCTGGTCTTACTGATGACAGGGCCAAGAGCATCCAGAGAAGGGGGAGATCCTGGATGGGTGACCCTGGAGAATTACACCTGAGTGAAGGAGCAATTTGCATTTCAAGCTGGCGGCCTCAGTGCCTGGCCACACCATGAGGGCCAGGGCTTGGAGCTTTACTTGACAAGACACACATAAGTCCTTGATGTTTAATAATGTGCTAAATTAGTCTGTGGGTTTTCACCGAATGGCAGAATAGTTATGGTTGGAAAAGCTCTCTGGGATCACCAAGCCCAGTGTCAGCCCAACACCATCACAGTATTCACCACTGAACTGTGTCCCCAGGTGCTATATCCACGTGGCTTTTGAACGCTTCCGGGGATGGTGACAACCCACTGCCCTGGGCAGCCTGTGACAATACTTGCTAATCATTTCAGAGAATAAATCTTCTTTAATATACAATCTAGAGCTCCCCTGGTGCGACTTGAGGCCATTTCATCTTGTCCTTGCCAGGGAGAAGGGATTGAGGCCCACCTGACTTTTGGGGTAGGCAGCCATGCATGGGGTTAGCAGTCATTGGGGACAGGACCATCCCCAGGGCTTGCTCAAGGTCTCAATCAGCTGATGAAAAATAAAACTAAAACTGGGAGTGTGGTTCCTGAAGAGCTAAAAAGTCACTGAGAACAGCAGCTACACCCCAGGTGTCACCTGAGCTTCTCAGGTCTGAGTTAAACCTGGAGGTGTTTGGGGAGCCCTGGCAGTGGGGTGGACACTGGGGGATCAAACCCCCCGATGTCCCTTGGCAAGGAGCAGTGCACTCACGAGCTTTGGGCAGATTTAGGGTGTGTGATGGGATGGAGGGGACATGGGGACAGCTCTGCCACATCACTGGGTCTCATCCTGTGAGCTGGCTCTGGCTTAGACCCCACTTCAAACCTGTGGACTGAGGTATCTCATGAGGTTCTCCCCCGCCCTCCCAGCACTGCTGCCTTTCTAGAAGAAATGCAGGGAGCCAGTGGAACTCTTGGAAAACCCACACAATGCCCTCAGTGCTCTGCCTTTGCTCTGAGCAGCTGAAGGAGCTCTGTGGTCTCTGCCTCCTCGCCGTGTCCTCACTGTGCTGCTCTGTCCCACCTTGCAGCTCCCTGCAGTTACTCAGGGCTCATTTGCAGCTCCCCTGGCAGTGGTGGACAAGGGCTGTCTTTGCTGCCCTGGCACTCCTGAGCTCCCAAGGACCTGCTGGCTGAGGACTTCGCTCCTTCTCTGCATTCTCATCAGGCTGGGAAGCTTTAATTTGCTGCCCTGCAGTTCTTGCAGCCTCTCTCCTTCCCTGCTTGGTTGCCTTTCCCTCCTCTTGGCTGTCTGCTGGGTTGGATGGGTTTTTTTTCCCAGACTGTCCTTGCTTTTATTTACGGGGCAATTTGCATTTTATTATTTCCTGCACACACTTCAGAGCTTTCTCCTGCATTTAACTTTCCTCTCTGGGGTTCCTCGCTTCCTTCTGTTCATCATCCACAGGGCTCTATCCTTGCAGCCCTGCTTCAGCTCATTTCCTAACACTTTTCTGTCTCCCTGCCTGTGTCTGAAATCTGGACCACCTGGAGGCTCTCAGCGGGTGCCCTGATTTACTGCCTCAGACCTTTCCACTATTTAAATCCACACACAGCAGCTGCTCCTATTCTTAGCTCTGACCTGTGCTCCTTTACCCAGCCCTGCCACAAAAGTGGTTTGTGGTTGCATCTTATTTTTTCCCCTTTGTTTTTATTTATTTAGACATTTTAAAAACTATTTTTCCATGTGGGTGAAAGAAGAACTGCTGTTCCCACAGAATTCCCACTCTATATAGGACCATAAAGAGAATTCCCACTCTATATAGGACCATAAAGAGAGCCTGGCTAAAAGGATGCCCAAACACTTCTGAATTTTTGGATTTGAAGCCTTTGACAGATTCTCCTTTCCACATTTTCCTTAAATCTGTAAAGCAAAAATGCTCTGCTCTGCTGCCTCCTGAGCGTGTGAGGAGTGTGTCTTCCCCAGCTCCTGCCTGTCAGAATTCCTATTTCATCCCCTGACCCTTCTCTGAAGGGCAGTTCCCAGCTGGTTCCTCAGGCTGGCAGAAGAGAGCAGAGGGTGAAGTGCCAGGATGCCAGGGCTGCCTGCTGGGACCAGGGAGGGTTTGGGACCCCTTGGCAGCTCCTGACCTGTGCTCCCCTGATAGAGAGGCGCAATTCTAACTCAGAAAGGAGCTTTTAAAGCAAACTTCCCATCACTGAATTTCCCTGCCTTGGAGAGGACTATGGACAGTGGGATTCCTCTTAGGCAGCAGCAAAGAGGCAAATTTGGGAGCACACTTCTCCTGCTCCAGCCCAAGGACTTAGAGCTGGGTTCAGTTAACCCTGTGTGACTCCTGTGCCTCTGGGTCTCCATCACCATCAACTCCACTCACTGCAGGGCAGGGAACAGCCCAGCACCTCCAATCCCCCTCAGAGCTGAAATCTGTGATAACAAGTAGCAACAACAACAATAAATAATAATAATAATAATAATAATAATAATAATAATAATAATAATAATAATAATAATAGATTTAACACAAGATAGAAGAATATGGGTGACTGCCCACTGAGACTGAAATGTCCCAGGTCCAGACTGGTGGTCCATATTCTGTGTTTCAAACAAAAGGATTTTTTTTTTTTTTTTTTTTTTCTACAAATGCTTCTTATTGGAAAAATAATGGTTTTTCAGCACCTTTCCTTCCCCTCCCATTATCTCTTCTCTCCCCATCCCTTCCCCCTCAGTTCCCAATACTATTTTACAATATCATCACAAACCATCCTGAGTTAAAGGGACTCCCAAGGACCATCCAGTCCAGCTCCTGGCCCAATATGAGCTCCTTTTTCAGCAATAGGTTTAAACCAAAAATTCTGGTATAGATTCAAGTGTGTAATTTTTATCTTTTAATATTCTTTTTTTATTTGAATTTTGTAACATTTTTTAATTAAGTCTTTAAACTTATGGGTTTAATTCTTTTTCCTCCCTCCTTTCTAGCCTGTTTCCTAGTGACAGGACACTTCTTTTATCAGCCTTTCCCAGACTGTCCATCTGCCTATTTCTCTGCTATTTACTTCTCACTCCCTCCTACTTTGACACCACTCCTCCAAAACCTCCACCCCTTTCAAACTGTTTCACTGATTTCAAAGCATTTTGAGGTAGGACAGGATCTGAAAGTTCAGTTCTTGATTAAAAAGCTGCAGTGTGCACTCGATTATTATTCCCTCCTTTGTCCTCTAGGCTGTGTTCCTGCATGGATAGGTTTGGGAAGGGTCATGGCTGTGGAGGAAGCTCTGTCAGAGGAGAAATGTGAGGGGAACATGAGGAAGATCCAGTGAGTTGCAGATAAGGAGGCATTAGAAGCAATCTATAAAAATAGATTTTAGTTTTGGTGTTTACTGAACAACTTTTTGCTTCCTGCCCTTTTATTTATTTTTTCTGAAATTTTCTTTTTATTCTGAAAAGGGAAGCAGGCGGGCCCTATATCAGTAATTTTTTTTTTTTCTCCTGTATGAAAGGATGCAGAAATGAGCAAAATGATGGGGAGAAAAGTTTATTCCTTCTGTTCTAATTGGTCAGTGAAAGGCATTTAATTTGATTTTTCTTTCTAATCCAAAAATGTGCTATTTGTAACATTGATACAATGAAGAGTATAAAACCTGACAGATCCAGCACTTGTCCTAAATTCAATCCAAGTTTTAACCATCTTTCCAAAGTATTATTAAAATTCCAGGTATTAGCAATCCATTGATTCATTCCCATTAGAAGGAGCATTTGCATTCTGCATTTTCTCCATTTCCCAGGTGAATAAGTAACCACCCTTTAGAACAAAACATTGTTAGTGACTAATATATTCCATGGTCAGAAAGGAGGAAAAAGAGACAAAAATGGGTATTTCTTTAAATGGCAAAAGGAATGGAATCAGAGCCAAAATATTGCCCTGGCTGGATTTCCAATGATTTTATCTCTTGATCCTGAAAATCTCTTTCAAAGAAGAAGAAAAAACCCCTCCTCAAACAAGCAAACAAGCAAACAAAAAACCAGCACAAAAAAACCAAAACCAAAACCAAAACTAAACAAAAAACCCCCAAACCAACCCAATGAAACCCCCAAAAAACAAGAACAAAAAAAAAAAAAAAAAAAAAACCAAAACCAAAACAACAATAACAAAAACACCAAAAAATCCCCCAAACCAACCAACCAACCAACCAACCAACCAACCAACCAACCAACCAACCAACCAACCAATTAACAGAAAAACCTACCAAAAAACCCCAACCCTAAAACCTGTAGGGACTCATTTTAAATTGCATTACTCCCAGTTCTCAGATACACCTCAGATTCAGGAAGATTTTGAATAGACTCACCCATGGATACATCTTGATTGATTTCCAATTCTATCCTATCCACTTATTTTAAATATATTTTCAATCACAGGGGATTTTTTTCCCCAACGTGAAATTTTGGCCTGTTCTGTTTTTAAAACCACTGGGATTTTAGGGAATTGACACAGAAAGAGTTTAAACATTAAAGCCTCTGCCCCAGGCAGCTGGTGTGTGCTCTGGGTTTGGAAGGGGAAAGCAGGAGCCCTCTGGAGCAGGAATAACAGCTCAGGTGAGACGAAATGAAGGGGGCGATGTGTTTTCTGTGATTACCTGTGCAAAGCCTCTGCTCACAGGGTGATTCCTTGGCCCTGCTTGGGTGAGGGCAATGCACTGACCCCACACCAGGCCTGAGCTTCTCAGCCTCTCCCTGCCCTCCATCCACCCTGCCAGAACAGGGTGGGATGAGAAAGGGGGCTTGGATCCACCCTGGAGCTGGATCACCTCCCTCCTGCCCTTCCTGCCCCCAGCTGCCTCCTGGTCCCACTGTTGGCCATGTCTGTGCCTGCCTTTTGTCACCGTGCCTGGGTGTGGCGCTGCCACGGCAGTGGTGTCCCTGGTGGGACTGGGGCATCCTGGAAGCAGAGAGGTCACATGAAATGGGCAGATGCAGCACAGCAGTGATGCTGTCCTTCTAGCTGGACTTGATGATCTTGGAGGTCTTTTCCAACCTTAATAATTCTATGATTCTGTGAGACTGCATTTCCAGTTCCTCTTCAGAATCCCTGAATCCCCTGGAGGACCCTCAGCTCCTGGTCAATTCCCTTGGACTTGTCTGAAAACACATCTACTGCCCCAAATCAGAGAATCACAAAATGTCCTGAGCTGGAGGGACCCCCAGGATCATCCAGTCCCACCCCTGTCCCTGCCCAGACCCCCACCAACCCCACCCTGGGCATCCCTGGCAGTGCTGGCCAAAGGCTCCTGGAGCTCTGGCAGCCTCGGGGCTGTGCCCATTCCCTGGGGAGCCTGGGCAGTGCCAGCACCCTCTGGGGGAAGAACCTTTCCCTGATCCCAGCCTGAGCTGCCCTGGCCCAGCTCCAGCCGTGCCCTGGGAGCTGTTCCTGTCCCAGGGAGGAGGGACACCGAGAGCTGCTGTGTGGCCCGGCTGGACCTCTGTTATCAGTTGTGTTATCAGCTGTGTTATCACTTGTGTTATCAGTCAGCCTTGGTTCTCTGAGCAGACCAGGGCTGAGCTGTCCCTGCCTTTCCCACAGAGAAGAGCCAACAGCATGGAGCTCCCTTCCTCAGCTGCAAGTTTTTGTGACACCTCCTGTCTCTGAGACCTCTCCCCTCTCCCAGTGTGCCTGCAGCTCACTCTGGCAGAGGGGCTGGCAGAGGAGCCCGTGGGATCCCAGCAGTTTTTGTTCTTCATGAACCCAGGCTAAAAATGAATTTTGCTCAGTGCAAGCAAGTTCACATTCTTTCTAAGAGTTCTTTGATGATCAAATACTTTCTTATTTTATGGAGTTTTATACTCCCTTCCCAAAACAAAGGATTTCCTAATGGAATCAGCCAGGTTATTATTTCTGACAACCTCTGCCATAACCCAACAGTGTTTGTTCTCAGTCTGGCTTCTCAGATTTGACCAGATTTATCCTTGCACAAGGCAGGAGGAGGTCAGGATCCTTCATGGCCAAATCTAGCACAGAATCACAGAACCTCTCAGGCTGAAGCCACACTTAGAGGTGCTCTAGTGCAAGCCCTGCTCGAGTAGGTTGCCCTGAGCAGGTTGCCCAGACCATGTCAGGTTTTGGATATCTACAAGCTGGAGAGTCTACAGCGTCTCTGGGCAGCCCATGCTTGATCTTCTTCACAATTTAAAAAAAAAGTATTTTAAGCAACTTAATGGACTTCTGCTGGACTCATTCCAATTAATCAGTTTTTTTCTTGTTCTGGGGGTACAGAACTGGGCCCAGAACTCCAAATGTGGCCTCTGCAGTGCTCAGAAGATAGAAGGACAGCCTCCCTTGAGCTGTTGGCCATGCTGTGTCCAGCACAGCCCAAGGACAGACATTGGCCTCCAGCACTGCGAGGGTGCATGCCCAGCTCATGGGGAGCCTGAGATCCACCAGAGTCCCAGGGCCCTTCCCTGCAGAGGTGGATGAGTCCCAGCCTGTGCTGCTGCCTGGAGTTATTCCTGCCCAGGAGCAGGGGTTTGCATCCCCCTTGAGATTCCTTCATGAGATTCCTCTCTGCTCAGTTCTCCAGGCTGCTGAGGGCCCTTGGATGTCCCACAGGCATCCACACCACCATCTGGGGTGTCACCACTGCTCCCAGCTGGTGACAGCGCAGACTGGCTGCCCTCTGTCCCCTGCCCCTGGTGGGGCATCCTGTCCCAGGCCATTAATGAAGTTATTAACTAGGATTGACTAGCAGTGACCAGGGTGCACAAAAAGTGATTTACCTCCAACAGAACCTTGTGCTGCTGACCTTGTGCTGCTCTGGGCCTGTTCCTGAGCTGATGAGACACTGGTATAAATTTTATATTGGTTCTGAATCAGTCTCTTCTCACAGGGAACGAGCAACAGGGTGAGAGGAAAAGGCCTCAAGTTGCAGTAGGAGAGGTTTAGACTGGATATGAGGGAATTTTTTTTCACAGAAACAGTTGTAAAGTATTGGCACAGGTGTGTGCCAAGGTAATGTGTGTGTTCTCTTGCCATCTTTCAGAGCTGGGCAGTTCTCTGCTGTTCATGAGGCAGTTTTTTCTTTATCTCTCCCACAGCCCATCCTCCCTCCAGGAGATCTCTGCTGTCCATGGCCACTGAGTGTCCCTGCAGGGCTGATCAAATTCCACCATCCCATGGGGAGATCCTCCACCCAGGGGAGGAGCCAAGCATTCCTACCTGGATCCAATCTGCCCTGGGAACAGCCCAGCAGCCTTTGCCCACTGCATTCCCAGAGGAGCAGCTTTCTGCTGCCCTGCATTCCCAGAGGGAGAGCAGGCCCATCTCCAGCAGCCCTGGAGCTGCAGAGGAAAACTCCCCCCTTGTGCAGGATCCCTGCTCCAGCAGAACCACAGCTGGCACTGCAGGAGGGCTGAGCCCCCCTGGGATGGGACTGTGCCACCACCCTGAGCCCCCTGGGATGGGACAGTGCCACCACCCTGAGCCCCCCTGGGATGGGACTGTGCCACCACCCTGAGCCCCCCTGGGATGGGACTGTGCCACCACCCTGAGCCCCTGGGATGGGACTGTGCCACCACCCTGACACACAGGGGCCAGGACCTGCTCTCACTCTGGCAGTGGTGTTTTTTATTATTGCATTGTTATTTTTATTTTCTTCCTTAACAACTGTTATTCCTGTCTTTGCCTGAGAGCCCCTTAATTTCAAAATTATAACAATTTTGGGCTGAGGAGGTTTACATTTTCAATTTCAAGGGAGGCTCCTCCCTTCCTTAGCAGACACCTTTCTTTTCAAACCAAGACACACAGGCTGTCCAGGGCAGGGGTGGAGTCCCTATCCTTGGAAGTGTTCAAAGAATGTGTGGATCTGGCAGCTGGGGACATGGGTTAATGGTGAATGTGATGGTGCTGGGTTGGTGTTGGACTTGATGAAGTTAGAAGTATTCTCCAACCTTAACAACTCCATGATTCTATGATTTAAATGCTCACTTTTCATTCTGTTTCATATTTCATCCACTTTCCAGTCAAACCTCAGGAATTCCAATCCATTACTCTATTTTACCTCTTTCATTAAAAAGAAGAAAAGAGGTGTGACTAGTGACCAGTCAGAGCAGTGTGAGACAGTGGATCCAGCAGGATGAGCTGCACTCCTCCTCTGGGCATGGATCACTGCTGGAGAACAGCCCTGGGCTCTGCCACTTGGCAACTCCTGCCAGGAGCCGTCAGAGTTGGCAGCTGTTTGACACTGTGGGCATTTCCTGAAGCCTGGATAAGAATTTATGGGAATTTGATGACTGCAAGATGCAGCCTGCCATCAAATCTCCCCAAAGAATGAGGTTAGCTGACAATTACTGCTCTGTAAGCAAGTCAATGAAACATTCACTTTCTGTCCAGAGAGACTAATTGTAAAATGAAAGCCAAGAGGGAAAACAAACATTCAGGGCAGATAAAAAGGAAATTGTTTGGGGAAAAATAATCCACAATGCCTCAACATATAAGTTTCCTAATATTGGCTTGATAACTCTAATGTTTAATTTGTTGGAGAGCAAGAGAGACATCTCTCCTGTGGGTCTGACCTTCTTCTTGCTCTTTTAAAAAGATGTTTCAAATACTGAAAGTTAATATTTCTTGGAGAAACATGATGTCTAATCCAGAGGTTTTTAGCCACATAATATTGTGGGATGTGGAAGTGTATCAGTAGTTATTCTGCTCTATCTCTCATGAGCCTTTCTCTTCTGTGGAAAGGCATCCTTGAAAAAAGCTCTGCTTGAATTTCTCAAGGTCCTGCTTCCTCAGGCTTGGAGAATTTCACATTTGAGTTGGTTAACACAATTTGCATAAAGAAGGCTTAAATTTGGGTCATTTTGTTTCACCAGATAATACGTGGGACCTCTCAACATTTACCTGAATAGCCTTGTGCATTCAAGATAAAGAGGAGCAGATATTTATCCTCACTGAGTGTTCCCAGCTGTTTTCTCCAAGCCGTACCTTATGGACTGGTCCCCAGTGTGGGTGACACAAAACCCCCAGGGTTCCTCCTGCCAGGGCCATGGGTGCCTTCATGCGTGAGGAAGCATCGTCCCAAGGCCAAGGTGAGGTGCAGAAGGGATCTGTTCTGCTCCAGGTCCTGCCAAGGTCACCTTGCAGTAGGATCAGCCCTGTGCCTTTTTCCATGGCACCCTGCAGGAGTGCTCCTCCCACACTGCTGGGACAGAGGTCCCTCCTGGGTGGGAGGGCTTGGGCTGCTTTCCCTTGGTGACAAAGGAGAGTGGCACCCACCTGAACCAGTGCCAGCTATTCTCCCCTGGGCCAACACTCTCTTATCCTCCCATCCATTTCAATAGCACAACTGACATTTCTTTCTCTGTGTGATGCTTTCCTGAAGCCCAAGGGCCCCCTCCTGCTCCCGCCTGTGTGTGGGAGGTGAGTCAGGGCATGTGGCTGGGCCCATGTGCTGTGTCTGAAAGGAGGAGCAGAGCCCCCTTACTCTGCAGCTTCATCGTGCAGTTTCTCTGGGTTTGGTTTTTGTTTTATTTTGGTTTGCTCATAGGTGCACAGCCATCTGCCCCTCTACTACAGAGCTGTCTGCCATCTGTCCTCACAAAATAAAATAACTGTAAACTCCAAATGCTCTTGAGCTGCAGAGTTAACAGCTGAGATGTTCCTGAGCCTGCAGAACAGGAGGCAGCAGAGCCATCATCTGCTCCAGCAGCTTTCACTGAGGGTTTGTGTCTGACCCTGCCTGTGCGGGCACACCCGGCCAAGGCAGGGTTTAAAGAATGGAACATCAGAACTGCAGCTTTGGGCTGTGCTCATGGCACAAGCTCTGCCTGGAGAGAGCCCTGCTGCCCTCAGGGAAGGGGCCCAGGGGCTTCAGTGACAGGGAACTGCTTCTGGTACCCAGGAGCTGGTGCTCAGACAGAAAGCATCACTGAGTCATAGAATTATTGGAAAAGTCAGCACAGACCATGGAGTCCCAGCTGTGCCTGATCCCCACCTTGTCACCACCACAGAGCACTGAGGGTCCTGTCCAGGGACACCTCCAGGGATGGGCACTCCAAACTTCCCTGGGCAGCACCTGCTAAGGCCTGACCCCACTTTCCATGCAGAAATTCCTCCTGGTGTTCACCCTGATCCTGCCCTGGCCCAGCCCAAGGCCGTTCCCTCTCCTCCTGTCCCTGTTCCCTGAGAGCACAGCCCGACCCCCCCCGGCTGTCCTCTCCTGGCAGGAGCTGTGCAGAGCCACAAGGTCCCCCCTGAGCCTCCTTTTCTCCAGGCTGAGCCCCTTCCCAGCTCCCTCAGCCTCTCCTGGGGCTGCAGCCCCTTCCCAGCTCCGTTCCCTGCCCTGGACATGCTCCAGCCCCTCCAGGTCTCTCCTGGCAGGAGGGTCCCAGAGCTGCCCCAGCACTGGAGGTGCCCCAGCAGTGCCAGCTCAGGGGATGGGCACTGCCCTGCTCCTGCTGCCACCCCAGGGCACACCTGGGCTCGTGTCCCGCCGCTGTCACCAGCACCCCCAGGGCCTTTCCTGCTGGGCAGCTTTCTAGAAAGATGGATTTGAGGGCAGCAAACAAGTCTGTGTCCAAGTGCCATGCTGGACTCTTCTTGGACAGTGCTGCAGGTGGCCATGGCCATCCAGCATGTGCAGAGGGGCTCTCTCAGGAGGGTCAAAGCCCCAGACAAGGTCCTCTTCCTCCTGAGGTTTTCCTTCTACTGGGTGTTCTCAGCTGCCCCAGGACACAGCACAGAGACCCCACAGGAGAGGCTGGGCCACAGCTGCTGACAGTGCTGGGAACGCTGCTGGAAGCAGCCTCCTGAACCCTCAGGACATGGAGTGGGGGTGGCAGCTCTGGCTCAGCTGAAGAGGTGGCTGGAAAGAGGCAACGAGCACTCCCCAACAACCCAAAGGTCCAAGCTGCAGGGAGAGAAGCTGGACATGACCCAGTGTCCTGCTAGGTGACCCTTCTGTCCTGCCAGGCTGTGCTGCAGGAGAGCAGCAGGGACACCCCACGGTGTGGGAGAGCCTGTGATGGTCACTGGAGCTGCTGCTGTGGGAGCTCTGACCCCCTGGAATGTCAACCACAAAGCTGCAGGGACAATTCCCTTGACTCAACAGGCAAAGCAGTTTCTTCCCATCATGTTTGCTCTCTGACTTTCCATACACCATTCTCCCTTCTTTTTGTTTTGTCTTCAAATCAGCACAGAGAACGCCCTGACAATGTGTGTGCCCTCATCCTGTGTGGCACAAGGGGTGCCATGAGGCTCCTGGCCCCACTTTGAGAGTGATTCGTGGCTCTGCTCAGAGCAAACTCTGTAGGGAAAGCAGTCCATGAGGAGCTTCCCTGTGCAGGCACAGGGTCTCATCTAAAAGTGTCAAAATGCTGAAACAAAATATGTTAATTTACCAAATAATTTTAATGAGAGGTAAAACAAGATAGATTTTAAGGCAGAGAGAATTGGGATTATTCAGCCTGGATAAAAGAAGGCTCCAATGGGAGCTCAGAGCCCCTTGCAGGGCCCAAAGGGGCTCCAGGAGAGCTGGAGAGGGGCTGGGGACAAGGGATGGAGGGAGAGGACACAGGGAATGGCTTCCACTGCCAGAGGGCAGGGATGGATGGGAGATTGGGAATTAGGAATTGTTCCCTGGCAGGGTGGGCAGGCCCTGGCACAGGGTGCCCAGAGCAGCTGGGGCTGCCCCTGGATCCCTGGCAGTGCCCAAGACCAGGTTGGACATTGGGGCTTGGAGCAGCCTGGGACAGTGGGAGGTGTCCATGCCATGGCTGGGGTGGAATGAGATGGGATGGGCTTTGAGGTCCTTTCTAACCCAAAGCATTCCATGGCTCTGTGTTTCCATTGCTCAGACATACTCTCCCTGCAATCACCAGCCACCCCTCGGGCTGGGAGTCTCCTCTGACCATTCACACAGCACTGGGATTTTTTCCAGTTTTTCCCCATTTCCTGTTTGTGGGCAAGGGGCAGCCTGCAGCAGCTCCTGTCCTGCTCCCCACACACCTCAGGGTGGCAGGGGCTCTGTGTGCACCACAGCAAGTTCAGAAATGAAAAACTGGCCCTAAAGGCCCTCAGCTGCCTGCTGAGAGTATGAGTTTGGAAGAGGTGAGAACTGTGTAGGCCTGAAATGCTCAGGGCAAATTCCTGCTTTAATTTCACTGCACCAAGGACTCCTTTTACTTAATTTCCTCCCAAGGTTTTTAATAGTTCTGGCCTTGATCTCTTCACCAGCACATGAATGACAGCTGCAGGAGAACTATAACATTTTAACTGACATTTGTGTTTAGAAGCTCATCTATAATTAGAGACAAGTGAATCATCTGCATGAAATAATTAATGCAGGCCATGCTGCCTTTCTTTCTCTCCATGAATTTTCCAGGAACAGGTTCCTGCAGCCTCAGACCCACTCTCCATTCAGAGCTGGGGTTTCCTAAGCACATTTCCTTCACTCTGCTGCCTCAGCACCAGGCTGGGCCTATCCTGTGTGCTGGTCCACCCCAGCCCTGGGCATAGATGGCATGGATGGGAATGGATGGGGATGGATGGGATGGATGGGATGGATGGGAATGGATGGGAATGGATGGGGATAGATAGGAATGGATGGGATGGATGGGAATGGATGGAAATGGATGGGAATGGATGGGGATGGATGGGAATGGCTGGCATGGTGGGACTGGCTGGGGCTGGATGGGATGGATGGGGATGGATGGGATGGATGGGAATGGATGGGGATGGATGGGAATAGATGGGAATGGATGGGAGGGATGGGGATGGATGGGAATAGATGGAATGGATGGGTAGGGATGGGAATGGATGGGAATGGATGGGGATAGGGATGGGAATGGATGGGGATGGATGGGATGGATAGGATGGATGGGATGGATGGGGATGGATGGGATGGATGGGAATGGATGGGATGGATGGGTAGGGATGGGAATGGATGGGAATGGATGGGAATGGATGGGATGGATGGGGATGGATGGGAATGGATGGGAATGGATGGGAATGGATGGGGATGGATGGGAATAGATGGGGATGGGTAGGGATGGAATGGATGGGAATGGATGGGGATGGATGGGAATGGATGGGATGGATGGGAATGGATGGGATGGATGGGAATGGATGGGAATGGATGGGGATGGATGGGGATGGATGGGAATGGATGGGATGGATGGGTAGGGATGGGAATAGATGGGAATGGATGGAAATGGATGGGATGGATGGGGATGGATGGGAATGGATGGGATGGATGAGTAGGGATGGGAATGGATGGGAATGGATGGGAATGGATAGGAATGGATGGGATGGATGGGATGGATGAAAATGGATGGGATGGATGGGAATGGATGGGAACGGATGTCCTAGATGGGAATGGATAGCCCAGATGGGAATGAATGGCATGGAGAGAAATGGATGGGAATGGATGGTAATGGATACCTGAGTGCAGCAGCTGTGCTTTGAGGAGGCTGTGCTGAAGCAGAGAGTGGAGGGCTGGTGCTGGGAGCTGAGGGCTGGGCCAGCCTCTCTGGGCTGTTTGGCTTTAGAGCTGCTTGGACCATGCAGAGCCCCTCTGATTCAGAATGCTGGTGGCTGTCCCACCTCCTGCATTGCTGCAGACATGAGTGCTGTGCAGCCACAGCTGAACTCACCACTATCTCCCCACAAGGAGGCTCAGGGGGGACCTTGTGGCTCTGCACAACTCCCCTCCCTCTGCCAGGAGGGGACAGCTGGGGGGTCGGGCTGTGCTCCCAGGGAACAGGGACAGGAGGTGAGGGAACGGCCTCAGGCTGGGCCAGGGCAGGATCAGGGTGGATTCTGGGAAAATTCCTCCCTGGAAAGGGTGCTCAGGCCTTGGCAGGGGTTGCCCACGGAGGGTTGGGGTGCCAATCCTTGGAGGTGTCCAAGGGATAAGTGGATGTGGCACTTGGTTCTCTGGTTGAGTTGACCAGGTGTTCAGTCCCAGGCGGGTATCAATGGTCTGGGATTCAGCTTTACTGAATCTGTTCTTCCTGCACTGGGATTTGGGGTCACCCTGGGGACCTTCACTTGCTGGGTGGTGCTGCTGTAGGCCTTGCCTTGGCTGCAATGCCTGGGATGGACCACCCAAGTTCCTGAAAGCCCTGCAGAACCAGGTGGTCCAAGCAGCTCTGGTGTGGAGCCTGCAGCTCTGGTGAAATGTGGGGTGACCAGTCCCTGTGGAGAGATGGGAGGTGGTTCCTGAGTACCTTTCACAGCCCGGGCCTGTGCCCTACACCCAGCATGGAGTGGGGGACAGAGCCAGCTTCTTGTACAGTGAATTTCACAAAGGATTCCTCTTTTTTATCTAGACTTCAGCACTTTATATGTACATTTCTCTGCTCCCTAACATTTCAGTTTTACGTCATTTTTTTGCTGTTTTGAAGTGAAGTTTATTTCTTCAGAAGAGCTTAACACAAAGTCCAATGAAGCCAAATTTGCCCTGAGTAATTCTTATGTGTTTAAAAATCTTAATACAGATTTTAAACAAGGTCCTGTGGTTTTCATCTGGGACTATCAATAAGCAAGTGCTGACAACTCTTTCAATTTTTATGAACTTGCTATTAGAGGTAGACAAAGAACCTGCAGTTTGTGCAGAGCTGTGGAGCCTCCTCTAATCTAGCCTCTCTGCTCCACTTGTCTGGGCAATCAGCCACAGCCTGAGAGCTGGGGGGATGAACTTCATCTGCCAAAGAGCTGAAATGACAGAAAAGGACAGAAGCTGCAAAACAATTATTAATTGATGTGGTTTTGATGGAAGTTCTCTTGTGTTGATCATCATTTGCTGCAATGAATGAGGCTCATAACACTGAGCATCGACACCCCTGATCCGTCCCCATTGATCCCATGTACAGAGCAGAGTTATTTACATCCCATTCCTGGAAATCGATGAGCAGATCAGATTGCACAGTCCGAGTCCAACTGTGGCACTTGCATTGAGACATGCAGCACACTGCCACCACCCCAAAGGGACCCACCCCTCTGTGGGATACACAGGTGTCTGTGTGGGTGTAAAATTAAAAGCAGGAGCTGCCACTCTGAAATCATGGCCTACCAGCCAATGAAGGCTTTGATAAGATATTTTCTATTAAAACCTTCTGAAATACTTTTCTAAATCCTTCTCCGTCTTCTGTGTGAGGTTGCTGTAATTCATCCTATGGAGATTTTTATACTGCACCGTATGCTTTCCAACCAGAGCTCTTTCACACAGTTAACAAAACCAGGTGATAAAATTAAAGCAAGGTTTTGCTACACTGTCCTGTTATGGTGCTTTGCCAGCTGACAGCCAAGCTTGGAATCAGCTGTGGGTGGGCTGGTGCACGCACCACCCAAATTCAGAGCAGGCGTGTGAGGAGCAGCTCTGCTGGGCTGGCACCACACCGAGCTGTGACACTGCCTGAGCCAAGCTCCTGACCAGAAACTGGGAAAAATCCCTGCCTGAAGATGGGAAATGTGATGGATATTGGCTGTGAGGGTGGGCAGGCCCTGGCACAGGGTGCCCAGAGCAGCTGTGGCTGCCCCTGGATCCCTGGCAGTGCCCAAGGCCAGGCTGGACACTGAGGCTGGGAGCAGCCTGGGACAGTGTAAGGTGTCCCTGCCTTGGGAGGGGTGGCACTGGATGAATCTGGAGGTCTGGCATTGCATGAATACACTGCCTGGCACAGCCATGGTCTAACCTGCTGATCTCCCTTTTAGAAGGACAGTTGTCATTTCCCAGGTGCCTTTGGATTTTCTGTCCATTCCACCATTTACTGTGTCCTTCAGGAGCAGTGGGGGAACAGCTCTTCCTCTTTCTTCTACCTCCCTGCCCATCTTCACAAATTCCTCTTGATTCCAGTTTAGAAATTTGTTCTATGTAAATCTGCTTGGAAAGGGCCATCCCTGCACTGTCAACATCTTTCTGTGAACTTCTTTGCAAGGTTTCTAAAACAATCAAATTATTTCCTGGATAATTTCTTAAATTCTGATTAAGTACCCCCACTCCACATGTCACTGGTTTGCGGATAATAAATTTTGAGGCTACAAGAGGCACATGTTGGCTTTCTGCAGTGATCTCTGATTTGCTGAGCCACTTGTTGCTCCATTAATGGGAGTATTTTTTGTTGGCAATGAAGGATGTCTGACAGTTTCCTACTTGGGAATGAGCCCACTTTTGTGCTGAGTTGTAAGTGGAGCAGTTTGGGGCCTTCAGAGTAAGTTTTAATTTGAATGAGAGAAGAAAGATGTGTTTGCGTCTTCTGTAAATGCCTCATCCTGTTAGAGCACCTCACTCCAGGACAGCCCTGGCTAGGATTTTTTCACCTTTGTAATTGGTTCAATTACCCAATGAAACTGCTGAGTATAACACAGCATTTTTGTATCAGAATACCATCACTTCAAAGAAAGACATTGGATAATTCTTAAAAAGAAGATATTTGATTTGGTATCTTCTTGCCTGTGTGTCCATCCATCCTTCCATCATCCATCCATCCATCCATCCATCCATCCATCCATCCATCCATCCATCCATCCATCCATCCACCCATCCATCCATCCATCCATCCATCCATCCATCCATCCATCCATCCATCCATCCATCCATCCATCCATCCATCCATCCATCCATCCATCCATCCATCCATCCATCATCCATCCATCCATCCATCCATCCATCCATCCATCCATCCATCCATCGTCCATCCATCCATCCATCCATCCATCCATCCATCCAGCCATCCTGCCATCCATCCATCCATCCATCCATCATCCATCCATCCATCCATCCAGCCATCCATCCATCCATCCATCCATCCATCCATCGTCCGTCCATCCATCCATCCATCCATCCATCCATCCATCCATCCATCCATCCATCCATCCTTCCATCCATCCATCCATCCAGCCATCCAGCCATCCATCCATCCATCCATCCATCCATCATCCATCCATCCATCCATCCATCCATCCATCCATCCATCCAGCCATCCATCCATACACCCATCCATCATCCATCATCCATCCATCCATCCATCCATCCATCCATCCATCCATCCATCCATCCATCCATCCATCCATCCATCCATCGTCCGTCCATCCATCCATCCATCCATCCATCCTTCCATCCATCCATCCATCCATCATCCATCCATCCATCCATCCATCCATCCATCCATCCATCCATCCATCCATCCATCCATCCATCCATCAATCCATCCATCCATCACCCCACCTCTCTCCCATCTCTGTGGGTAGCTGAACCATTCCAAGGTAAATCCCATCAGCATTCCAATGGAGGCTCCCCCATTCAAACAGCCAAGACCATGAAGAGCAGATCCTTGTTGTAGAAGTGATTTGCTGCTGGGGGTGAATTACCAGCTCCTGTAAACATTGTGCCTGTGATGTGATTTATCCTCATTTAGCTCCTGTTGCTGTCCTGTGTTGTCTCTGAGTGAGGCAATCCTGGGAGTGTGGGCTCAGGCACAGCGCTGCATGTGGAATGTTGGCAGGGCAGTGTTTGCAGCTCTGCTTCTCTACCTGGTGACACTTCACAGAGTTGTTTTGTGCTGTTGTGTTCTCACTAAATAAGGGTTTAATATTTGGTGGTTTTTTCCCAAAAATTATATTTTAGCACATAAAATTTACAGTACTGCACTCTTTTCTAGCTGGGCACAGCTATTAATTTGGGGGCAATTTTTAGAAGCACTGGTTAGGTTTTTCTGACACTGATTTTCCACATCCCACCCACTCCTCAAATCTGGGCCACTCCTCCCTGCACAGGCCTGGGGTCCTGAGGAGTAGCATCCATCCCTGCCTTGAGGTACCAGCAGATGCTGGAATTCCAGGCAGGAGCCCCATGGGAATTCAGTAACTAGCATAACTGTCCTGCTTCTTTCTCCTCGAAGGGGACACCACCTTTAATGCCTCATTACCATTGGCATGGCCTTGGGAGCTGGAGTTTAACCCAGTGAGTTGCCTGTGCCCAGGGCAGGTGCTGAAAACAGCCAAGGGAGCCCCATCCTTAGGTCAAAAACTGCTTGGGAATGTCACAGCACAGGAAGCAGTGACAGAACTGCAGCTGCATGAGCCAGGGCTGCAGTGTCTCCTGCTGCAGGATGGGACAGGGAGTGGAGGCTGGAGTGTCACTGGTCTGAAATGATGACAGATCCTCTTTGGGAAACATGAGAAGGGGTAGTGTGGGAATCAGGCTCCTCATCTGTTGGATGCCTTCTGTGGCTCAGCTCAAAGCTCCTGAAGCTCCCAGGATTCCCAGGAGGCATTCCAGGGAGTTGGGCAGTGATAAGAACAACTTCCTGTGAGGTTCTGGGGATGACCCCAAGTTCTGTAGGTGCTGGGTTGGATTTGTTGCACTGACTGTGGATAAACCTTGGCATGGGACCCTGGTGCTGCTGTGCCACCATGGGAGATCACTGGGTGGGTACCTTCCTGCAAAGGAAACAACGGGGAGATCTCACTCCTGGGATGACGAGCCATCCCTCTAGTCCCAGCTTTTCATCTTCCTGCCATGGCCACACTCATGGAATCACATCATGGACTCAGGGAGTGCTTTGTGTTCAAGGGACCTTAGAGCTCATCTGGAAACCTCCACACCCTCCCAGGGAACAATTCCTGCCCAATATCCCATCCATCCCTGCCTCCAGCAGGGGAAGCTGTTCCCTGTGTCCTGTCCCTCCAGCCCTTGTCCCCAGTCCCTCTGCAGCTCTCCTGGAGACCCTTTAGGCCCTGCAGGGGGCTCTGAGCTCTCCCTGGAGCTTTCTCTTCCCCATGTAAACACCCCCAGCTCTCCCAGCCTGGCTCCAGAGCAGAGGGGCTCCAGCTCTTGCAGCATCTCCGTGGTCTCCTCTGGACTGGCTCCAACAGGTTCCATCCTTCCTGTGCTGGGCCCCAGGGCTGGGTCCAGTGCTCCAGAGGGGTCCCATGCTGGTCCCAGACAGGCAGAGGAAGGACGTTCTGAGCTATGCTGAACTCTGGGATGCCATGTGGGAGTTTTTCCATGTCATTTCAGGGGATGTGATTCCAGTGTGACACCAGCCATCAGCAGCAAACGAGCACTGCCCCGTGGGGTCTGGCAGTGCCTGGCGGTGGGAGCTGAACTGGCCTTGGCTGCAGCCATGATCCTGATTCTCTCCTGCACAAACTGCAAGGGAGCATCCCCAGCATTCCCAGGGCCCTTGGAGCCCCTGTGATGATGAAGGCAGCCCCTTCAGGGAGCTGCTGGCACACTGGAAACTACTTTCCCAGGTGGATAAGGCCCCCCCTCCCCATACTCTTTGTACCCCTCACCTTCCTCACTCGGCAGTGCCTCACCGGACTGGAACTGCATGCTCAACTCTTCCTGGGATCCTGTTGAGCTCCCTGGGGTTTTCCTTTGCTGCGGCTCCTGCCTGGAGACCACATGTTTAACTCTGCCTCAGCTGACCTGGCTCAAGTGCCGCTTAAATTGCCAGCAGCGATTTGGAGCTCCCGTCGCTGGTTATTTCCAGGTCTTTGCTCCCGGGTATCGCCCCCTGCTCCAGCTGCACAACAGGTAACAATTAGGAAAGAAATAATAATATACGCGATTTGCTCCAGGTTTAACAGCCTGGAGTGATGGGCTGGGCTGAGCTGGGGTTCCCCATTCTCCCTCCTGGGCAGGGTCTCTGGCAGGGTCGGGGCTCCCAGGCAAAGAGATGCAGCAAGTCCTGCACTGTCACACCACTCCTGCTGCCAGTACTCCTCGTTTTGGCTGCCACAGATGATCCACAGCGAGGGCGAGCTGGGAGTGCTGAGCAAGGAGCGTTATCCTGGAGGATGCATGCATGTGTAGGAGCTGAATGAACCCAGGCACGGCTCAGCATCTGCACATCCAGGGAAGGGAACAGAGCTGGGAAGGGGCTGGAGCCCCAGGAGAGGCTGAGGGACCTGCAAAGGGGCTCAGCCTGGAGAAAAGGAGGCTCAGGGGGGACCTTGTGGCTCTGCACAACTCCTGCCAGGAGGGGAGAGCCGGGGGGAGTCGGGTTCTGCTCCCAGGGAACAGGGACAGGAGGAGAGGGAACGGCCTTGGGCTGGGCCAGGGCAGGCTCAGGATGGACACCAGGAGGAATTTCACATGGAAAGGGGGGTCAGGCACTGGCACAGGTGCCCAGTGCAGTGCTGGAGTCCCCCTGGGCTGGCATGGCAGAGATTGGCCAGTGAAGGAGATCAGCTCAGCTCTGCTCTGGGGTTTTGTGGCTGCTGTGGTGGCACAGAGGTGTGGGCTGTGACCCCAGGGGCAGCAGGGTGTGGGGTTTTCAGTGTCCAGAGGATCTATGGGCTCTTTGGGATGGCTGCTTTGCATTCACCCCTGGGGCTCTGATGTGGTGACCCTGCCTGATGGGCAGCAGGATTCTGACAGAATTGTCATCTCATCCCAAAAGGGGAGAGCTCATCCCAAAAGAGGAGAGCTCTCTGGATTGCTGCACTTCTGAGAGTGGGCAGAGCCTTCAGTACTTGTTTTGGGGAAAACCAGAACATTTATTAAATCAGAAACAGGTGCTTGTGCCTGGCAGGGCAGTGGTGGCAGGACTGTTCTCCATGGGTGTGACAGTGACAGGGCTGCACTGTGGTGAAGGGCCCACCTTAGCTCCCAACCACTGAAAGACAGTGGCCCCCTCTTGAAAAAAGCCACAGGGGCTGCTTCCAGATGGATAACTGGATTCCTGCAGGTTCAGGGTGCCCCAGGAAGCAGGCAGGCCCGGGTCGGCCAGCCCAGCCTTCCGGAGGCTGGGTGTCCAAAACCCGAACTGCTCTATGGCTTTGGCCACCCTTAGCAAGCTCAGTGATATTCAGCTTTTAGTGATATCCAGCTTTTAGTGATATCAGCTCTTTTCTAGTTTCAGCTCTTTAGCTTGCTAAGGTGCTCTGGCTAGCCGTGGCTTCCAGGAAAGCAGACGAGAGAGAGAGAGAGAGAGAAGGCAGCCTCCGGTGGTTCCACGGTGGTTTTATTGAGGAGTCTGTGAAGGGTTCCAACGACAGCTCCTCTGGCAGAATGGGCTAAAGTAGCCCCTGATAGAGGGTTAACAGGGCTCAGGAACTGACCAATTGTAAGGGTTAGGGCAAATAGCCCATGGGGTCACAGAAAGATAAGCGGGCCTGGAGGACTGGAGGGAAGACTTCTGGCTTAGTTCCTCTGACTTGGCATTTCCTTATCTCTAAGCCTCTGTCCTCCACGAGACTGTAGCTAGCCCCGTGTTTGTTACAACCTCTTCTCCCTAAAGCTTAGCCCAGCTATTTGAGCCAGACTAAAATCTTTGCCAGGAGAAAAAAATGTCAGTTTATAACTTGGTAATGTCCAGACCACCCTGGCAGGGATTGGTGTGAGGGTGAACCCAGAATGGTAACACTGCATGGAATTGTAGGAGATCCTGAGCTGGAAGGGAGCCACAAGTGGCACTGAGTCTAACTCCTACATCCACAGGAACTGAGGACTTTCCCAGGAGCAGCGTGAGAACTCTCCCAAGCTGGCTTCATCACCATGGACAGCAGCTTCCAGGTGGGAAGAGGTCCCAGCCCATCATGTGTCCTTCCCTAGGAGCAGGTCGGCTGAGGAAACTCCTGGGTGGCACCTGCCTGGTCCCCACAGCTGTGGGGGACACAGACACTCCATGTCTTCATCCTGGGAAGAACCACCCCCCAGCCTGCCCTCTGCCTGCCTGCCAGCAGCATTCCCATTGCTCTGGTTTTGGCTCTTCCTCAGAAGCTTTCTCTAACAGAAGGAATTTGGGAAGAGGCATTGGAATTTCCCTGTGCTGGAGTTCCCTCCAAGAAAAAGAGCCTTTTCACTTGTCTTCTCCATTGCTGGGAACTCTGGGCCTGTTCTGGTTTGGATGGAGCAAACAAGGCTCATCTTCAGCTGTAGGTACCATCTCTGTGGAAATATTCAAAGGTCCAGGAACTCGATACCAAATATGTTGCTACTTTTATCTGAGGTTTTTCTGATCTGCTGATAGCAAGGAATCCTACACATATCATTTCCTAGCTCTGGTTGCTCTAATATGCTCAAAAAAGAAAGCAGAAGGCATTAAAGCAGTTCTGATACTTGACAAATCAATGTGATTCTTTATTTACGTGAGGCTGAAGTTTTGGCTGACATTTTTCACAATAAAATATGACAGAAAATATTCATCTGCATGCCATGTTCCATTTTTAATCAGAAGATTCTAAACAAAGTCCTTAATTTCAGCCCAGAAGTTTGCTGTAATAACACACCCTGATTGCAAAAATGGGAACAGAGCCTACACAGGAGAACGGAGCTTTTTTATAACCTCCCTTATTTCTGCTAGGGAGGAAAACTTGTGACAATTTTCCTTAGACTCATTCTCCTGCATGGCTTGAGCAATGGTCCCCTCTGAGCTCGGAGTTTGTGCCTGTATGAAAACAGCTCACAGTGATTAATTTTTGTTGTATTTCTCAGTGCTCCTTGGTTCAGGTTTCATTCATGAGCTGATGCTCAGTCCTACAAATGGATTCATTATTCATATGGATGCTGGAGGTGCAGGGAAATAATTTTTGCTCTCCAGTGTTACCAAAGGCTGTTTGTTGTGATGACTGACTGCTAAGTAACCATTCCCTGCATGTGCTGGGTCAGGTGGGACAACTTCTGCACCTTTATTGGGGTACTGAGACATTTTACCAGGAGAGCAACAATTAAAGGTGAATGAAAACCATCATGATTCCCTTCAGCATCCAAAAGTAGAGATCTGCACGCTGAGAAAGTACTGGGAAAACATCAAAATCATAGAGAAACCAGCAGAAAATATTCAGCAGTTACCCAGTGCATGTGTCTTAATGGGCACTAAAGGGTTTCTGCAATATTCCATGTTTTTTTCAGAGAAAGGAAAGGATGGAAATCTACTTTTAATATTCTGAGGAAACAACACAGTTTCAGCAGCTGGGGCTTGATGAAAAAACATGAGGTATCAGCTGACTTGAGAAGGAAGTTGAGAGAGTTACAGACAGCAGGCATTCCCAGGCAGGCAGGCAGCAAATGAAATCCCCGACACTTCCAAAAGCAGCCTCTTTTGCAGAGATACTGATGGCACAGAGAACAAAGAGCTCTCCAGGCTCAGGGTGGGTTTCACTGGCACTCAGTGGCTTTGCAGGAGGCACTCCTGCCTGACAAAGTGAGGGAAGAGCTGCCCGTGTTGTGCACAAAGCAGGCTTCATTTGAGTAGAAATGAGCTCCGTGCCACAGATAACGGGTTATTATTGCACTCCCTGCATCTCCATTCATCCCCAGCTCATGTGACTCCTGCTACAGCCAAGTCAGTTTGAATTAATTTTTCAAGTGTGGCTTTGTGAGACAATGCATCAGATGTTTTAATAAAACTCAGACAGGCTGCTGCTATCACGGGCCTTTCATGCACTAATTAGGGGCTTCTATTATTAAAAAAACACAGCAATCAATGCTTCTAGTAATGCCTTTTTGCGATTGTGATACTCAGAGTTCCATCCTCCTGCACGTTTATAGATTCCTGCCTTTAATATTTAACATGCAGTGCTGGTTTGCCCAGGATGGGGGATGCACCATGCTGCCCCGGGCCAGCCCCGCTCAGCCCAGCTCTGTTAGACGGGGCTCTGGCATCTGCTTTGCTTCCCCGCTCCTGCCTCACCTCTGCTCCCTAACGGAAGCAGAAGGAAATGTCAGTGGGTTGGTTCATTCCTGAAATACACTCTGTGCCCTTTTGCCTGTCAGCTGTGTCCCATGATTTGTTGGAGCTCCGCTTTTGCCTTAGATGCTGTTCATTCATCTCTGGTTCTTCTTCTTCTCATTCTCATTATTTTATACTCATTATTTTATATACTTATTGTCAGTATTTTCCCAACATTACAGCCCAGCTTCCATGGGGGTTTAAGCATCCCTGGCACTCCCAGTCACTGGAGTGGTTCCAAAATCCACCTGATCTGTCCAAATCTCCTGGACACGAGGCTCTCAGTGACACCTGGCTGTCACTGTTTGATCAGGCTTGGGCAGATGTCCTGTGAACAAACCATGATCCCAAATGTGTGGGGATGGCAGAGCTCACTGCCAGGCCCTGCTGAGCAGCCAGAGTGGGGGTCAGGCTCAGGGATGCTGCTGACCTGCCCTGGAGCTGCCCTGCTGGGCTGGGGCTGGGTGCAGAGCTCTGCCCAGCACCAAACCCAAAACAACAGGCCTGGGATCTGTTCCCACTGTGCTGGGAAAAGTTCCTCACCTGGGCAGGGCAGGAGCTCTGGGATATTCAGGGAAAATGTTTCACTAGGGAGGGAAGAGTCTGGGCTGGACAAGAAAAGGCAGAAATGGGTGCTCTGGGTCTGGTCAGGTGCATTTTCTAATCTGTGATGGGCTTAATCCTCACCTAGCCCAGGACATGGACCTGACCTGGGAAAGCAGCAGGAGTGCTGTGAAGGAGCCCCAGCCTGGGACAGACAACAAACAAATCCCAGGTGACATTTGTGGTCTGTCCTCACCTCTGGACATGCTGAGGGCAGGAAAGGCTGTGACACCTCCAGAGGAACTGGAGCCCACAGAACTTCCCAGACCAACTACATTCTCCAGAGCTGTGGGGAGCACAAGGCTGCTTTGGACACTCACACTGAGTCCATCTCACTCTCACCTGGGGTGCGTCCAGCAGCTTTTCATGCCCTTGTCCAAGGGGCTGGAATGCTCCCTGGGCACTGCCACTGTCCTGCACATCTTTCTTAAGAGCAAAAAGTTTCCTTGAAATTCTTGCCAAGGATGGGTGTGCCTGCTCCAGCTTGCCTGCAGCCTATGGGCTTCCTACACACAATCCTGGCCCGATCCCAGCACCCTCTGAGCTCTCAGGCACATAAGTCTGGTTGTGGATCACAGCAACTTCCTGTGAACAATGACCCATGGAACCACAGAATGAAGAAATCAGGGAATCACAGGCTGGTGAGGGTTGGGCTGGGACCTTAAATTCCCTCTCATTCCACCCCTGCCATGGCAGGGACACCTCCCACTGTCCCAGGCTGCTCCAAGCCCCAATGTCCAACCTGGCCTTGGCACTGCCAGGGATCCAGGGTCAGCCACAGCTGCTCTGGGCACCCTGTGCCAGGGCCTGCCCACCCTCCCAGGGAACAATTCCTGCCCAATCTCCCATCCATCCCCGCCCTCTGGCAGTGGGAGCCATTCCCTGTGTCCTGTCCCTCCATCTCTTGTCCCCAGGCCCTCTCCAGCTCTCCTGGAGCTGCCCTTCAAGAAGACAAACGTGACAGAACCAGGACAACTGCTGTGACAGGGTGACAAGAGGGGACACCTGTGCAGCTGGGAGACCTCCCGTGGCAGATGCTGTGAGAGCACAGTCACAGCTGCTCCCACCATGCAGAACTGGGTTATTTGGGAAAATGTCAGTGTGAACAAATGAATGACTCAGCATTATTCCAGTGAGCAGCAGAACAGCTCCGTCTCTAATAGAAACAACTCAAATCAATTAACAAATGCAACCCTGAGTAGCTCACTTGCAGGTATTTAATATGAATTGCTCCATGGAACTGATAAATCTTTAGAGAAGAGGCAATTAGCTCTACTGCAGCTCAGTAATTACTGACTGTAACACTCTCCACGATAGATTCTGGAGAACAGAACTGCCAGAACTGGCAATAGTGAAGGCAGCAGGACCTGCAAAAGCAGCTCAGCCCCAAGAACAAAAGCACCAAGCACTAAATGTGTGTCCACGTACCCAGGATCTGCACTCATTTTGACCTGCATGAATCAGGAACATGTCCCCTGACACAGGATTTTGCCACCAAATGCAGCTTTTTAAAGTTGCCAGACCAAACTTTCCTACCAGTATTTTCTTGCATTGGGAAAATAAAATGAACTACCCGGAGCTGGTGGTGGCATCTACCACCCAGATGAGAGCTTTCCCTTGGGTCCATGTGAGGAGGCTTGTTCTGGCAGCTTGGTGGCCAGGACGTGGGTTTGGGCAGAGGTGACAGTGTGGAGCTTTGCTCATAATCCTGTGCCATGAGCTCTGGAAAGAGCAGGGAGGTTGGACCAGATGATCCTTTCAGCCTGACCCATCCTGTGATTCTCTGAGAATGAAGAAGGTGCTTGAAGCTCAGCCCTTTGGTCATGGAAGACCTCTCTGAGCTGGCCAGTGGAAATGCAGGAGAGCTTCCAGTGCTAGCAAACGGCACAGGATTTTCAGCCCATCTGGAATGGACAGCCAGGGCTGGGTTACTGGGGGCAGATGCTGCATCCAGCTGCAGCCTGAGTACACCATCTCCCTGGATGGAAGATTTCAACTGCTTTGCTTGGAAGCACCCTTTATCCTCAGGCAGCTGTGGTGCTCCTGGCCCTGCTCTGGAGGCACAGGCTGCCCCTGGATGATGGTTTGTAGTTCTCCCTCAAAGAGAACCTTTGCCCAGCCCACACGGTGGGAAAGGGCCCAGTTGAAGCACTGGTTGTGTTCCAATGTTTTGTTTGTGGTTGTTCATCTTCTGAAGGGTCTTTCTGAAGCTGCCCTACCAGTTTTGCCTTGCTCCTGTCTCCTCAGGAGCACCCTGTGGGGTGAAGTACTCCCTTCCCAGTCCAGCTGAGTGCATCCACCCTGTGTTTGCAGGGGACCTACGACACAGCAGGAGAACAGGTCCTGGAGACCAGCTTGGCCTAGCCTGGGCTGTTGCAAGGTGCATCCAGGATGGTCCATGAGATCCTTTTCCCTGGAATCAGTGGCATCTGAAGGACTTGTCTTCTGAGAGCAGTGTCTTTGGCAGACCTGTGAACCAGACTGAAGTGAGCAGGCTGCCAGGATGAACTTGGTAAGGATCATTTCCCTGAGGGCAAAGGGGTCCTGCTGTTGCTGCAGCACCCCTGGGGAGTGTCCCCTATGCCAGGTGTCCCTGTGAGCTTAGTCCTGCCTCGATCCACCCTCCTTGGACAGCATTCCCAATGCTGCTAGGGAATGGGGATGGCTGCAGGGAGGGTGAAGCAGCAGGGCCCTGTTTCCACCACATCCTGAACATGCCAGAGCCATTCCCAGAGCTGAGGAGAGCTCTGCTCAGGCTTGACCTTGCTGTTCCAGCCCTGTCTCATTGGTATGCTGTGAGCTGAGCACAGAAATGAGTGGCTTAAATGCAGCACCATGCAAGGAATATATTAGAGAGCCTCACCATGGAACAATGTCCCCATAACTGGGCACCACAGAGAGCACAGAGCTCACCCTGCCTGCTGCACTGACTGCTGAAAACCTGCCTGAGCAGAGAGTCTGCTCCATGGAATCTCTGAATTGCAGAGGCTGAGAGACCTCTGTGATGGGCACAGAGAGCACCAGATGTATCCTGGCTACCCCTGGGGCACCAGGATTAGGTCCAGTGTTGGTGTCAGCACTTTGGCAAGGCACAGCCAGCAGTGAGAGAGCTCTCCACACTCTACAGACAGCAGGCTCTGGGTGGGTGCTGTGTGTCTGTGAGCTGGGCAGTCTGTGCACAGTTCCTTCCCATGGCTCTCAGAGTTGTGCTTTGGGCACACCTCCAGTGCTGTTCCTTCTCCAGGGAGTGGGAAGGGCTCCTCCTGGCCTTTTGCCCTGGGAACAGGACCCAGCTCCAGGCCCTGTTTGACCAAGTGGAGTTTGCTGAATTCCATGGAGGAGACCCCTGCAGCCTTGGGGTGGGAGCAGCCAGTGCTGAGGAGGGGACTGCTGCCATCACAGAGGGAGCAGGGCTGGGTATGCTGTGGGAACGTGCCAGGGAGGCAGGGGAGGGAGCTGGGGGTGCTGCTGGCAGGGTTTGTGCACACAGGGCATGGGGCCTGGCAAGTACAGGGAGCTGGCTTGTGCTGACATGGAGTGCCAGGTCTTGGGGACAGTGACAGTTCCAGCATGGAACAGTGGCAGGGATGCTCAGGTGTGGGCAGCCAAGCTCCCACAGGAGGAAAAGAGGGGGGCAGGGGCAGAGCTGTGTGTGAGGGAGGGTCTCAGGAGCAGAGGCATGGCAGAAGCCATGGAGTGAGCTTGGAGGGCAGGAGGGAAGGCCACCCATGCTGTGGCTGTGGGCACGGAGACAGGGACTGCAGGGACAAGGCAATGTGTATGCTGTGCCTCAGCCAGGGCACACGAGGGGCACAGGACCTGCTTTCCACATCTGGTTTGCTCTCTGTGTTTATTAAGAAAGCAAAAAGTAAATTTTTCCTTTTGCATTCCCCCAGTTGCACTCTAAGCAGCTTTCTCCAGCTCAGCCACCTGTGACATCCTCATGCACCAGAGGTGCTCCTCAGAAGAGCTGGGAAGCACTGATGGAGTCTGGAGCTGCAGGTCCTGTGGGTGCCAGGGATGTGGATCCAGCTGGCTGTGCCCACCACAGGGAGCTGGGCTGTGGGCCATGCTCTGGGGGTGACTCCTGTAGGGATGGGGTGATCCATCTGAAATGCATTGCTTGTCCCTGGAGGAAGATGCGAAATTAAAATGACTGAGATCCTTCAGAAAAAAATATGCCAGTTTTCCCTGCCACAGCAGCTGGGCCTGTCCTGATCCCAAACTCTGCTGGTGCAGCTGGGGAAGGTCCTGATGAGGGTCATTGCCCTGAGCACACAGGTGACAGATGGCAGAGGCATTGTGGGCCTGCCTCTTCCTGTTCCTCACCAGCCACTCTGTCTTCTCTCGTCTGAGGAGCAGCTGAAGGCACTTGGAATGTTCAGCTGGAGTAGAGGACGCTGAGGGCAAAGCTCACCAGGGGCTGCAGCTCCTCCCAAGGGCAGCTCCAATCTCTGACAGGGACAGGAGCCAGGGCTCGGCTGGAGCTGGGCCAGGGCAGCTCAGGCTGGGATCAGGGAAAGGTTCTTCCCCCAGAGGTGCTGGCACTGCCCAGGCTCCCCAGGGAATGGGCACGGCCCCGAGGCTGCCAGAGCTCCAGGAGCCTTTGGCCAGCACTGCCAGGGATGCCCAGGGTAGGGTTGGTGGGGACTCTGGGCAGGGCCAGGGACTGCATCAATGATCCTGGTGAGTCCCTTCCAGCTGAGGGTGTTTCACAACTCTGGGTCTCACCCAAAGCTGTCCTGAGCAGTTTTGTGCTCCCGGCTCCAGGAAAGAGAATTTGTGTCATTGACTGGACTGAGAAGCCACTACCAGCTTCAGCTTGAGCTCCCCTCTCGGTGTCAGGAGACACAGAAATGAAGTGAAGGCCACCCAGGGCAGGGGACACATCCCTGCCGCTGCCACATCCTTGCTGCCATGTTGCACCCGGGGCAGCACGTCCCGCGGGAGAACCCGCTGAGTGCCGGAGAGAGTGACCCCAAACCAGCCCTGGGGGGGACCGGGGTGCTTTGGGGTTGAGGATGCTCATTCCGGCCGAGTCTAACCCCCTGAGGATGCTCATTCTGGCCGAGTCTAACCCCCTGGCAGGGATCCCCCGGCTGTCCCTGCTGCCGGCAGGGCGCTGCTGCCGAGCCAGCCCGCAGCCCCTGCTGGGGAGCTATGGAAATGAAATGGCAGCCAAGGCCCGGGCGCGGGGTGGCAGCGGAGCGGGGCCGGCAGCGCGGGCAGGCTCGGATGGGCCAGGGACGGGCTCGGATGGGCCAGGGGCAGGCTCGGATGGGCCAGGGGCCGGCTCGGATGGACCAGGGGCCGGCTCGGATGGACCAGGGACGGGCTCGGATGGACCAGGGACCGGCTCGGATGGGCCAGGGGCCGGCTCGGATGGACCAGGGGCCGGCTCGGATGGGCCAGGGGCCGGCTCGGATGGGCCAGGGGCCGGTTCGGATGGGCCAGGGGCCGGCTCGGATGGGCCAGGGGCCGGTTCGGATGGGCCAGGGGCCGGCTCGGATGGGCCAGGGGCCGGCTCGGATGGACCAGGGGCCGGCTCGGATGGGCCAGGGGCCGGTTCGGATGGGCCAGGGACAGGCTCGGATGGACCGCGGGCAGGCTCAGATCAGCCAGGGGCCGGCCCAGATGGGGCAGGGGCCGGCTCCAGCCGGGTCCCGTCCCCGGAGGAGGAGCGCTGCCGCGGCAGCGCCGCTCATTGCTGGAACAGGCCAGAAGATGTAGCTCTCTGGCACCTTTTGTGACTCCAGATGGCTCTGAAGCCCTTCCTCCCTCCCTCCCTCCCACTACTGCAGCGCTACCTGATCAGAGCCAGGCAGCACAGACAAAAATAAGCTGGGATCGTGAACCTGGCAAAAGTTTCCAGGCGAGTTTTACTCCAGTTTGAGAGGAGATCTGGGGCTGGGCGCTGAGAGGTTTCTTTTCCTATCAGAGGGGATTTAAACTGATCACATCAAGCCCTCCCATTAGCCACCGAGGTGATTAATGTCTCCTGTATTGTTACAAAGTGATTCCACACCGTAGATTTCTGAATGCCCCATGAATTTATTATTTCCTTGTCCCAGTTGCTATTGGTGACAGCCTTGGTAAAATCCCTAGCAACATATAGAATACAACATACATGGAAATTAGTTGAATACTTATCAGTATTATAGTCATAAAAGGACCTATTTATTAAATATATGGCTTAAGTGACACCTTAACAGCCAGAGGTACTAAATGACATGGGTAACATTCATTTGTATGTTGGTACATTGGTATGATAGTGCTCCAGCAACACTGAACTTTATTACCAACATCAAATTAAGATATATTGTGGGTAACATCATTAGGGCTGCTTGGACTGAACTGAATTTAAATAATGTCTTTAAGATGCAGATTTTTTTCCATGGCTTCAAAACACTCCCCAGCCAGTCCCCTGTGGCCCAGAAGTGCCAGCTATGAGCAGGAGCCTCCACTCAGAGGAGTGCCCTGATTTAATTATGTCCTTCTGCTGAGATGAGCTACGGGTCTTCAGCAACACCTGGAAGATGCTGCTGCACTGAATAAAAATTCCTGGGGTGCAAGATCAGTGTTTTTGTGGAGATGAATGGAGATCTCACTGCTTAACTCGTCACAGGGAAGGCACCAAGATCACAGGGAGAACATCTCTGATTTGGGCAGCTCTTTAATGCCACAGCCAGAGAGAGAACATTGGGACTAGAATTAGGGAAGACACTTGTAGCAGGCAGTGGAGAGAACTGTTGGAAGCCAGGAGGGCTTTTCAGCACTCAAGCAGCAATCAGGTGGTTTTTCTGCAAGAACCACTGTCACTGAGCCAGGAGTTATGGAGTGTGAGGCAGGAGTCACAGGGTGAGATTCTGTAGTGGAACTTATGGGCTTAATTTAAAAATTTTTGACTGCTCATAGCAGACACCAGCTCATGACAGATGTACTACAGCCATGTGAGATGTCTGGACCCTGATCTTCTCTGTCCCCATGGAGAAAGAAATCAGCATCTTCTTACAGGGTCTTGCAGGGAAAAGAACAGAAATGTCGTCATGTAAACCTGGCATCCCTGAAGCCACTCCAAAATCCTCTTGATCTCTGCATACTTGCAGGGATGGTGGCTCCACCACTGCCCTGCAGCCTGTGCCAGTGCCTGACCACCCTTTCTGTGAAGAAAATTTCCCTCCTAGCCAGGCTGAGCCTCCCCTGGCACAACTTGAGGCTGCTTCTTGCAGTTGTCTCAGTCATTACCAGGGAGGGGAGGGTGACACCAAACCAAACCCCTCAAGGTTGAAGAGCAGGAAGGTTGTGGAGAGCAATAAAGGGTGGGGTTCTTGGTTTCTGCTGGCACTGCAGTGGCACAGAAGAGGGACAAGAACAGCAAACACACCGTCTGCTTGCTGGGATGTGTCTGCATCCCAAACCTTAGAAACTCCAGTAAAGCTGAACTGTCATCTCTTTAAACATTAAGATCTTCTTCCAATTGCTTTTCACAGCTGGTTTTGGCCTGGCCTCCTGAAATCTGGCAGAAGTTCCGTGGAGAGCTGGAGGTTGAGGAGGGGCTCAAGCCCTGACCATCCCAGCAACACCCAAATCTTAGAGACCCAAAATTCAACAAATTAAATCAGAGACCAGATATTCAAGAACTCTAGTTTCTCTTCTGGAAAAGTTGCCTTTGACCTGGGTTTATACACAACCTTTCTCCAGAGCCTGGGCCATGACTTGGTAGTGTCTATAAAGGTTCAATGCTTTTAGGTCACAGAAATGGCCCTGCTCATCTTGACCCTCTCCAGAGGAAAGGACCGGGATCAGAGCCTTCCTCTCCTTGACAGCTTTTGAAATCCATCTGGCTGAAGAAAGGTCAGTTTGAAGCCACCCACGCTGCACGTGGTTAACATTGCTTGGGAATTTCTGTACCCAGAACCAGAGCTGTCAACACACAGAGACTCATCACAGCCCACCTGCCTTTGCCTTCAGCTGCAGTAGGAGCCTTGGAACCTCCCAACTTCCAGATGGGCTAGTGAGAGGCTGTAACTTTGGGAAGGGATCCACCCTAGCCCTACATCTGGCTTCTCACAAGTATTCCCAAAGAATGGGAAGGGTCTGGGCAGGGGCTGACAACTCATCTCACCTTTGTCCTGACACAGTGCTGTGGGTCCCATGGCACAGGATTGTCTGTTGTTTGTTCAGGACTGCAGAGGCCCTGGAGCAGAGGTGCTGCATGTCTGGGCACTGCTGTTCTGAGAGGTTTGCAGCTGGAGCAAGCTCACCTTGCTGCCCCTTGATGTGGGAGAGCTGCCAGAGAGATTGTGTTACCCACAGGAGCAAGGAATTCACAAGGAGAAAAAGCCAAATATTTGTAATCCTTCTAAAAGCAGGCTTTGTACTTTGGAGCTGAGTCCAGGTTTTTCAAGGTCCAGCCTCTCTCTCGAAGCAGTGATTTTGCATTCCACAGCTGGGGTTTCTGATAACATCTCACGGTTGTTGTTGAACTCCTGCTCCCCATCATGTTCTGCAGCCATAAGGGCACTGACCTGAGGATCACAGAATCAGTAATGTTGGAAAAGACTTCAACAACCATCGAGTCCAATTGTCAACCTTCCCAGCTTCACACCTTGGTGCAAGGGGGAGCTCTGTGAGCTGAGTGTGGGATCACTAATAGGGCTCCTGAGGACTTCCTGCAGCAACACCTGAGCCTGTTGTATCAATGTTTACAGGAAATCAGCTTTAAAATGCACGTCCCTTTCTCTCTGTGCCTGGCTGCCAAGCAGCAGGGCTGGGGCAGGCTCCCCAGCTGGCCCCACACAGACGTGGCACAGGGCTGGTGCTGCTCATTCTGCATCAGGGTGATTATTTGTGTTCCTTATGCCAGACCTCATTGCATCCACGAGCTGCTCTGCCTCTGTTTATTACATGGCCATTTGCACTTTCTGTTAATGTGCCTTTTTGATGCAAGAGGCATCCCTGCCCAAATCCGAGGCTACTGCTGGCGCCTCCGTCAGCCGGCGTGTGTGGGGCCGGGGACATGTGGGGTGTGTGCACAGGCTGCTTTTCCTGTCAATTTACACTAATTGCAGAGGCCTGAAAGCACAGTGAGCTGTGCAGTCCTGCATGTCTGCCTTACCAAGGGCGGGACAGCAAAATGTTGGCAACATGTGGTGTGGAGATATTCACCTGTAAAAGTCAGAGGATCTGCAGGGTCCTGCCCCAAGGAGCTGATGGAAAACCCCATTGCTGGGTCTAGCAGCCTGAGGGAGTTAGAGACTGGCTGTGCCCCAAACACCGGTGGCCAGGGAGGTTAGAACAGGATGTGCCTGGAAAGGGGCTGGAAAGGGTCTGTACAGAGGTGGGGCTGCTCCTTTCTGGAGCCCATTTTCCTGCTCAGGTACGTGGGGACCACACAATGCACAGTGCTAGTGCAGAAGTTGGGTCAAGGAGTGGGCAAGGTCAAGAGAGGGGCATAGAGACCACCAAAAGACCCTCAAAGCCACCTCACCAATTTCCAGATAGGTCCAGAAGAACAGGATGTACATGATCTCCATTTATGTGATGAGTGAGAAACCCAGTCCTAGGCTAGGCAAGTCTGTCCCTATAAAATGTGCTGCATAGAGCCCAGCTGGTGCCCCTGGACTCCCTGTGGGCTGGATTGATGCTGGACCCAGGGCTGGTGATCTCTTTTCCTCTCCTCTCTGCTCTCTTTCACTCTCTCCTTCCTCCCTTTTTTTCTTTATTCTTTCATTTCTCTTCCTACTAGAAGACAGGGACACAACAGACTGGTTTCTATGTCTTGTTTGCTAATAAAGCTCTAAAACTTTGTAAGTTTTTTTTTTTACCCCTCCTGGCTTTTGCCATTCTTTTTTAACTACGGCCATCTCGGAATCTTAGGTCCTCCCTTCCTTGTGGAAGTGGGACGTGGCACTGTGACATAGGAATGTCACAGAGTGACACAAACATGGAATGAGGGTTGTTCTAGGAGAGGTGGCAGCTTGGACTCCCTGTTCTAGTGTTGGCTTTTCTCCCTTACTCTTTGAAAATACACATCTCCAATCCTAGGCACTGCCTAGGCCTAGGCCCTGCCTGCTGTCCCACCATTTTTCACACATTTCTGTTCTCAGGAGTTCTGCACAAATTAAAGCAGCTTGATTATCTCACAGGGGATGAAGCAGAAATTGCTGACTGTGGTTTTGTCCCTGAGAAGGTGGTGAGGTCTGTGTCCAGCAGTGCATGGACAGAGCTCCAGACATCCCTGGCAGCTGTCCCCAGGAGCTGCAGTTCTGGCAGTGGAATGTGAGACTGCAGGAACACAGCTCTGGGTGCTGGGATGTTCACCTGACACCACCAAGGTCATCCCACCCCACTGATGCTGGGAGGCCATGAGATCTGGAGCTGCTCCTACAGTGGCCTGAAAGGAGGCTGGAATCAGGCTCTGCTCCCAGGGAGCAGAAAAGGAAAGGCCTAATGTTGTGCCAGGGGAGGTTCACATTGGACACGAGGAAAACTTTCCTCACTGAAAGGGTGGTTAAGCCTGGGCACAGGCCTGTGCTGGAGTCACCATCCCTGGGAGTGTTCAAACAACAAGCAGATGTGGCACTTTGCATTGTGGCTTGGTGGGCCTGAGCTCTTTGGTCAAAGGTTGGATGATTTTGGAGGTCTTTTCTGGCCTGAATAATGCCATGATTCCCACAGGCAGGAATGCACACAGGGAAGTGTACCCTAGAATCAGGGCCTCATTATTCCAGAGCCCTGTAATGGCTCAGCCACAGAGCTCCCCATGGCTTTATGATTGTATGAATATAAACAACATCCACAAACCTGTGCTCATTAATGAATGAGATCTTAGAGAGGGGCCATTCAATGCACAGAGCAATTAACACAGCAGTTGATTAAGGCAGCCTGAGGATAGGTTCTATGAAGAATTCAATATCGCTGCACTGCTTCATGTAGGGGCTTGACAGAGGCATCAAATCATGACAAATGTGACCTGTTAGCATCAGGAATTCAGGGTCCCTAGACAGGCAGGAATTACTCCATCCCTTTGGCTCCCCTGGTCTCCAGGGACATTTAATCACTGCTGGGCAGAAGGGCCAAGTGCTGGGGTGATCCCCTGCCTGCAGATTCACAGCACCTTAAACTTGTTCCCCCAGCCCTGCCAGGTATCCAGGAGGTGCCATCCATGGGGACGCAATTTCTGCTAGGGTGCAGCAGCCCATGGAATTGGGGATGTTTCCCAGAGAACAGCATGGAACTACTGCCAGGCCCAGACATGGTCTGTCACTGCTCGGATGTGCAGCCACCCAAGCAGTGACAGACCATGTCAGGAGGAAGGCTCTGCACACTCCCTGTCCTGGGAAAAAGAAAGGGATAGAGGAAATGAGTGACCTCTGTGAGGTTGATCAGAGAGGCACTGCCAGACCTCAGCATCTCACACACCCTGGGCTTTCAGCCTGGATTAAAGCAGCCAAACATGGGGGAGGTGCTTGGAAAGGGGGGTCATCCCTGCCTCAGGTCAGAGCATACAAGAGTAGAGTGAGAGAAAAGAGTCACAGATTTTGAATGGTTTGAGTTGGGAGGTATCTTAGAGCTGATCCAGTTCCACCCGTGGCAGTGGCTGGAACAGGATAAGCTTTATTGCCATTTTCAACCCAAACCATTCCATGATTCTGTGGTTCCCGGTGTCCCCAGGAGTGCTGCAGGATTCCATGCCATCTCTGCCTCAGACACCAGCTCAGCACAGCCACATCTTTGGGAATGTGACAGGGATGCTCTCCATGTGTAGGGTGAGCCTGTTCCAGCAAGCACAGGTACTGCAGCCTTGTTGGGCAGGACAGGCACAGCAGCTGCAGGGCCTCAGTTTTCCCCTTCCGAAGGATGGAGGTGGCATCTGTTCCCTGCCCTTTGCTGAGTGCTCTGGATCCCACAGAGGCTCTCACCTGCCCTAAGCTTTGCTGTTACTATGATTGCTAGGAAGGAGAGAAGCCTCATTGTCCTAGGAAAATACTGCTTTCATTCAGAGCCTGGAGCATTTTTCAAAAGTAATTAACTGGAAGAAGCTGCTAATTAAAAGATCGGGTGCCTACAGAAGTGTTTGGCAGAGATGGGTGTCACCTTGCTGAGTCTGACATCCTGAGATACAACACTTGAGCTCTCAGCTGCCACCAAGTCTGGCCTCTGCTGCTGCCCAGTCTGTGCCAGCAAGGTCTGAGCTGCACAGCTGGGCCCCAGGACAGCATCTCAGGAGCTTGGTCTCGCCTGCCCTGTCTGGGAACAGGCTGGTGTCAGACTGGTGAGCCTTGCACATTCCAAGATTTGTCACCTGACACGAGGTGGCACCACATTCCTCTTGGTCCTGGGGAGCTGGTCACCCATCCTCAGCCCCAGAACCTGGGGCTTTGTTCCCACACTACTGGGCAGAACCAGGAACAACAAGGTGCAGAACAGCCCCAGGCTTCCTTGCTCCAGGTGTGTCCTTCTGGGCAGCAGCTGCTCAAGGGGGCAGGAAACTGCAGCTCTGAACTGAGCCTGACCAAAGCGGGATCAGTGACCAGCAGCGGTCCCTATGAGCAGGCAGTTTTGAGGATATGGTGTGAGAGCTGGGCCAGGTTCAGGTGTGGCACTGCTCCTCCCCACTGTGGGTACCTGTTACTGCCCAAGCTTTCAGCTCCACCCTGAGTTTTACAGCAGCAGCTTTCCAAAGAGGTTTGGTGTGTTCCACCTCCCTGAATGGAGAACCAGGAATGCCTTCTGCCATGTGAGGAGATCCATGCTGGCCTTTCTGTCTGTGGCAAGCCCTGTCTCCTGCTCTGGGTGGGTGTGGCAGTGCTGGGCTCAGCATGGGCCTGTCCAGCTCCAAGCACACCTTGGCTTTGCAGTGCTGGCCTTTCCCCAGCACCAGACTGCAGGGCTCTGACCTGGCAAACCTGAAGGAAGCAGTGCTTCCGTCTGAAGTGGCAGCACAGCTTCAGGGGCCCTCCAGGGAAGCAGAGATTATGTCTGGCAAAGACCCTATGGACACCAGGGAGGTTCCACACCACTCACCCACTGCAGGAAGATCCTTCAGGTGCCTGGCTGAGCTCAGCTGTACACAAATAATCCAGGAGAGAGGGAAGGAGCACCCCGAGGCACAGGGATCTCTGGGATCATACAGAACTACACTCTGCTGCTGTGGTGGGAGAAGTGGGAGCTGCTCTTAGCAATCAATAAAGTGTTAATTTGCATTGTCTTTTTTGTGACTGCGGGTGGGCTCATTGTCACCCACCTGCGGCAATCAATAGCTGAGCTCCAGAACTCGGGACAGAGTTGGGCTGCTTCTCTTTGGTTTGTTTTGTTAAAACCAAGCAGTTTTACAGCTCCTGAGGGGACAACTGTGCCAGCGGTGTTGGAAAGGTGGGCGGGGGGGGCCCTGGAGGGGATCTGCAAACACTTCCCAGAGCAGCTGTGATGTAGGCACAGAGCCCAGAGACATGCATGGGTGCCAGCCCAGAGCAGGGAGGGCACTTCCAGCCAGAGGGGCTGCTCCCAGCACCCCGTGTGCCCCTTGGAGGAGCTGCTGCCCTGTTGAGCTCTGACCTCAGCCCTCAGGACAAACCCAGTAACCTCAGCTGCTCCCTTCCAGCTCCTCTCAAGACCCTGTGCTGGGGTAATGCTCTCTTCATGCCTCTCACTGCCCTTGCGTGGCTCTGCTGCCACATTCCTGGTTTTCCTGCCTGTGCACGGATCACTGCCAGGCATGAGGAGCGTTAGCCACTGTACCACATCCAGCAGCTCTGTTGTGTCAGCCACCATCTCTGGAACCAGTGTGACTCCCTGGGGATGCAGGCAAGGCTGCTGGGTGCAGGAGGGGCTGCTGGGGTGTCTGAAGAGCTACTCCCCTCTGCTGTGCTGGGGTTGATGGAAGCCCCTGCCTTCCTTGGCTCCCCCTCCACAGCTGTTCCAGGCACTGTGTGTGAAATCCCTGCCTCTGAAAGCTCTTGCCAAGGCTCTGACAGGGCTGTCCTGCCTGCCTAGGGAGGAGCTGGCAGACCCCAATCCCTGCCAGGGCTTGGCCTGGTACTGCACCGCAGGGATTGTCCCATGGAGGACTCCCAGCACGAGGGGGGAGCACACCTGGGGCTGGGCAGAGCTCAGTCTCTTTGCACACTTGTGGAAAAACCTCATGGGTGAAGTCCCAGAGAAGTCTTCTCCGCTAATATTTTCTTTGCCTAATGTTTTTTTCCTGCCCAGGGCTGAGGGATGCTGTGTGCCTACAGAGGCAAGAATCCAAGCAAGGAACACCAGAGGCTCTGGGGGTCCTGGGCAGGGAAGTGTTCCTTGAGAAACCCTCATGGAGCTGTTCTGGGCACGGGCTGAGCAGCAGAAAGGCACCCCGTGGCAGTCACCACCCTGATTATCCTCTCTCTGTGACAGTTGTGAGCAGAGACTGTTTCCTGTGACATGGTTGTGTTCTCTTCAGGGTGGCATCTCCAGGGATCCTGACTCTCTAAAGCAGTTCAGAAAGAAATTGAGGATCATTTCCATTGAACCTTGATCACTGGATTACTCTGAGCATGGTTTTCTATGCAAGCACAGCTGACACAGCCCTCCACACTGAGCTGTATGCACACACCTCTCTCCTGCTCCTGCCTCCTCCTCTCTCCTCTGCCCTGCCTCCCTCTCACACATCCCCTGGAGCCCTGCTCAGTTCTTAGACAGATCACCTGGATCCCTCAGTCCAGCCTAAGCTTCACAAGTCATGGTTAAGAGCAGGGAAAGGCCTCAGTGAATTCCTGCCTCCAGGAGCAGAAATCAGCCTTGTCCCTTGGTCCTTTGCAGGGTGATGTGGGGGTGCCATGTTCTCCCCTCCAGGGCAGGGCTGTGCTCCAGACACTGGCACCAGGGATCAGGGTTGTTCCTTCCTCTACTTTGGCATTAATGACTCCCAAATGGCTCAGGTGCTAAAGGGGATATCTCTGTGATAAAGGGGATATCTCTGCATGCTGGGAAGCTGGAGTTGGGAACAGCAGAGGAGCTGATCAGGACTCAGGAGCATGACTGGAGACTCTCTGTGCCTGCTCTCAGATGGTTCTGTGTTCTGCCAGTGGGGGAGTTCCCATCCCAGAGTCCCAGAGCTGCCCAGGTGAGGCTGCTCAGCACGGGCAGCAGGAGCTGCTGGCACCTTTGGGCTGGATATGTGCCCAGCCAGGGCTAATCAGGTGCCAGGAGGGATTGTCTGGCCTTCCTCTGCTCTCATTCTCCCTGTGTGTCACCGCAGATTCCACTGAAGTGACTCCAATTTACTCCTCACCAGGGACGGAAGAGTCAGCTCTTGTATTCTGAGCTGTAGTAAACTATTTTTAACAACCACAGCATTCATCATGAAAGGCTCTCTGTCTGCTGCAAGGAAGGAAGGAGTGAATAATGAATGACCACAGAGCTGTGCTGATCTCTGTGCTCAGCCAGCCTGGGGAGAGAGCTGGGCTGGCTCCAAGGCTTCAGGTGTGCAGGGCAGCCTGGGGAAGCACATCCTGGCTGCTCCAGCACTTCCAGGAGCTCTGGCTGCTCCATCCAGCCCGGCACAATGCCAGCCTTTAATTGCTCTGCCCCACCTGCTTCAGAGCTTGGATCACAAGATGCATTTAAGCTCAAAGGTGAGGCCTTGGCCTTGGTCTGGGCTGGGTTTGGGGTTGTTTCATCTTCCCTGTACCCTGGACATCACCATGGGCTCACCAAACATGCTGGGCTGTTGGCCCTGGTTGCCATGACTGCATCTGCTCCTCTTGCTGGGGTACTGGGTCACTTTCATATTGTCTCCTGGGCTTGCCTGCCCCCAAAACCAGCCCCACTTGGCTCTCATCCCTTAAAGCTGGAGCTCTGAGGTGACATCCCTGCTCCTGGCCCTGAATCTGTGCCCCCACAGTGGCCCCAGGCAGACCTCCATGTCCTGCTTGACCTTGGGACAAGTCACAGCTGTGACATTCCTGCAACCAGAATGACCCCTGAACACTTGAGTGAAGTTTTGGAAAGGCTTTGGGGACTTTATTTATCAGATGAGGCTGATCTTTGCTGCCTGCCTGGCAGGACTGTGCAGAGCCAGGAGCTGGACTCCAGGATCCTGGTGGGTCCCTTTCAGCCGAGGATATCCTGTGATTTTATGATTCTGTGATCACATTTTGAATATTGTTTGCTCAATGAAAATAATGGGTGGATGCCCCAGTAAAGGCCATGGGACCCCCTTGATATGCTTGGAGCCTGAGAAAGCTTCCCTTTGTGAGGACTGGGGGAACTTGATGAGGCAGAAAGCTTTGAATGGGCACTTGGGCATTTCCCCCTGCCCCAAATCCCTGTGGCAGCCGTGCTCCAGGTGACTGGAACACAGACCTGCAGAGGTGCTGCCCCTAAGCTGTGCCCTGCCCGTGGGTGGCACTTGATAAAAACGAGAGCAGGCTCCTGGTACTAAAGTGATTTCAGCATTTATTATAAGAAAAAGAAATGCCTAAAGCAGGGGGCCCCGGGCTGAGCAGGAGCGTTCCCACCGAGGATGGAGCAGCGCCCGCGCTGGGGCTGCTCAGCAACGATGGCCCTGATGATGTCCCCAATGTTTCAGGGGAGCAGCACAAATTCAGTGGGTCAGGAGCCCCTTTTTTTCCTGCTCTTTGTCCCTTTGGTTTGTTTTCTGTTTGTATCCTCCATTTGCATGGAGGTTACAGGTTTTAGGCCTTGATTGGCCATTGCAGTTCTGTGCAGGCTGGCTCATGGTACGCTTTACTGAGGTGTTATGGTACCTTGAGTACCGGATTTCTTACAACCCTTTTTAACCCCATTTACAATATTATAACCAAACTAACAGTACATGCTGAACGATCTAGCAATGATTTTACAACAGTTTCTAACCTATTTTTAACAGCACTGGTCACACAAACCCTGCCCTGCCCATGGGTGACACTGGTGACACAAACCCTGCCCTGCCCATGGGTGACACTGGTGACACAAACCCTGCTGTGCCTCAGGGATGGTGCCCTTCAGGCAGGCCTGAAGGGGTGCTGAGCTCTGCAGCCCCATCACAGTTTCAGGTCAGGTCCCGAAAGGGCTGGCAGCAGCTCCTGTGCAGGGAATGATGAATGAAGCACACTGCGCCTAACGAGGGCGGGGATTATTGGGTTATAAATCAATTAAGTGCCTCTGAGGAAGTCACAAACCACAAGAAGGAGCCATGAAAAGAGAGAGCAACCTCTGCTGTCTGGGAAAGAGTGGGAGCCATGAGGTGCCCTCAGCCTTCAGGTTTTCCCTGGAGAGGAGCAGGAGCCCCCTGCCAGCTGTGATCCTCTCTGGTGTGACAGTGGTGGCTGAGGGGGGAACCTGTGCTCTGTGGGGTTTGGGGGTTTTCAGCTGCAGGCTGCCCCTTCCAGGAGATGAATCCTGCTCTGCCTGAGCAGTCTGGATGGGTTTAGGTGGCCAGAGCTGGCTGTGATGACTGTTCCCAGGGACTGGCAATCCAGATGCACATCCAGATGTGTCCAGACAGAGAGGAGACCTCGCCAGGGGCTGCAGCTCCTCCCGAGGGCAGCTCCAATCTCTGCTCTGGGACAGGGACAGCACCCAGGGCATGGCTGGAGCTGGGCCAGGGCAGCTCAGGCTGAGATTTGGGAAGGGTTCTTCCCCCAGAGGGTGCTGGCACTGCCCAGGCTCCCCAGGGAATGGGCACAGCCCCGAGGCTGCCAGAGCTCCAGGGCGCCAGCACTGCCAGGGATGCCCAGGATGGGGTTGTTGGAGTGTCTGGGCAGGGCCAGGGGTTGGGCTGGATGATCCTTGTGGGTCCCAGATCAGGAAATTCCATCATTCTGTGATTCTGCAGCACCAGGGTTTCCCTGTCTGGCAGGCTCCTCTCCTCCAGGAGAATTTTGGAGGGGCGGCACCATATAAGCCCTGGGCAGGGCTTAGCTGGTGGGTGCTGGTCCTGGCTCAGGGAATTGGGAACCAAATTGGAATTTGGGCTCTTGTGACCAATTCCCTCTCCAAGTCCCTGTGTCAGAAGGACGCCACCAGCCTGTGCAGCAGGGGCCAGCTGGGAGCAGAACCCTGGAATGCTGGATGATGTCCATTCCTGTCCCACCACACATGGCCAGGACAGGAGAATCCACACTAACCTGTGTTAGTCCTACCCACCCCCCCTGCAACCCAGGGCCTGACAAAGCCTCAGACTTCTCCTGAATCCAAGCTCAGCATTATCTTTTCTGGGAGAAGGCAATCTCACCTGTGACAGTTTGATTCCTGTTTCCTTTGCAAGAGGCTCCAGCTGCCTCCTGTGCCCAGCGTGACCTGGGGAGGGGAGTGGGAATAGGAAAATGGGCACAAACAGCATTCTTTGGGCAGAGATGTGGCCCAGCCTTGCTGTGGGGACCCGAGGTGACAAGGACATTGTCCAGCAGCTGCAGGACCATCCCTGCCTGAGGCACCTGCAGAGGCAGGGCAGGCAGGTAAGTGCAGCTTCCTCAGCAGAGGAGCATGCCTCACCCTGCCCCTGTGTCCGGCACAGGACAGATCCTCCCACAGCACCTGCAGAGCCCGTGGCTCCCAGGCAGAGAGGAGAACACAAAGGGTGCAGTCTTGTCTTCCTGGATGGTTTACTATCCAGGGCTCTTTAGAGCAGGGCTGGAAAAGTTTCCAGTTTGGCACTGGTGAGTGATGGCAAGGAACCCCTTCTCTGGGAGTCACATGGTTCCCATGCAGCTCATTGTCCTCCAAGTTCTTGTTGTGTTCTGTGTGAACAAACCTCCAAGAAAACAGCAATGCAGCATTTTCTATCCTAATGAGCTGCTTCCTAATAGTTGTCTAATGAGCTGTGGCACACAGCAAGGCAGCCTTGTTTGCTTTAATCTCTTTAACTACAGCCTATCCTAAAGACAAGGCAGCTCAGGGGACCATGAGTGGACTTGAGGCTGTACAGACACCTTGGGGATCAGGGCTTGTCCACTGGTGTCTCTGGTGCAGGCCTGGGGATGCCAGCACGGGTGTGAAACCAGGGGGTGCCTGAGCTGTGGGTCAGTGGGAATGAACCTGCAAAATCATCCTGCTCAGAGGAGAACCTGTCCTGGCTGAGATTCAGCTGCTCTTGAACAGTTAAATTTTGAGGAAAAGAGAACACTTTGAGGGAATAGAGGTAAAATGAGGAGCAGACATCAGGGAGGTCTCAGGGAGATCTCACTACAGCTTCCAGTACCTTTAGGGTCTCATAGAAAGGAGGGAGAGGGACTTTTCATAGAGGCACACTGGGACAGGACAAGGGACAATGGTTTTAAACATACAGAGGGCAGGGTTAGGTGGGATGTTAGGAGGAATTTCTTGCCTGGGAGGGTGGGCAGGCCCTGGCACAGGGAGCAGCTGTGTCTGCCAGGTTGGAGGGGGTTGGGAGCAGCCTGGGGCAGTGGAATGTGTCCCTGCCATGGCAGGGGGTGGCATTGGATGGACTGTAAGGTCCCTTCCCACCCAAAACAGTCCCTGGTTCCATGCTTTGTATTAGTTGTACCCATCTGGTCTGGGTGCTTGGGGCTGTCCCTGAGCCTGGCACAGGACATCACACCCAGACAGTTCCAAACAGAGCTGCCCCTCCAGGGCAGGGCTGGGACAAAGGTCCTCACAGGACACTTTGACAGAGGCACTCAGGTCTCTGGCCACATCCCAGAGGGTCAGGGACTTTCCCAAAATCCCTTCGCTGCCTGGTTTTGCCCCTGCCTGGCAGCTGCTGGTGGCTTTATTGTGCTGTCTGAGGACATCCCCTCATTTCCAGCTGCTGGTTTCCAAGCTGTGCTCTGCAGAACCCAGCAGGCTCCTTTTGGCTCCAGAGCAGCCTGAAGGGCCCTTCTAGCAGGAGAGGGGGACACTGAAAGGGTGACATTGAGAGGGTGACATTGAGCACCTCAATGCATTTTGTCCTCATGGGCTTTGTCCTCATGCATTTTATCCTCATGGTAAAACAGGAGCAGTCTGTTTTACCCTTTGGAATATTAAGGAAGCCTCCAGAGGGGATGAGGCCTCCAGAAGAGCTGATCTGTGCCTCCCTTTGCCAATGTTTATGAACATGAGTTCCACCTCATCACCTAATCCTCCAGGAGGCAATTTGTCTCCTCCTGATGAGGACATGTCCAGCCAGGATACAACAAAATGAAGTGCTCAGCTTTCCTTCATCTGCACAGAGAGGCCCAGAATAGGAGGCTTCACCTGCAAACTCCTGTGGGAGAGCCCTGAGGAAATGCTGGCATCTTCAGTATTCCAGTGCTGAACTTCCCACCAGGGCGAGTGCTCAGGTGATAACTCTTTGCTTTTGATCTATTGGATTTTGCAGTGTCTTTGGTATGGTGATGAGACTGCAATATCCCATAATAGATGGCTGTTTCTAGCAAGAGCTCTGCTATAATTGTATTTATGAGCAGAATACTTATAGAGGCCTTCAGGGAGCTTCAAGTGTAAAAACATTCCTATAACAACATATAGACAGCCAACAGCCAAGCAATTAATTTCTGGGCTGAGAGAGGTGTTGGGGGCTCTGTCCTGTTTTAGAACTTCCATTAAAGCTACAGAGGCTCTTCTGGAGGCCATGGGGAGCTGGACACTCACTCCTTCCTCTGTGCTTTGTGCACCTAAAATTGGCTTGAAATAAAGTTCATTAAAGCTAAAGGAGACCACTGAAGTTCTGCTGTGTTCTGGGGGAACCACAGATTTTTGTCACAGAATGTCCTGGAAGGGATCCCCCAGGATCCTCCAGCCCAGCTCCTGGCTCTGCCCAGACTCTCCAGCAATCCCACCCTGAGCCTGGGGAGGTCAGGCAGTAACAACCCTCCCTCCCAGCCTGTCCTCCCAAGGGAAGAGGCAGCACAGAGCCCCAGAGTGGGAGGTGGGATCAGTCTCCACATCTCTCCCTTGTTTGCTGTGTGTCCTCGTCTCTGTTTTCCTCCTTGCTCTTTCCCTCCTCTCCCCAGTCCCAAAGGCCCAGGTGATGTCATCGTGCTCCAGGTCTGGTCATGGCTCCACGTCAATAAAGTCCCAGAAAAATCCACATCCCTTGACAGGAGTCTCAGGGCCTGTGTTTGTCACTGCTTGGGCTGAAATTACCTTAATAATGGGATATTCACACAATTCCGATCCCCCACAGAGTGGCATTAATCAGCCTTGTTCTGCAGGGGGAGAAATTATATTGCTGTTAAAGATCACTTATTTACAGTTTCTGATTAGTAGGGTGAGAGGAAAGGAGATTGTTTTCATCATTTTACAAAAAAAACCCAAAAAAACCCAAAAACCCAAACCAACAGGCTCTTCAAATAATTATGAAGTTTTAAATTAAAACTGTTGAGGAAAGTTTCCATTCTGTGGATAAACTCTGTCTTGGAGAATGGCAAGGACTTAGCAAGTGGCAAAGGGCCTCAAAAAGCTCCTAGTAGGAATAAAAATAAATTCTATTTCTATAATATGGACAGTTCCAGTATTATAAAACAAAATGTATTAAGAATTGATTTGTATCCTCCAAACACCTTGGAAGGGGTTCAAGCTGGCAAGGACTGACTCCAGAGCCGCACAGCCCCTCCCAGAGCAGATGTCAGAGCTGAGCCTGAGCTGCTCAGTCTGTGTGTTAAATTCAGCACTCGCTCGTGCCCTGCTGGCTTCTCACAGAGCCCTGCCCAAGTCAGGATCACCTGGGGGAGGGAAGCACAGAAACAGAAGGGGCTGGTTTCGGGCTTGGGGCTGAGCTGTTCATCCACAGAGAGAGAATTAAAGGTACCTGACCCCAGGTGGGTGCCTGAGCCATGCTTGAGGCTTTTCTCTGCCCTATTTTGGGAAAATGTGTCTTTAATAACCCCAGGTTGCTGCTTTCTGCTGGCCCCCTGCAGCTGCCCGCTCTCCTCTTTAGGGGAGGCTGTTTCTCCTGATCCCTCGGTGCAAGGGGATCCCTGCAGCTGGAAATGCAGTGCTGGGGGTGGGCTGTGCCCTGAGGCGGAGCCTGCTGCCTAGCTGGACTGAGTGCTCTGAGCCGGCATGAGTGCTGCTGAGCTGCTGAGTGCTGCCTGAGCTGGCTGAGTGCTGCTAGGGACTGAGGCTGCCTGAGCCTGGCACTGAGTGCTGCCTGAGCCTGGGCTGAGTGCTGCCTGAGCCTGGCACTGAGTGCTGCCTGAGCCTGGGACTGAGTGCTGCCTGAGCCTGGGGCTGAGTGCTGGCCTGAGCCTGGCACTGAGTGCTGGCCTGAGCCTGGCACTGAGTGCTGCCTGAGCCTGGCACTGAGTGCTGGCCTGAGCCTGGGACTGAGTGCTGCCTGAGCCTGGGGCTGAGTGCTGGCCTGAGCCTGGCATTGAGTGCTGGCCTGAGCCTGGGACTGAGTGCTGGCCTGAGCCTGGCACTGAGTGCCTGAGCCTGGCACTGAGGTCCTGACCAGGTGGTGCCTGAGCCTGCTGAGGCCTCTGCCTGGGAAGAGTGCTGCCCAGGTGCTGAGCTGCTGGCCTGAGCCTGGCACTGAGTGCTGCCTGAGCCTGGGAGGCTGCAGCTGGATGCAGCTGGGGCTGGGCTGGCCTGAGCCTGGCACTGAGCTGCTGCCTGAGCCTGGCACTGAGTGCTGGCCTGAGCCTGGCACTGAGTGCTGCCTGAGCCTGGGGCTGAGTGCTGGCCTGAGCCTGAGACTGAGTGCTGCCTGAGCCTGGCGCTGAGTGCTGCCTGAGCCTGGCATTGAGTGCTGCCTGAGCCTGGCACTGAGTGCTGCCTGAGCCGGGCACTGAGTGCTGCCTGAGCCTGGCACTGAGTGCTGCCTGAGCCTGGGACTGAGTGCTTGCCTGAGCCTGGCATGAGTGCTGCCTGAGCCTGGGACTGAGTGCTGCCTGAGCCTGGCACTGATGCTGCTGACTGGCCTGAGTGCTGCTGACCTGGCACTGAGTGCTCCTGAGCCGGCTGAGTGCTGCCTGAGCCTGGCACTGAGTGCTGCCTGAGCCTGGGCTGAGTGCTGCCTGAGCTGGACTGAGTGCTGCCTGAGCCCTGGGAGCCGGCTGGTGCTGCCTGGCACTGAGTGCTGCCTGAACCTGGCACTGAGTGCTGCCTGAACCTGGCACTGAGTGCTGCCTGAGCCTGGCACTGAGTGCTGCCTGAGCCTGGGGCTGAGTGCTGCCTGAGCCTGGCACTGAGTGCTGCCTGAGCCTGGCACTGAGTGCTGCCTGAGCCTGGGGCTGAGTGCTGGCCTGAGCCTGGGACTGAGTGCTGCCTGAACCTGGCACTGAGTGCTGCCTGAGCCTGGCACTGAGTGCTGCCTGCGCCGGGCACTGAGTGCTGCCTGAGCCGGGCACTGAGTGCTGCCTGAGCCTGGCACTGAGTGCTGCCTGAACCTGGCACTGAGTGCTGGCCTGAGCCTGGGGCTGAGTGCTGCCTGAGCCTGGCACTGAGTGCTGCCTGAACCTGGCACTGAGTGCTGCCTGAGCCGGGCACTGAGTGCTGCCTGAGCCTGGGGCTGAGTGCTGCCTGAGCCTGGCACTGAGTGCTGCCTGAGCCTGGGGCTGAGTGCTGCCTGAGCCTGGCACTGAGTGCTGCCTGAGCCTGGCACTGAGTGCTGCCTGAGCCTGGCATTGAGTGCTGCCTGAGCCTGGCACTGAGTGCTGGCCTGAGCTGGGAGTGTGGAAAACCCCTTCACTCTCCTGGGAACATTTAAAAGTGTAATAAAGGACAATAAGGGACAAGGAGCACAGAGCAAAGGTTATTATGGCTGGGTGCATCTTGGCACTCAGCTGAGAGCACCCTGTTATCTTCAGGGTACCCCTTAAATACCTTTAATTACATCAGCCTGTTGCATATTCATAGACCCTCATGCACAGTAAACTTTCCCCCAAACCTGTTTACATGTTCCAAGATCTGTTTAGCCTGGCTCCTCCTTGGATCCACCTTTTTAGAGTGTGTGAATTCCCTGGCTGTGGTTTTAGTCCTTTTTTACCCCCTCCTGTTTCTGGGCCCTGGCCCACCCTGCCTTCAGACAGTGAGTGCTGATGGCTGGCAGATCTGTACAGGGCCCTCATCCTGTGCTCACTGGGTGTTATCCCATCCCAGCAGGCATTTTAACACAAGCACACTGATATCAGCTATTTCACTGCTATGTCTAAGCTTAATTAACAGCAGAAATAAAAACTATATCAAAGTTACTTTAACACTGCACAGATAAATCCATTTTAATATTTGCAAAAAGCCAATGTTATGATATGTATCTATAACAGGAGGCAGGGTTCTAAAAGGCCAAAAAGGTTGTATATTGGGGATATTTGGAAGCCAAGAATGTTGAAAGCTGCTCCCTAAAGCAGAGGGCCACACTGCCTGCCCAGGGAGGGCACTGAGGAGGGAAGCTGGGCTGCAGGGAGCGTGGGGCACTGAGGTGGGATGGCTCTGCTGGCAGGAGCAGGGAGAGCAGGGGAACAGGGTGTGCAAGAGATGCCAGCTGGCCTTTGGCATTTCCCTGAGTTTGGTGGCATTTCTGGAGTGGGGGTGGCAGAATGGCACAGATTGGAGAAATGGAATGGAAGCAGTGATGTCCAAAGCCCAGGCTGGCTACTGCTGCTTGGGAGACTGGAGGGGGCAGCAGGTGCTTCCCACCCAGGATAACAGCTTCCAGCCATGTGCAATAAAGGCTATAAATTGATTTTTTTTTTTCCTAAATAAGAGGGCATCTTGCAAAGTTTCACTGAGCCCACAGCAGGTTCTGGTGCTGAGCAGGGCTTGCCAAGAGCCAGCAGGAGCTGGGTGCTTGCTGGCCAGTGGAGGAGCAGTGGCCACATCAAAGCTGAGCAGCCACCCTGAGGTGGGGCTTGGGCAGCCAGATGTGGAATGAGACATCACCAAGGGGGAGAGGAACTTGGCTGAACTGGGAACTCCCAGCTGAGCTCCAATGCTGAAGAGAGCCCAGGTGGGACAGGGGATGGAGAGGGAGCAACACCCAGCCAGGGGTGGTGTTGGGAAGGGCAAAGCTCAGCTGGAAGATGATGTCAAAGACAATAAGAGGAGCTTTCACCAGTGTGACAGCAGCAAAACTAGGTAATAAGGAGACTGGGTTTGCTGCTGAATGAGAAGAGGGTGACTCGTTGGGGACAGAGGTGTTGGAAGGACTCCCTCTTCTGTTTTTGTCTTCTCCACTGATGTCTCTCAGACCTTTGGGGTTAGAGAAAAGGTTCAAAGAGAACAACTCCAGTAGTGCAGGAGGGCTGAGATGGGGATCTCTCAGGAAATCTGATCCCTTTGGGTTCCTGGGAGAAAAGAGGATTCAACTGAGGGGTGTCTTCCAGGAAAGTAAAGATGTTGGCCATGGGGCTGATGTGACAGCTCATGTGACAGCTCAGGAGAGGATGGGGTAATTTGCTTATTCAGCCTGGGGAAGGGAAGAGTGAACCTAAATACCTACCTGCCAGTACTTATATAAGGAGGTTTTGAGAAGATAGAAACAGAATCTGTGCAGAGAAATTTGGTGGGAAAATAAGAAACTGTGGTTCAAGACAGAAGTAAAGGAGGTTTGGGCAGAATATAAGAAAATAAATACATGTAAAGAGAGTGAAGTGTTGGAATAGAGCCCCAGGCAGATTGTGGGCTCTCCCCTCTGGAGGATGTCAAACCCCAGCTGGACAAAGAGCATTTGTCTCTAAGACAAGATTTGGGTCTGGAGATGGAGTGAGGACTGCTGATGTCCCCTCCTGACTGAGTCCCTCTGTGAGGCAGCTCACAGAAATCAGGGCAGTCTCTGGGTCCCTGATCAAAGGTTTAAATGTGAGCCCTGGTGTGGGGCTGCTCTGTGCCACTCCTCTGGTGCATCTGGCCTGGGTCCCAGACCCTCCCCATGCTGGGGGCAGGGCCCTTTGCAAGGCTCTGCCCTGGGTTTGCTGTGAGTGCCTGCACAGCTGAGTGGAGTGCAGGCTATGGAGGTCACTGGATCTGCAGTGTCACTCCCCTTGCCAAAAAACCTCCCAGCACGAGCAGAGCGTTGCAAATACTTTGGAAAAGCTTCACCTCCTTGCACCTCTCTGAGAGGGCCCCTTGGAAATGGAGCTGCTGTCCTCATTGTCCTTCTCTCCTCCTGGGTGTTGGCCCAGCCATTGACTTGAAATACGAGTTTGTCCCCAGGAAAATGACCATCACTGCTCCCAGAGTGGAGGGTGTTGGCACACCTGTGTCACTGCAGCTGTGCCAGGCTCTCTGCAGATTCAGCAGGCAGCCCACACCCATCTGGCTCACCCCGAGGGATTTGTGCTTGCTGGGGCTGGTGTGTGCTGCTGGAAGCTCACAGCTTGGTGGGTCTCTTCTTGGGATGCTGCTCAGGGCAGTTTGGGCACCAGGACACAGGGGGACATCCCTGTGCCATAGTTGCCTCCCACCCTCAGCTGCCAGCTGCCCACGGGGAATCTCTGACACACAAGGGGACCCCTGCACATCTCCAGGGTGCTTCAGAGCCTGGAGCTCACCGGGAGCCCCTGCAGGGACCTGGGGTCAGGGGCACCCCAGAGAGCCTCTGCAGGGACCTGGGGTCGGGGGTCTTTCCTGAAGGGGCTCACTGAGCTGATCCTGCCTCCTCCTCGGGGGGCTGCTGGGAAAGAGCAGAGCTGCTTCCACTGGAAAACGCCACTAATTGGACCTTATTAAAAATTTACTTCTGTTTCATAATAAAGCTGGAGCATTTATTTTCCCCCAGCCAAGGCATTAATTAGCAACACAAACGGGCTGTGCTGCCAGGGGAACAGCAGAGCTGGGGCTGTGGATTCCGTGACCTCAGTGCAGCCCTTCCCCCCCCGGCTCTGCGGGAAAAGCAGCAGTCCCGGACAGCTCCACCTGCTCCTTCTTGCTCCTCCCTCAGAGGATTCAAGCTTTGGATTTCCCATTTCCCCCAGGAAGGTGCTGGGATGCAAGGCTATGCCTTGGCAAACAATAAGCACCTTTTTAAATAAGAACTGATCATCTGATTGAAGCGAGGTGCCCAAAGGTTGAGAGTATTTAAGGGTAATGGAAATTCCCAGGTGCCCCTGCATGATATCCTGCTGTCCTGGGGGGGTTCCCAGGGGATAGTTTGTCTCAGGGGCTGTCCTTCAGCAATACCACACCTCCATTTCTGGTGAAGATGTTGAAGTTTTGACTCTGATATTTTTGCAGAGGTGTTTTTCTGCTGTGTAAATCTGCACAATGCCAGTGCCTGAGCTTGGGAGAACTGTGGGATTTGGGACACAGACACAGGACTGGAGAGTTGTACCAGGAAAAACAAGTCTTCATGGAATCATGGAATGGTTTGGGTTGGGAGGAACCTTAAAGCTCATCCAGTGCCACCTCTGCCATGGCAGGGACACCTCCCACTGTCCCAGGCTGCTCCAAGCCCCAGTGTCCAACATGGCCTTGGGCACTGCCAGGGATCCAGGGGCAGCCACAGCTGCTCTGGGCACCCTGTGCCAGGGCCTGCCCACCCTCCCAGGGAAGGATTTCTCTCTTCTTTTATTTTAAAGACGCTAAGATGTTGTCCTGTCACTCTCTACCTGAGTAAAATGCTGCTCTCCTTTTTCATAAGCCCCTTCAGGCTCTGCAAGGGGCTCTGAGCTCTCCCTGGATCCTTCCCTTCTCCAGGTGAGCAACCCCAGCTCTCCCAGCCTAGCTCAGAGCAGAGAGGCTCCAGCCCTTGGATCATCTCCCTGGCTTCCTCTGGACCTGCTCCAAGAGCTCCATATGTTTCTTGTGCTGAGGATTCCAGACCTGGACACAGCTCTGCAGGTTGGGTCTCAAGAGCATCTTCCCTTTGGCTGCTGTTCCTTTCCACCTGCCCCTGGCATTGTGGTGGAGCCAAGGTGAGTGTGGCTGTGGCTGAGGGCCATGGAGTGACCAGCTGGGTTTGTTGGGTGGGGTTTGGCACTCTCTGTTCCTGCATCATGGAAACCATGCCTGTTTTATTTACTACAAAAGTTAGAGCTGAGTCTGCAGCAGCTGCTGGGGCCAAACCTCCCCCCTATGCAGCCTGGGCAGGGGGTCCCTGTGCCTGTTGGGTGGGGTAAGGGAACAGAGTTCTGTCTTTGCTGTAGGAAGCTGTTACATCCCAAACTCTGCACTCACCTGGTCCATGGGGCAGTGACTGCAATGGCACAACTTCAGAGAATGAGGGAATCTCCTGAGCTGGAGGGACCCCCAGGGATCATCCAGTCCCACTCCTGGCCCTGCCCAGACCCCCCAACAATCCCACCCTGGGCATCCCTGGCAGTACTGTCCAAAGGCTCCTGGAGCTCTGGCAGCCTCGGGGACATGCCCATTCCCTGGGCAGTGCCAGCACCCTCTGGGGGAAGAACCTTTCCCTGATCTCAGCCTGAGCTGCCCTGGCCCAGCTCCAGCCCTTCCCTCAGGGATGAAATGGCCCTTCCCCAGGGAAGGGCTTCACCTGCACAAACACTCAGCCAAGTCTCTGCTTGCCTTCCCCCAGGAGCCTGCTGTCCCCTGGGACCTGGAACACTCTAGCAGAGCAAAGACAGAGGTGACAGAGCCCTGTGAACTCCACGGGCATGGTTAAGTGACAGAACACAGCTCTGAGCAGTGGTTGTGGTGTGGGCTGCTCTCCATCTCCCATTGCCCACCTTGCATTGCTTCCAGAGCTGCTTCCTGCTCTGCAGCCAGCAGTAGAACCATGCAGTGCTCCAGTGCATGCCAGCCTGCAGCCCTGACTGTGTCTGCTCAACCTGGACACGAGGGGAGGGAGAGCTCCTGCACAGGAGCAGCTGTGGGAGGGATGCTCCAAAGCTGCTTTCCAGTTAGGAGCAGGGCTGTGGTACCTGGCTGGATGTGAGAAGATAATGCACCTGCTAAACATTACCAGAGGCTCCCGAGATTCAGTGTGACACCAGCGAGCAGGAGCTGCAGTTTAGTCAACACTCCATCAGTTAAAAGTCTATATTTCCAATTATCTGTGGACAGTTGGCCTTCAAGGATAATTGGCTACCCACAGCTCCTGGAACAGATGTCAGGGAGCTCTTTCTCCACTGAGGAAAACCTGGAACGGTTTGCAGCATGCACTCCAGGTGTCGGTGTCAGGGGTTTGGGGACTGTCCAGGGGCAGAGCTTTGCAGAGGCAGCAGCCCCTAAAACCTGTGGGGTGCAGGTTACCTCACCCTGCTGCTGAACTGGGGGACTTGGGGGCCCACACTGTGACAAAGACCTGGCACAGTGTCCCTGCCCTGGGGATGCTGCCAGGAGGCTTTTTCACGTGGTCACTTGTCCCCTTGGCACCAGAGGTGACAACCTCACAGGACAATTTGCCTGTGTTCCTCCTGGATGCCACCCATGGAGGGCTGGGAGAAGAAGAGGATGTTTTATTTGAAAATGGGTGTTTAGGGAGCTGCTCCTAACAGCCCTCCTGTGCCCATGGCTGGGGCAGCCCTTGGGCCACCAGGAGACAAACCCAGCCCCACAGGCTGTGCTGACCCTCCCCAGCCCCAGGCTGCTCCCAGGACACCCAGCTCCTATCACCCCTGTATGGACAGGCAGTGTCACCCTGTTCTTGTAAAGTTCTTCAAAGCCTTCTGATGTTTACATTTTTGTAATGGAGTTTCTCAAACACTTTTCATGTAAATAATTATTGTTTAGCATTCCTTTTTAGAAGAAGGGAGAATTTATGAACTGTTAGTTTGACCAGTGTGGTTGGAGAGGTGGCAATTTCACCCTTCAATCCATGGTCACTTTTAAAATTCTATAAATATCAACGTCTGAAAATAAACTAGCCCTTTTGTGCCTTGGACATCTCAGTGTGTGAGTATCGTTCATTTCGTGTTGTATTGAGACAAGGCAGGACTGGGAGAGGAAGCAGGAAATCACAGCAGGACTGTAGGAAAATCCCAAACTCCAGTAAGGAATTGAAGCATAAGAATTTCCTTCCAAAATTTAAATACCTGAGTGGGAAATTGGGTTTTTATTACAATAGACTACTGCTGTGTCTAATGGGAATTGTCGCTCACCACTCCAGGCCCTTCTCTGTGGATAAGATTTGTTGACTGAGCTGCAGCTTCCAGGAGTCACTGGACCTCTCCTCTAGACTGTGTACGGGCAGCCAGTGTCACTGTGGCCTCTGGGAGCAGTGAGAGATGTAAACCTGCTCCACTGGGATTCCCAAAAAAGCCCAGAGGTGGGGGAGTGCTGAAGGCAGCCTGGGAAGGCTCTTGTGCAGCACTTCACCTCTGTTTCTGAATTACAAATTTTGATATACAGTTCCTAGATTTTGTTTTTAAGATGAAAAGTGAGCAGTTTCCATAGGAAAAGAGAATACCCTGGTGGGTAAATGCACAGCCATTTCTTTTTTCCCTTTGGGAGTAAAGGGTGAGGTTTTGGGATTTTTTTCTAACCACAAACAGCCATTTAAACAGTGATGTCTGAGGCTGCTCCTCCACAACAGCTGGAGAAGGATCATTTCTGGATGTGAGGGTGTTGAGAAGCCTGTGGTGCCCCTGAGAAAGGGGATGCTGCAGCATGGGCTGGGGAGGCTGTGAGAATTCTGGGGGACACTGAAGGCTCCTGAGCTGCAGGAGCTGCTGTGCCCATGTGTCCTGGATTAGGGCAAATTTGGGAGAAAACCTCCCAAGGGGGCCCCTCCAGAAAGCAAACCCACACAGCCCCTCCCCACAACCATTTCGGGAAGGATTCCTCAGAGAGAAGTGGAAAGAACCTGTTTGTTTAACAGGCACAGCACCCCCAGCACACACAATGAACAATGAACCACTCTGTCACTGCTCTGAGAAAGATGACACATTCAGAAAGTCTCTCCTGGGGTGGTGGCTCTGTTATCAGTCCCTCTGGCACTGGGGCAGCTGCTGCAGCCACAAGGTGCAAACTCTCGGTGTTTGCCGGGTCCCAGTCCAGAGCAGGCTCGAGTGGTTCCAAAAAAGGGAAAGGAGAAACAGTCCAGGGAAAGATTTGGACTGCTGAGCTAAACTAACTAATGAGCAGAAGCAAAAAGCAAGAGCCAAGCAGAAGCAAGAGCAAAGTGAAACCAAGGCAAAAAGCACAAGCAGCACTATGCACTGCCCTGTCTGTATGTCCCACCAGCCGTGGGGGAGCAGCTGAGAACAAAACAAAACAAAACTTTCACTCTTCAGAGCCAGCCTTGAAGGCACAGAACATAATATCCAGCATAAACAGCACACACCAATGGGGATACAAGCATCATAATGTCATCCTAGGACACCATGGGAAGGGTGGCACGAAGGGCACGAGGGCACGGGGTACAAGGAGGAGCCCAGGCTGTGCATGCCCACAGGGCATTGCAGAAGCTCTAAACATGGCCTTTATTCCAAAGAATTACCAACTGCTTTGTGAACCATCTCCTGTCACATCCTTCCCACCAGGCACGAGGCTTGGGCACAGCACAGAGTGTCTGTGACTGCTATCCCTGAGAGCTGCTGGGCCATGCTTTCCTGGAGATCCTTGGAAGAAGGAGATGCCTCAGACTCCAAATCCACCCATTCTTAGAGGTGCTTCCCATAAAGGCGGTGTGGGATAATAACCTGAGCTATGTGAGTGCCATCACAGCTGTGCAGGGACAGGCATCCTGTGCATTCTGAGCCTCTCTTTGCCCCCTGGCCCAGGCTGGTCCCCAGCTGGCCCTGTGGAAGAGGTTTGTCTCCTCTGCAGGGTGAGCATGCCCTGCCTTCAGCAGCTCTGTCCCTGCTCTGGCTGCTAATGAGCCCTCATTGGCTCCAGTCAGGCAGCAGCAGTGCCCAGGGACCAGGGGCTGCAGTTCCCAAAGAGAGCTGCACCCTGGGCTCTGGCCACGGCCTACAGCAAAGCAGAGATCAGGATTATTTCCTGTGTGTGCCTTCATCCTGACCATCCTGACCAACAGTAGGCTGCTCCTACTGCTGGTGACAACCCAGCAGTAGGAGCAGCCTTTGGGTGGGAGCAGCCCCAAAGAGCTCCCTCTGAGCAAACCCTTCTCCAGCACAAGGTGGGCCTGGGCTATGATGTCTCTGGCCTCATTTTTCATATAACTTATGGAATGGTTGGGTTGGAAGGGACGTTAAAACCTGTTCAGTGCCACCCTGCCATGGGCCGGGACACCTCCCACTGTCCCAGGCTGCTCCAAGCCCTGCCCAACCTGGCCTTGGGCACTGCCAGGGATCCAGGGGCAGCCACAGCTGCTCTGGGCACCCTGTGCCAGGGCCTGCCCACCCTCCCAGGGAACAATTCCTCATTCCCAATATCCCATCCATCCCTGCCCTCTGGCAGTGGGAGCCATTCCCTGTGTCCTGCCCCTCCAGCCCTTGTCCCCAGTCCCTCTCCAGCTCTCCTGGAGCCTCTTCAGGCCCTGCAAGGGGCTCTGAGCTCTCCCTGGAGCCTTCTCCTCTCCAGGTGAGCACCCCCAGCTCTCCCAGCCTGGCTCCAGAGCAGAGAGGCTCCAGCCCTGGAGCACCATTCCCTCCTCTGGCACACAGGAGCTGCAGGGTGTTGATGCCCTGACTCAGAGCAGCAGCTGTCGAGGAGCTTCTGTTTGCAGATTATTCACAACCCATTTTGTGCTTCCATCTGCCTATCTCCACCATCTGGGATAATCTCCATTCCTGCAGGATTCCAGCGAGGTTCCCAGGCCTGCCTTTCCCTCTGATCCATCAGCAGCAATCCCAGCATTGTTAGGAGCAGTTTGTTCCCCTGGAACCTGGAGGTGGATGTGCAGGAGTGTGCCCAGCCTGCTTCCCATGTGCTCTGCCCCTGGCTATCCCATCTTGCCCCTCCTGTGGCTTTTGTCTGCTCTGGCAGAGCAGTAGTGTGGAATTTAAAGCCTTTTCTCTCTCAGCAAAGAGGCTCATGCAAAATCAGACTTTCTGTCCCCATCCTTTGACCATTTTTGTACCAGGAGAGTAAAAATTACCCAAGCAAGGTCCTTAGATGTGTAATCAAACTGTCCCCTGCATGTGGTCACATGCCAGACAAACCCAGGTGTTTCTATCAGGAATCTATAAAATAATCCTGACGTGTAACCCAATGCCGCCCAGACTGGGAAATGAAAACCCACCATGAACAAACAGGGGGAAGCACTTTGTGGCTGAATTTTCCTCTTTTGGGTATGAGAGCCTGAGCTGAGCTGCCTCTTTCAGACACGGGCAATCTTTATTTGTGATGAGCGGAGCTGAGCAGGCTTGGAGCTGTCTGCTGGCAGGAGTTATGTAAAACCTGATAATTACCACAGCCAGGACTACTAATCAGGGCAAGTGGAAGCTGTGCTGGAGTAAAGCACTTCACTAGGTGGGATTTAACCATTTCCCTGCTGTTCCCAGCCCTGCCCTGTGAGCCCTGGTGTGGGAAGAGCAGGCCCTAAACCCCTAAAGGACCCTGCAGAGTGCCCCAGCTCTGTTTTGCAGGAGGCTTCAGGCTCTAGGAATTGGGTCTCTCGTCAGCTGTGGGTGTCACACAAAGCTCTGGAGCTGCTCCTGCAGCTGTGTCTGCCCAGATCCTCCCCTGGGCTCCCTGCAGGTGTGTCTGGAGCTGCTCACCTGGGTACTGCCCAGCAGCCTCACTGGCCCAGGGCATCTCCAGCATCTTCCCGAGGGTGAGAGGGAATTCTGGGCAGATGTGGGCAGTGCCAGAGGGCAGGGATGGATGGGATATTGGGAATGAGGAATTGTTCCCTGTGAGGGTGGGCAGGCCCTGGCACAGGGTGCCCAGAGCAGCTGTGGCTGCCCCTGGATCCCTGGCAGTGCCCAAGGCCAGGCTGGACATTGGGGCTTGGAGCACCTGGGACAGTGGAAGGTGTCCCTGTCATGGCAGGGTGGGACTGGATGGGCTTTAAGGTCCTTTCCCACCCAAACCATTCCATGATGATGATGATGATGATGATGATGATGTGGAATTTGCAGTCCTTCCATGAGCTTCAGTGTGCCAGGTGAGAAATGCTGACCCCTGAGACCAACCCAACCCAGCTGCATCCAGCTTCATGCAAATTTATTTAGGCTTCATCAGTTTTGCTTCCAATTCTTCAAGTCCTCGTGTTCCTGGGGTTGTGCTTATGTCACTGGAAGATTCTTTCTGGTGGATGTAACTTAAAAATTTTTTTTTTTGGAAATGAGAATAAAAGATTGAGCCAAATTGCTAATATTGGTACTGACCTATAGATGAAAGCAACACCATTCCCCAAGTCTTAATTATGCTTGGAAAGGGCCAGGTTTTGCTCATTTTTCACAAATCTGATGGATATTGACTTCAATGTTTCTACTGGCATGATATAAAATAAAAACAACTCTGATGTTAATTGCTGCTTAGTCAATCAAAATGCTGTGATTTTGGGAAATAAAATTCAGGAAGTAGCTCAGATTGCTCCATAGTATTTTGGAGTGCTAAAGACAGCCTCTGGCAAATGTGAAGGGAAAGAGGCTCCAGGCTGAGTGTGGGCTGGACTTGGAAATGCCACTGACAGTGGCCTCATCGTGGCCAGGCTGGCAGGGGAGGGACACGGGGCTCATTAGACATTGCAGATTAACTGCCACCATCCCACTGCTCCAGCCAGTGTCAGCCCCCAGGGGCTGCAAGAGCTCCTGGGTAAAAACCACAGATATTTCCATTTTTCCTGTTCGGTGAGTGTTGCAGCTGACCTCAACCTGCCTTCTTCTCCTTGTGTTGAAGGTCCTCAGTGCCCAAAGACTCACAACAAAAAACAGAGCGAGGATCCATTCCCAGTTCATTCCTGCCCTGAGCTGGGCATGCAACTCAGGTTTTGCATTTCTTTGACCAATGGAGCCATGATTTTGGGCTGAGCAGAGGATTTCACCAGAACATGCCAGGGACTGTTTAATCTGTGTGGTGTAAGGGCATTTTTGTAACAATTTTTTCTAAGCACTTAAAAATGAAAGGGTGGAAATGAAGAAAAAAAAAAAAAAAACCAGGAAAACCTGCTGTACAGAAAAACTGCAAAATTTTGGAGCTTAGGGGCATTTTTAAAGCTTCATCTTTTGACTGAAGCAGTTTGACAGCTTTGCAAACTGTTTACATTGATAGTTCCATTTTCTGAGGGGAAAAAATTGTCCTCAGCCAAAATAAGTAACGGATGTGTGGCTGTGTCACAGATGGATCTGGCACAGCTGATGCTCCAAGGTTCTCCTGCTTGCAGTGCCTTTTGTCACTCGCTGATGGATGGGGCTGATGTTTCCCACATCAACCATCTCACCCTGGCAGTGTCTGTGTGTCCCTTCTGAGAGGTCCATAAAAAACCCACTTCAGCTGCTCTGAAAATAGGGCCAGGGGATGAAGAGGTGGAGCAGCCCTAGCAGGAAGATTTGGGGTGCTGCTGGGTGAGGGCTGCACCTGCCCCAGCCCTGAAACCCCCAAGCCTGGGCTGAGCCCCAGGGGGGCAGCAGGGAAGGGGGGATTCTGCTCCTGTGCCCCACCTGCAGAGCTGGCCCAGCCCTGGGCCCAGCACAGGAGGGACCTTGAGCTGCTGGAGAGAGTCCAGAGGAGGCACCAGAGATGCTCCAAGGGCTGGAGCCCCTCTGCTCCAGAGCCAGGCTGGGAGAGCTGGGGGTGCTCACCTGGAGAGGAGAAGGCTCCAGGGAGAGCTCAGAGCCCCTTGCAGGGCCTAAAGGGGCTCCAGGAGAGCTGGAGAGGGACTGGGGACAAGGGCTGGAGGGACAGGACACAGGGAATGGCTCCCACTGCCAGAGGGCAGGGATGGATGGGATATTGGGAATTAGGAATTGTTCCCTGGGAGGGTGGGCAGGCCCTGGCACAGGGTGCCCAGAGCAGCTGTGGCTGCCCCTGGATCCCTGGCAGTGCCCAAGACCAGCTCCTCATCTCTGCACTGCAGCCTGCAGAGGGTCCTGGAGCAGGGAAATCCTTCCTGGAGCAGGAGATTTGTTCTGGAGCAGGGGAATTGTCCTGGAGCATGGATTTGTCCTGGAGCATGGATTTCTCCTGGAACAGAAATCCCTCCTACAGCAGGGATTCGTTCTGGAGCAGGGACTTGTCCGGGTTTTCTGGTGCTGCCCAGCCCTGGGTGAGAGGCTGCTCCCAGGCAGGTTTGGTTCTGAGTTTGGCTCGAGCTGGCAGCTATGGGTGCTCCCCAGGCTGGGCTCAGGCTCCAGCCCAGCAGGGAGCCCTGGGCCAACAGCAGCCCCAGCCCTGCCCTGGGCACGGTTTGGTGCCAGCTGAGGGAGGGGAGCAGCACCAAGGGCACTGGAGGGGCTCTGGGGTGACCCCACTTGGGAACTGTGTCTGTGCCCACCCAGCTGTGGGAACAGGGGCAGACAGGCCCGATTTTGGCTCTCAGTGCCATTTTCTGGGCAGTCCCAGGCATCCTGCTGCTCTGCTGGGCTCTGCAGGGAGCTGGGGCCTGAGCCTGCTCCTGCTGCGAGCCCCAGGTGGGAGCTGCCCTTGGCATGCCCTGCTCCTGGTGAGAGCCCAGCCAGCACTTCCAGCACATTGCAGAGGGACTGCAGGCACACCAGTGTGGGCAGGGAGCAGGCACAGAGCTGCAGAGCCTCCTGCTCTGCAGCATCCCAGAAGAGAGAGCTTTGAAATAGCCCCCAGCTTGGTGATCTCCCAAGGAACCCTTGGGGAGAGACAAAATCCAGGAGGAGCTGCATTAATCCTAAAGAGTGAGACTGCAAAGGTTGCCAAGGAACCAACTTTCCTACGGTTTTAACTCAGAGGCAAATCTGGAGGATCTGCTCCAATCTATATTCAAGAGAGCAAAATGGCCTCAAACAGTGCTACATTTTTAAAAATACTTGTCTTAAAATTAAAACAACAATTAATTAGTCATTAGAGTCCTGCATACCTTGAAAACACTTTCTTTGAAGCCTCCTTCCTACATAAGGTGTTTGAATCCCAGATTTTGCCACAAAACTCAGCCCTGGCCTTCAGCTGTGCAAGGGCAGTGGCACAACCATAATACAATATCATTTTTATATACATTTATGAGTATAAAAATTGAGTACATCCATGTTTAAAGGACAGACAATATGTGGAACCCCCTTTTCTGGGCCTATGGAGTGTTTGAGCTCCATAGGAAGAAAAGATGTGATGGATTTGTTTAGTTCAGACAGAACAATTTGGCCACTGGAAGTCCTTGTCATTTGGGGAGCTCTGACACAGTTCCTCAGGATCTGCCCTAGGCCATGATACTTCCCAGGCTCTGGAGTGACCAGGAGCAGCACATGCAGGTCTGTCCCTTGCCAGGGACTATTACAGAGGGTTTTTTTGGGGTTCCAGGATGAGGGAAGAGACGAGACGTTGACTCCATGCATCAGAAGGCTTTGATTTATTATGATAGGATATATAAGATATAGAAACTATACTAAAAGAGTAAAGAGAAAGGTTTCACTACGAAGGCTAAGCTAAGAATAGAAAGGAATGTGTAAACTGAAGTCTTCTCAGCCCGAGACAGGCCGAACAGGTGAATTGTGATAGGCTCTTAATTGCAAACAGTCCGACGGGGCCAATCACAGATTTTCCCGAGGCATTCCACAGCAGCAGATAAGAATTGTTTAGTTTGTTCTGAGGCTTCTCAGCTCCCAGGAAAGGAAAAATCCTAAGTAAAGGATTTTTCATAAAATATGTTGGTAACAAGGGACATACCAGGGAAAAGTTTCTTTCATGCAGAGGAGATGAAAAGTCTCCTTATCCATCACTGCTGAGTGAAAGAAAGGCACCATTGATTTTGTGTTTGAGGTAATGAATTGTGGTGCAAAGCCTGGTTTGGAGTTTAAAGGCCACATTCCCTCAGCCAGGACCTCTGGCTGCAGGGCAGCACCTGGCAGCTGAGAAATGCTGGGAAGGAGCAGAGCTGGCCTGGAGCAGTTGGGTTATGTGCTCCCAAAACAGGCCCAGTTCCCAAGGAGAGGATGAAGGATGGAGCAGGAGCTGTGGGAACAGAGCTGCGGGCTCCCTGTGGCTCTGCCAGGGCTCCTTGCTAGGCTGCTCCTGCTCCACACCCAGAGGGGCATCAGAACCTGTTATCCCAGCAGGATCCAGAGCCACACTCCCCGTGGGCAGCACTGGCTGTTCCTGGTGGCCCCGGGGTGGAGATTCACAGAATTCACAGAATTCACAGAATCACCAGGCTGGAAGAGACCTTCAAGATCATCAAGTCCAACCCAGCCCCAACACCTCAGCTAAACCCTGGCACCCAGTGCCACATCCAGGCTTTGTTAAACACACCCAGGGATGGTGACTCCACCACCTCCCTGGGCAGAACATTCTAGAACTTTATCACTCTCTTTCAGTGAAAAACTTTTTCCTGCTATCCAACCTGTATCTCCCTTGGCACAGCTTGGGGCTGTGTGCTCTGGTTCAAGATGCCCTTGCACCTGTGGTTGCAGTGGCACAAGTTCTGCAGCAGTGGCTGGATCACGGATGTTCTGAGCACCAGGCATGCACATTTCCCTTCCCTGGAGCACCCTCCTTCAGCTCTGGGCCAGAACTTGGCCAACAGCACGTTTCTGCTGCTGAGGAGATGAAAGGAGAAAGGAACAGACCTCACAGGAAGGGAAGAGAATTTGTGATGGTCAAAGAGACACAGGGAAGCTGGGGCTTTGTCACTGTCATATTTTCTGAAAAATCCCTTCACCAGGATTTCTTCTCCTGGGAAGTTGAGAAGACTTAAAAAAAATGTAAATAATAATTATCTGATTGCTTCTCCTGTGTTTGGATGCTTTGGAATGTGGTTTGGAGATTGTTTATCAAACTGGTCATTGTTTGATTTGTTTCTTGTGAATTGTTTTAACTTAATGACCAATCATGTCCAGCTGTGTCAAGGCTCTGGCGAGTCACGAGTTTTCATTATCTTTCTCTATTCTTTAGTATAGTTTTAGTATAACCTATAGAATATAATATAATATAATATAATATAATATAATATAATATAATATAATATAATATAATATAATATCATAATATAATATAATATAATATAATATAATAATATAATATAATGATATAATATAATATAATATCATATAATATCCTCTCATATACTATCATATACATATCAATCCTATACTACTATAATCTCCTAATTCATGTAATGTAATATAACATATACATGTAATGTAATATAATACACTACAAATATAAATTAGCCTTCCAAGAACATGGAGTCAGATTCATCAATTCCTCCTTCGTCCTGGGGACCCAGCAAATACCACAGGACTGAGTGTGGAATCATGAAATCATGAAATGGTTTGGGTGAGAAGGGATCCTAAAGCCCATCCAGTGCCACCCCTGCCATGGCAGGGACACCTCCCACTGTCCCAGGCTGCTCCCAGCCCCAGTGCCCAACCCGGCCTTTGGCACTGCCAGGGATCCAGGGGCAGCCACAGCTGCTCTGGGCACCCTGTGCCAGGGCCTGCCCACCCTCCCAGGGAGGGATTTTTTTCCTAATATCCCATCTGAGCACACTGTGTCCAAGTGAACCATCCCCCTTATCCTGTTCCTCCATGCCCCTGGAAACAGTAACAAAGCAAATGATAGGTCATGTTATGGACTTGTGGTGCAAAGCACCTTGTGGTCACATGTCAAACCCTTCCCAGGCAATTGGAGTGTGTGAGAGACTGGCACAGGCTGAAATTCGTGGAACTTTTTAACACTGCAATTAAACTGTTCAGGGCATGGCAGAAACTGAAAGAGCAAACAACAGCTGAGAGGATCTTGAGACAAAATTTCCTTCTGCCCAGATTTCGGCCTCAAAGTATAAATAAGACTGCCCAGCCCTCAGCCCAGCCCAGGAAGGACCTGGAGCTGCTGGAGAGAGTCCAGAGGAGGCACCAGAGATGCTCCAAGGGCTGGAGCCCCTCTGCTCCAGAGCCAGGCTGGGAGAGCTGGGGGTGCTCACCTGGAGAGGAGAAGGCTCCAGGGAGAGCTCAGAGCCCCTTCCAGAGCCTAAAGGGGCTCCAGGAGATGTGGGGAGGGACTGGGGACAAGGGCTGGAGGGACAGGACACAGGGAATGGCTCCCACTGCCAGAGGGCAGGGATGGATGGGAGATTGGGAATTAGGAATTGTTCCCTGTGAGGGTGGGCAGGCCCTGGCACAGGGTGCCCAGAGCAGCTGTGGCTGCCCCTGGATCCCTGGCAGTGCCCAAGGCCAGGCTGGACATTGGGGCCACTTCCCCCTGTCTTACAAGGAAGAGAATTGGCCCTGATTCCACCCTGGGCCTTTGCACCTCGGTGGGCTCAGGAGCTTGAGAGCTCAAGGACTTAAAGTGACCCTTTAAAGGCAGAGCTGTGCAGTGTCAGGGAGTGCTTCAGGTTTTCTTGAGCAGGGGCAGCTCTGTAGGGTTTGACAATAACATGATTATAATAACTCACTCATTCAGGAAATGAATTCCTGTCCTGGCTGGTTCTGAGCTGGGATTTTTGCTGTTTAGTGCAAAAGAGGGAAGAGCAGAGGGAGAAGGGCACAGACTTGCAGGTTCCCCATGCCAGGGGCATAGCGAGCTGCATTCTCCTTTCCTGTGAACAGGATATTTTGGATTAGGAAGGTTCAGAGCAGCCACAGGTCACAGACAATTTACCCTCCATGTGCCCTGGGGTGTGCTTGGGTAAACAGCCTCAGCCAGGCTCTGCTGGGTTGCTAATGGCCCTACCACTGGTAGGAAAGAGATGTCCTATTGATTATTTATCCATCACTAATAGACTCCTGCATTCCGAGAGCATCACTCGGGTGTGATTGCCAGGGAGAGTGTTTGATGTAGGACTGAGTGCAGGCAGGACCCAGAGCCCCACAGGTGACAGAGACCCTTCCCTAGCACACCTGTAAATAGGTATCATAGGGTGACTGGTATCCCCAGTTGTCTGTGTTATGCTGGATATTATGTTCTGTGCCTTTAAGACTGGCTCTGCAGAGTGAAAGTTTTGTTTTGGGCCTCTTATCAGCCACTCGGCAGGACATACAGATAGCACAGTACATAGTGCTGCTTTTTTGCTTTTTGCCCTGCTTTTCGCTTTGCTCTTTCTTCTGCTCTGCTTCTGCTTCGCTTTTGCTTGCTCTTGCTTTCTTCCCCTCCTCTCATTAGTTAATTTAGCTAAACAGTCCAAATTCCTTCCTGGACTGTTTCCCCTTTCCTGTTTGGACCTACTGACCTGCTCCGGACTGGGACCTGGGAAACACCGAGAGAGAGTTTGCATCTTGTGGCTGCAGCAGCTGCCCCAGCACCGGAGGGACTGATAACAGCGACCAACCCCAGGAGAGACTTTCTGAATTTGTCATCTTTTTCAGAGCGGTGAAAGAGTGGTGTCATCCAGTATTGTTCATTTTGTGTGCTGAGGGTGCTGTGCTTGTCAAATAAACAGGTTCTTTCCACTTCTCTCCGAGGAATTCTTCGCGGACTGGTTGGGGGGAGGGGCCGTGTGGGTTTGTTTTTTGGAGAAGCCCTTTTTGGGGATTCTCTCCCAAATTTGCCCTAAACCAGGACAAGAGGGAAAATTGATTTAACTGGGATCAGACTTGGTGGGGGTGGGGTGATACCCTAAAAATGGCTGTAGCCTTTTCATTGACACCAGCAAAATCCCAAGGTTTGGGGTTCAGTACCTGCTCCTCTGCTCTGGGACACACTCAAAGTCCTTGTGCTGTGGGCACACAGGAAGAGGATTTCCAGAGATGCAATCCTCCTTCCAGGCAGGACTTCCCTGGGGACAGAGGGGGTTTAGCTCAGCACTTGCACCTTGCAGTGCTGCATTTCACCAGTTCATAAACCTGGAGGCCCAGCCCAGCCTTTGACAATCCTGCACCTGCTCAAGGTCTGTAGAGCTCATAAACGAAAACCAGTCATATTTTCATTCCTTGCTCCCTGACCCAAACTCACCTTTTCCAGCCTTCCTTTGCAATTCTGAAATGTGCTCTGTTCCTGCAGGATGACATCCTGGAACAGCACAGAGCACACTGAGAAGGGCACAAAACAGAGGACAGGTCCCCTGTCACTGGTGGAAGTGTGGCAAAGCCAAGATCAGCCTGAGGCATGAGGGGAACCTCTGCAAGCAGGATGGGTCACAGCCAGCCTGTGAGCTCGTCTGTATTGCTCTGCCTTCCAAACACATTCCCTGGCTCTCCAGCCATGTGTGCTGGCTTGGAATGTCTCAGGAACAGTTCCCAGCCAGCTCTGAGGATCCTGCCCTGCTCTGTGCACTCCCAGGTGCTGTTTCAAACAACCCTTTGGGTCAAATGCCAGCAGAGCTCTCCATCGTGGCAGCACAGGGTGGGGATCTACCCTGCCCCCAGCCCCAGGGATCAGGGATGGCCGAGCAGCTCGCAGGGAGTGGGGGAGGACTAGCTGGGTCTGCATGGGCACAGCTCCTCTCCAGCCTGGGAGAGCCCTGGATGTGTCTGCAGAAGCTCAGCCACAGCCCTTCCCACGTGGTTTGGAAGGAACAATTCCTGGGCATGAGCCCATGGCCCAGGGGCAGAATGCAGAAGGGGCTCTGCTGGGGGAGCAGCCCCGGCCACGGGCCCTGAGGAGCTGGGGCTATGCTACAAACACCAACTGCATCTGCTCAGGGACACCAGGAGCTGCATCCCATTACTCCTGCCTCTGCAGGGCTGAGCAGGATGGAGGGATGGATGGATGGATGGATGGATGGATGGATGGATGGATGGATGGATGGATGGATGGATGGATGGATGGATGGAGCAGGATGGATGGATGGATGGATGGATGGATGGATGGATGGAGCAGGATGGATGGATGGATGGATGGATGGATGGATGGATGGATGGAGCAGGATGGATGGATGGATGGATGGATGGATGGATGGATGGATGGATGGATGGATGGATGGATGGATGGGGATGGATGGATGGATGGATGGATGGATGGATGGATGGAGCAGGATGGATGGATGGATGGATGGATGGATGGATGGATGGATGGATGGATGGATGGATGGATGGATGGATCACCAGGGCAGGGGGTCTGGCTCTCCAGGGAATGCTCGGTGTGTGGTAAGGTGGGTGAGGAGGATTCCAGTGGGTGGCAATGCCAGGCACGCCCTGAGGAGAACACAGCAGAGGGGTGGCTGTGATGATTTCCCCTTTGATTTCTTTGCCAATCACTTTGTTCAGCCCATTGTGCTGCGAGTGCTGCTCAGGCTGGTGTAACTTGCCCACACTGGGATGTCCCCTCAATCCTTTGGCTCTTTTGCTGGGCTGTTTTGCTGGGTGCTAGAAGGCAAAGTCTGGGCTATCAGAGGTGTAAATGCTCCTTGGCTCACCCCCTGGTTCTGCTGCCCATCCTCTTCTGCTGTATGCTGTTTCCTTCATACTCACTGCCAACTTCCCCAGCCCTTCCTACTGGGGCAAGTCTGGGGCCTCTGCGTTTTTGGGCCTTTTCTGCTCTCCCCTGAGTGGTCTGTGGGCTGGTGCAGTCCTGGCAACTGCAGGGCCAAGGGAGCTGTGGCACAGCAACAGGCCAGGGCATGTTCATGGCAGCTGCAAAAACAGGACATGACCCCCATTGCTCTGCTGGGTCCCAGGGACAGCTATTGGCCATGCCAGATGGGATCCCAGGGGGAATGGCACCCCATGGGCAGAGGGCAGGGTCAGATAGGATGGTGGGCAGGAACTGTTCCCTGACAGGGTGGGCAGGTCCTGAGACAGGATGCCCAGAGCAGCTGTTGCTGCCCCTGGATCCCTGGCAGTGCCCAGGGCCAGGTTGGATGGGGCTTGGAACAGCCTGGGACAGTGGAAGGGGTGGCACTGGGATGGGCTTTGGGCCCTTTCCAAGCCATGATTTATGGTTTTGTGAAATGGGTGTGACAATGAGAAAGGTCCTGAGGACAGTGTTGTGGAAGGCCACCCATGGGCTGTGGTGGAAGGAGGGATTGTTCCATGGGGTCAGCAGAGTTCTGCCTTTGGAAACTGAGGCTGAACAGAGCCAGCTGCTGCAGCCAGAAAGCAAAGAGGAAAGACAAGTCAGTGTTGTTTTTTGGAATGGTTCTGGTTTAGGGAGGGTTTGAGCTGGTGTGTCCCCACATGAGGCCCTGCAGTGCAGAAAGGAAGGACACAAAGTGCCCACAACAACTGGGTGCCACCTGCAGTGGGCCTGGAGGGGGCAGCTGGAATGGGAGAGTGCCTTCCAGAACTGATTTACAGGAGTGGGAACTGCTGGGAAATGCCAGGCTAGGAATGACCTATGTGTTAATAATCCCAGCTCCCTTATCTCTATGTATTGTTCCCTACTCTTAAATGTCACAGCCACAGACCATTTGTCCCATGGACTGCCGCCTCAGTCTGTGTGCTGCTGTGAAGGTGCTAAAGGATCACCTCTGGAATATTTTACCCCTTTTAGCTGCCTCAGGCCCTTCTTTGCTGCACACACTAAGGCTGCCCTGCTCCCACTGTCCCTGCAGGGTGTTCTGCATTGTGTGTGTCATTACTCAGGGTTTTGTCCTTTTCTGTCAGCAGTCAGTGCCACTGTCCCATGGGCACAAGGAGGCTCTCCAGGCACCCAGGTCACAACCTTCCCTTATTTTTCTGTAGAATCATGGAATCACAGAATATCCTGAGCTGGAGGGACCCGCAGGACCATCCAGCCCAACCCCTGGCCCTGCCCAGATACCCCAACAATCCCACCCTGGGCATCCCTGGCAGTGCTGGCCAAAGGCTCCTGGAGCTCTGGCAGCCTCGGGGCCGTGCCCATTCCCTAGGGAGCCTGGGCAGTGCCAGCACCCTCTGGGGGAAGAACCTTCCCCTGATTTCAGCCTTACTTGCCCTGGACCAGCTCTATGGAACAGACGTGGAGTATCTAACTCTTCACAAAGGTGTCTTTCAAAAGCTGTTACTTATTTAATGTGCAACTCTCTCATGCAGGTGGGAGCACTTGGCTCTCCTGCACACCTGGATGTGGAGTTGGTCAGCCAGAAAAGGAAGGCCACGTGCTTTGAGAACACTTGTCTTACTCTCAGTCAATCTCTTCTTACTCTAAGTCACTTGTGAAGGAGCAGATGTGATCCTGTGGGAGGAACAGGCACGGATTGTTTTTTCCAAACCTTTGTTCCATATCACAGTCACAAGAATGTTCAGATCCTTTGATGACACAGCCCAGACTAATTGCCAGGCAGGTCCAGCCCGCTTACTGTAAAGGAAAGGTATTTTGTGCAAAAGGCAGTGAATAATCATATGATTAAACTCAGCACCCTAAGAAGTGCTCACGAGAGGCTCAGTGGTGATTAAGCAGCCAGTCTTGGGTTTATCTGCTGATTTCTTGGCCTGGAGTGGATCCTGTCATGAGTGAGGAGCTGTGATTGTGCCTGGGGGGTGTGGGTGAGCAGGAGCATCCACGAGTGTGTGTGTGTGTGTGTGTGTGTGTGTGTGTGTGTGCACCTCCACATGCACACCTGCCACCCCACCCTCCATCCAGGAGCCAAGTGCACCAGCAGGGCACCAAGGGTGTGTAAATACACCCAGCTCTGGCTGCCTGAACACAAAGATTCAGATTGGAGACATTTTTTAAGATCAGAAACCAGTGTAAATCTGTGAGCTGTCCGTTGGCCTTCCCATTTAACTGCCATTTCTCAGTTCTTCAGTATTTGATACACATTTCACCTTTGGCAGCAGCTCTCCAAGGAGGAAGGTGCATTTGTGATGGCACATTTGGAGGTGTGGCCCTGGCTATTACCAGAGTTGAACTGAAAAGGATTTAATAAATAGGTCAAGAAAAATTGATCAAGGTCATTTGGGGGAAGTTTTCCTGGACTGATGCAGAATAAATAGATACAAAATGAGGGTCACAACTGAAAACCAGCAAGTGCCCCAACACTTTCACAGACCTTTCAGAGATTAAAAGCACAGCAAGGACAATTTACAGCTGTGCTGTGCTGTTCCCTCTGGAGGAGGGTTTGTGTCCTACCAATCAGCCGGCAGGAACTTTTGGACTTTGCTTCTCTTTGGGAAGACAACAATGTGGTTTTGACTCTAAACCCCTGTAGAAAGCAAGGGATTGTCCACACCTGGCAGAGTCCCACTTGCCATGAGTTTCTGGGGCTGTTTTGGGGTTGTTTGTCCATTTATCTGCATTTCCCCCTCTGCTGCTTGAAGCTCCTGGATGGTTCTCTACATTTAGAGGCAGCTTCTAACAGAACCCCTCTTGTTCTCCTTAGTCTGAGGGGTTTGATAACTCATCCCTTCCATGACTGCATTCCTTTTCACTTGTTCTGTTCAGTCTTTGTTTCCAGCAGGTCAGGACTGGATGCCTGCACCTTTCAACATCATTTTCTCCCTTAGGCCATGAAATTTGTGTAATTTCCAGAATGCAAATCCCATTTGGGAAACAAGCTAAACCAAATTAAACCAAACCTTTCTAATTCCTGTAAATACAACAGCCACAGTTGCACATGTTTGTGTTTTGTCTTTGGGAGCTGGCAGAGGAGGCAGGGGCATTACTCACCCAGGGCTTATCTCACTCACACTGAAATGTTTGACTCCTGGTTTCAGGTGAAGGACACGCTGCAGAACCAGCTCAGTCTGTGCTTTGATTCATGAGCCACAGAGAGAAATATTTCATCTTTGGGGCTAAACTCACTCCATGGCTGAGGGGAACCATGGAAATTTGGCTCAATTAACAAACCAAGCACATCCTAATTATTTTTACAGCAACAGCATTGTCTCTTATCCCATGGTCTCAGTTGAGCCCCACTGTTAAATGCAGAATCTTTTCCTGGAAAGTGTATATTACTGCTCCTCCCCAGGTGAGAAATGGAAGGAATTTGTAGGAGTAACCCCCCCCATCACTCCTTATTATGGTCTGCAGAGTGCTGTGGCAGGACAGGTTCAGAGAGATTTGCTCCCAGGCTGGAGCAGGAGGATATTGCTTTCTGCAGCTAGTCCCACACACAGCCCAGCCCAGGGTCTGCACCAGGACACACTTCTGCTCTGGGAAGTGGCTCCAGGTGGCATGTGACACTGGCATGTGCCTCCCAGCCCTGCAGCCTGGCAGAGGAAGTCCACTGCCCTGTAACAGGGTCTCAGAGCTCTAAATCACGGTATGGGGAAGGGATTTGATGCAGATGGGCTGCCAAGTGCCTCCCAGAGATCCCCAGGGACACTCACTGCCAGGAGGGCTCCTGCTGCTGTGTGTCCCTGAAAAGCTACAGCTTGGACAGGTGAAGGCAACCAGCCAGAGAGGCTCAGGAGCCTCAGGAGCCACTCAAGAGGAGGCAGGGAAGGGCTTTTCCTGGCCAGGTAAAACCAAGAGTCCAGTTCTCCTTTTTGCGGTTTTTATTGCAAAAGGGGAAGGAATCCTCTGGGTCGGGGTTTGTCCCACGCAGGGCTGTTCTCAGGTGCCAGCGAGGTTTCACAGCTCAGAGGTGTTAAGAAGTGACTGTACCCAAAGCCCAGTGGGTCCTCCATGGGGGGAAGTCTGGCCTAGGAGTCCCCAGCTCCTTGTGGTCCCTGCTTTGTCCCTGATCCCGGGTGCTGTGAGTTCAGAGTGGTTTGGTGTGGCAAACCCTTGTGTGGAGATGGAGTCAGGCTTTGCCCAGCCTGGTTTGTGTGCGGCTCTATCCCCACCCCAGACGTTCATGGCAATGGATTAGGGAGAGCTTGAGCTAGATCAGATAAATACATTAACACATCATCTGCACCCAGCATTAGTGCAAAGCTCCCTGAGCCCTCCTAATGCCCGGGATATTCTCATTTTTGGTGTGTATTACATGACAGACATCCAGCTGCAAAATCAAATCACAAGCAAGAGAGATGTTCTCTTATCATTTCCTGCCTGGGGAAGTGATTGGATGTGAGTAAGGCTTCTTGCTGCTCCTTGGGAGAGAGCAGCTCAAACAAAGCCAGAACCAGAGCAGGAATCTCCCTGTCAGCTGTGGATCCAGGACAAAGCTTTCCTCAGCAGGGAAGGGGCTTTGGGGCACTGTGGAGCATTCAGGGGGCTGGCAGGGTGCAGGTACAGCTGGGGGTGAAGTGCCCAGACTGGCTGAGCTGTGTTCTGTTCTCTTAGTGACCAGTGCCATTAATCTTAATTAACCCTAATGGCACTGGTGTCAGACTTGGAGCTGTGCAGGTGAAATAACACATGGATTGCTCAAATGCTCCTTGTTCTTGTGCAGTGTCAGACACCACCACTGCCACACTGGACAGCAAGGTCCCACCCCTGATGTGTCTCCAGAGGGAGAATCACAGAATGTCCTGAGCTGGAGGGACCCACCAGGATCACTGATCCAGCTCCTGTCCCTGCCCAGACCCCCCACCAACCCCACCCTGGGCAACCCTGGCAGTGCTGGCCAAAGGCTCCTGGAGCTCTGGCAGCCTCGGGGCTGTGCCCATTCCCTGGGGAGCCTGGGCAGTGCCAGCACCCTCTGGGGGAAGAACCTTTCCCTGATCTCAGCCTGAGCTGCCCTGGCCCAGCTCCAGCTATGCCCTGGGTCCAATGGGACACACCTGAGCCTCCCCTCACACCTGACAGCACCACTTTAGGACACTGAAAGCAGATGAGGGATGTGTAGTGGTGAGTTATAACATTTTAAATGAAAAGATTAAAAACAATCAATAGAAAGTTTGGGGTTTATCAACACCTTCCCCACCACACCCCACACATGCTCCCAGTACATATCCACACTGCCTTAGAGGTGCCTGTTAAGACAAAAAGAGCAATTCTGCACTGCAGGTAAGTTTAGGAGGCAGGGAAATGAGTCACAATACCTGGCTCTAGGTTTTGTACTTCTGACACCAGGTGAGGAGGTGTTTGTGCTCCTGAGGGTGCTGGGTGAGCTCAGATGGAGCTGGTGGCATTGGAGGGGTGAGGAGTCCCTAAGGCATTGACCCATCTTGCGGGTCAGGGTGGTGGCACTGGGCTCACGGGGCTGTCTGGAGCAAGTGCTGTGCCATGGGCACCTCCAGCACCCACACGAGGCAGGTTCTGACCCTTCTGCACCTTCACAAACACCCCAGAGCATCTCACCATCTCCGCTTGAGTGAGATTTGTCCTTCAGCTGGGAAATCAACCAGGAATACGAATGTTCTGGAAACTCCACTGCATCCCAACACAGCCGAGAGGGGTGGCTGAGTGAGTGAACACAGGTACTAAAACGTGGGAAAATCCAGGATTGCAGAGCCTGAGCCCTGCAGAGCTCAGAAGCTGCTGGAGGTGCTGGTGGCCCCATTCAGTGTCCCCTCACTGTCCCTGCCAAGGCAGAGGTTGGTGTGACCCAAGTGCTGGGTGCTCTGGGCTGCTCAGGGCAGAGGCCAGGACTCAGAGCCTTCCAGCAAGTGGAGTTCATGATTTCTGCTCTGTGCTTGGACTACCTGACTTTAGCTGGCTGGAGATGCAAATGAGGCCCTCTTCCCCAGCCGGGTAATTAGTGCTGCTCTTGGGTAATTAGTGCTGCTCTTGGGTAATTAGTGCTGCTCTTGGGTAATTAGTGCTGCTCTTGGTTGTCACCGGGCAGTTCTGGAAGTCGGGGCCAGCTCCTTTGTGATGCAGGACAAAGGGAAAGGCTGTGTGCCTCTGCCAGGCACCCCTAGGGGCAGGGGCTGCCCCGGGGCGAGCAAGGGCATCCTGGGGGAGCACTGCACCCTCCTGAGGGCTGGGGGCCTCCCTGGGGCACTCACCCTGCCGCACACAGCTGGATCTCCTCCCTGAGGAATGCGGTCAAACCTGAGGGACACCCAACCTTGGAAAGCTGAGGGAGGCTGAGCAGTGCCCTCCCAGGATCCAGCTGTGCCAGCAGCTGCACCGGGTTCCACAGCTCTGCACCAGGCTGGGAGGCTCAGGCTCTTCCCTGAGGAGCCCCTGAGCCTGCTCCTGCTGGAGAAGGTCCCCAGGGTGCAGCAGGTGAGAGAGAGACAAATGTAAGAACTCTCTACCACTCACACAGGGAGGCAAAAACCTGCCTAGGGCTCCAGAACCACCACGAGGCACTTTATAAGCCTTTTCCAATATTCCTTTGCCTTTCCTGATTGCTTTGAAGTTGTTCTTTTGGATGAGTTAATTATTCTTTGTTTATTCTGATGAATCAGGGAATATATGTGTTTTCCCATTGCAAGGTTTTACTTTTCCAAGAGCCCTTGCAGAGGAGGTGGCACAGAGAAGGCCTGGAGAGCCCTGGTGAATGTGCTGTCCTTGGTCTGTCCAGCTACAGAGCTGGGGCCAGGATTCAGCTGCAGCTTTTGGGAAGTGAAATCCAAGATTTGGGAAGGAAGAGTGTCTGTGCACAGACAGGGCCAGGGGAGGTGTGACAGGCCTGTGCCTCCCCCAGGGAGCACAGGGCTGCTTGGGCATTGCTGTGCCCAGCACCTGAGCCTGCCTGTCCCTGAGCTGCTCTGGGCACAACCAATGGGAAAACCTGGGGAAATCTTCTTTTCCATGGGCTGCCTGTTCAACTGCCCTCCCTGGAATTGCCTCCCAGCACAGCAATGCCAGTCTCAGCTGGTGTGAAATGCAGCTGGGCAGTGCTGCCCTGGGACTCAGCAGCTGCACCCCGGGCCTGTGTCACCCCTGCTGCCACAGTCCTGGTCCCTCCTGCCACAGGAGGTGTCCTTTAACAGGTTTGATGGAACATTTTCCCTGCCTTTCCCCTGACCCTGGTGAGAGCTGCTGCAGAGGTTCCAGCAGGGAGGTTCCACCTGTGACAAGCACACACCAAGAACTGGATGCCTGTTCCATGGCCCAGGGTTTTTCTCACCTGCTCTGCTGCTCAGAGCTGGACACATCCTCCCATTCCCTCCTGTTCCACACACCAGTCACATCTCCTCTGCTCCCCTCCCGTGTCAGCTCCCTGCAATCCATTTTATTGCTTGTTTAACAAGAAAACCTCTCTGAGGGCTGTGGCAGCTGGAAGAGCATCTGGAGGAGTGATTTGCAGCTTCTGCTGGTAGCTTGGAGGCCAGACAGGCTTTTGCTGTCTCATGCCCTGAGTTTGGAAGTTTTTCAGGTGATAGCAGGGATGGTGCTTCCACAAAGCCTGGATCTCTGCTGGGCAGCTTGTCCAGGAGAACCCAGGGTCAGAGCTGAGCTGAGGATGTAGAGCTCAGCTTATTCTGCATGGAAATGCCACAGCCAGACTCATGTCACAGCGGTTCCACAAATCAGGGCTTCCAAAAGAGGGGACATGAGGGGATGAGGAAGCCAGAGCTTCCCTGGGAAAGTGATGCCTTTCATGAAGGTTGGAAAAGACCTTCAGGATCACCTGTCCAGCCATCAGCCCAGCACCACCAAAATCACCCCCAAACCACGTCCCCAGGTGTCACAAGTCTGCACCTTTCTCAGCTGAGTGTGGTTCAGCTCCCAGGGGAAGCTGCAAGGGCAAGGACAGTGCCAGCAGCACCTTCAGCCCTGCTGGTTCTGCCACTTCCATGGAGGGAATGAGCCAGGCTGGGGTCCCTGTCCTGGTCAGTGTGACAGCAGGGATGGGGCTGCACTGGGGGAGGCTGGAGGAGCTGCTTGGGCTCCCAGAGGAGAAGTTCTGGAACTCCTGTGGTGTTTCCAAGGCCTTGTTGTGCTCTGGCAGATGCCAACTGCTCAGGGACAGGATCCTGATGACCCAGAGAGTGTCCCCTTTCATGGGACACGGGACAATCAGTGCCTGAAAGCCACGGGCCGAGCAGGGGACAGCACTGAGGAGCTGGCTGGGAGGAGGCTCTGGCATTCCCTGTTCATCCCAGGGCAGTATTCCATTGGCTCTGGTGACAGGAGGAGCTGCAGGGTCACTCCAGGGAGCTCCGGAGGGATCAGGAAGGAGTAGACATGTTCTTGGATCCTGCAGGGAATGCATTCCTGGAGATGGCAGCTGGTGGCCTGTCCTAGGGTGACATTATGATGCTTATATCCCCATTGGTGTGTACTGTTTATGCTGGATATTATGTTCTGTGCCTTCAAGGCTGGCTCTGAAGAGTGAAAGTTTTGTTTTGTTTTGTTCTCAGCTGCTCCCCCACGGCTGGTGGGACACACAGACAGGGCAGTGCATAGTGCTGCTTTTGCTTTTTGCCTTGGTTTCACTTTGCTCTTGCTTCTGCTTGGCTCTTGCTTTTTGCTTCTGCTCATTAGTTAGTTTAGCTCAGCAGTCCAAGTCTTTCCCTGGACTGTTTCTCCTTTCCCTTTTTTGGAACCACTCGAGCCTGCTCTGGACTGGGACCCGGCAAACACCGAGAGTTTGCACCTTGTGGCTGCAGCAGCTGCCCCAGTGCCAGAGGGACTGATAACAGAGCCACCACCCCAGGAGAGACTTTCTGAATGTGTCATCTTTCTCAGAGCAGTGACAGAGTGGTGTCTTCAGGTATTGTTCATTTTGTGTGCTGGGGGTGCTGTGCCAGTTAAACAAACAGGTTCTTTCCACTTCTCTCTGAGGAATCCTTCCCAAACCAGCTGGGGGGAGGGGCTGTGTGGGTTTGCTTTCTGGAGGGGCCCTTTTGGAGGTTTTCTCCCAAATTTGCCCTAATCCAGGACATAGCCAGAATGCTTGGAGAGGAGGTCACAGGGGAGGAAAGCAGCTCCCTGTGCCTCAGGAGCAATGGGAGCAGGGCAGTGCCAGCTCCACAGGGCAGAGGTACTGCTGAGCAGAGCCACATCAGCTCTGATGATTGCCCTGGGAATTCCAGTGTTTGTGAGAGCTCACCTCATCAGGGTGAGCTGGCACCCACCCTTGCAGGACTCCCCGTGCCCGGCCAGGCTTCCCCTCTGGGCTGGCACTGGAGCTGGGGTCCCGGCTCTGCCCAGGAGCCCTGTGTCAGCAGGGAGGAGAAGGGCTGCTCTGATGTGGATTTGGCACCAGAAGGAAGGCAGGGCTGTATGAGCCTGGACTGAGGCCACTGTGTGACAGTGACACCAGGGCAGTCACAGCTGCGACTTCTCCAGCTGGGCTTTGAGCAGGTCCCTGGTGCCAAACCCCATCAGGGTGGGGCAGCTGGCACGAGTTTGGCTGTGACACTGGACAAGGAGGAGGCTGGCAGCAGCTGGCTGGGGTGATGGGAACAGGGAACAGCACGGGGGGGGATTTGCACCTCTGTACCCAGTGTCAGCCAGAACGGGGTGAGGGCACGTGGAGTTTGGGGATGTTCAGCATGAGCCCCGAGCAAGCAGAACCTGAACAAAGAGCTCAAGGGGAGAGGGGAGCTGAATGTAGCAGGTGAGAGCTCCCAGGCTTTGTCCTGCCAGCCGCAGCTCCCCCGGGCTCCACAGGCTGTCCCTGCAGCTGGGCTGAGCCTCTGGCTGAGGAGGGATGCAGGGCACCACCAACCCTGTCCCTGGTATTTCAGGAGATAAATTAATGCTCCTTTTCTTCTTCCTCTGCCTGCATCCAGATGATTTCCAGGGGCACAAAACAGAGGTTTTATTTTAAAGTAAGGATTGTGGTGTCTAAAACAGGCCTTAGAGAAAAAACTGTCCCTGGAGAGCAGCTGTGCCTCCTGATCCAGGTCTGTGCTTTGCCAAATGAGTTCCCACCTGCCTTTGGCTGGCTCCAGCCTGGCTGTCCCTGTCCTTCTGCAGCTGCTTGCTCCTGGGGGCAGTTCTGTGGGGTTCAGGGGCAGCCCAGGCACAGGGTGCTGACAGCCACCCCATTCCCTCTGCTGGTTTTGACTTCACTGGGGAATTTGCAGGGCTCAGCTCCTGCCCTGATTCTCATCCTTCTGTAACCACAAGTCCAACCCACATTTGCAGCAAGGAGATCAATCCAGGTTCAGTGGGAGCCCTCAGCAGGGAGAGGGGAGCTGCTGCTGCTGGAGGCACCTTTCTCCAGAGGGGAATGGCCTTTGAGCACATGGTGCTTCTTTGGGCTGTTATCCACAAGGATGGAAATGCTGAGCAAACAATGGTGCTGCTGCTGGTGAGGGCATGGCCTGAAATCAGGAGATCCGGTTTTTCCAGAAGGATCCCAAAAACCCCTCCAGTTCCCTGTGTCACTCCTTTCCTTCTGGCTGTGGCTTCCTGGGAGTGTTTCCTTCCTCATGTCCATGTTTGTGATTCCACACATCATACGCAGTGCTGATCTTCATGGGCTCAGAGTGTCCATGGGCCTGTGGGAATGCACACCCAGTCCCAAACAGCTCCACTGGACACTGCAGCCCTGAGCCCCCTTTCCAGCATTTGTCCTGGTTCTCCCCATGGGAGACAGCCACCGTTCATGGGTGACCTTCCATGTCATGGCTGGAGAGGGGAATGGGAAGTTCTAGAAATTTCCAGGAGTCCTCTAGCAGCCATGATTGGTGCCACAGCAGGCTGGACCCCTGGATTTGGTTGCCACAGCCCTTTGTGCAAGCAGCCGTGTGCTGCTGGAAGCACATGGATGGCACGGAAGGTGACTCAGCTCCCAAAAAACCCCTCAGAGGAGGTGACTGGGAGCCCTCTCGGGGGATGCAATTTAGTCAGAGCAAGCCTTTGGTCTAGAGGCAGGGTATCCTGGTGGGATTATCTGCCTTGTGCCACACAGGAGCTCAGACCAGGTGATTGATTGACTGCTCCTCCTGCCTTTGCTGTCTGTGAATCAATCAAAGGTGCCATTGAAGTATTTTTGCAGAGGATGTGTGACAATAGCAAAAGAATAGCTCAAAGCCACCTTTGAAAAATGCTGTGTGTTATTGAAAGGGAGAAAGGTTTGGAATAAAAGCTGATTCAAGCTCTGGAAGTGTGTCACCATCCTCTCCCATCTGCAGCCAGCCCTGGGGCGCAGGGGAGACGTGAGAGCCATTTCTCCAGAGCAGTCTTGTGTCAGGTCCCTCATCTCCCCTACCCGCTCTCCTTCATCTCCATCATCCAAGTTGCTCATCAGCTCCTGAATCACACAAGGCTCAGAGCTTCGTGTGGCTGGAAGTGACTCACAGGCCTGGGGAAGTGCCCACAGCTGCTGTCACCTGCCAGAGCTGTGACATCAGCAGCAGAGTCCCAGCCAGACCCCGCTCCTGCTCCTCCAGGTGAACCCTGTAATTATTCCTGCTGAGATATTCCCAGCAGAGCTGCTGGTGCGACACAAATTGATGGGAAGTGGGCAGGAGGCTCTGCCTCCACGTGCTTTCCCAGCAGGCAGGTCCTGAAAGAAAAGCACAGCTCAAGAAGCTTTAAAACTCTTTGCCCACAGACTTCCCAATTCCTTGTGGGCTTTGCTTCCCAGGGACAGCAGGGTTAGCAGTGCCAGGGAGTGTTCCCAGTTATCCATGGGCTTTGCAAGAGGGGTAAATTAAACCCTGAATTTAAAGGACTGTTTGCAAATGCTTCCTTTAGTGGGAGACAGATTCCTCCCTATATCAGGAAGTTGGGTTGCAGCCAGTGCTCCCAGGGCATCCTGCTCAGCTTTGGGATGGATTGGTCTGGGCTGGGATTACACAGGTGCAGTGTAACAAATATAGCCAGGATCTGTATCCCAGGGGAGGGAGCTTTTCTCCAGGCTCTGAGGAGCTGATTGCCATGACAGCTCTGCCTTCCTGTGCTGACAGAGGTCTCGGCACCAGTGGTCAGCAGTGACAACATTCCCTCCTCATCCCACATCCCCAGATGCCACATCAACCCCTGGGGGTCCTGGCTGATCCCCACTGGCACCAGGAATGTGCTTTCCCCTCCCAGACAGCTTTGCTTCTCTGCCTGCTGCTGCTCTGCTCCCTGCACTGCTCCCTTGAGGATAAATAAGGGAGTTTTGTAATGAAGCACCTCTCACCCAGCACATATTAAATAAATTTCAGTTGCCCTTTATTACACAATAATGATAGTAAGATTTAATTACCTCTGCACCCAAAGGGGACATGAATTTTCAGGGATAGGAATAAATCTCCCTGCAGTGCAATTGGGGTTGTGTGCTCTGGGGGGGTCAATTCCAGTGCAGCAGTGGGTGGTGACAGCAAAATCCTTCCCGAGGAGTGTGGATCCCAAACTGAGACTGAGGGTGGATTACGAGAGAGAGACAGGTAAGGAGCAGCTGATCCAAGGGACCCAATTAAGCAATGATGCTTAGTGGAGTTTCTGATCTGTGGCAGAGGCTAAAGATGCAGGAAAATGTGTGAAAATCCAGGAGCTCAGAGAGATCAACAGGGCCAGAGTCTCTGTGGGCTCTGCCCTAGGACTGTGCTGCTCTCCTCACTCCTGCTATTGCTTTCCACAAGTTCAAATAATCCCTTATTTTCTGGGTAAAGAAAACAGGAGAAAAGGCATTCTGTGAGTGACTCTGTTTCCAGGGCTCTCTGTGATGTCTGTTTTGATTCCTGCTGAAAATTGTGTCACCCAGAGACACCCCAGGCACCGACAGTTCACACTGTGCTTTTGGCAGTGTGGAGAGAAATGAGTTCTCCAGGAGCAGAGGAACTGGGGAGAGCTGGAGATGGCAGGGCTGGAGTAACCCTCATGCAGGCTCCTCTCCAGTAGCCCTGGCCCTGCTCCCTGGGTGCTGCTGCAGCTGCAAGTGGAGGGCTGGGGCAGTGTTTGGGTCACAAATCACCTCCTGCCCTTGGCAGGGGTCACATTGAAGCATTTCCTGACCCCTCCCCCAGTTCTGCAGGTGCTGGTTTCGTTCTGCTCACCACAAGATTATGCTGGTTCAGTCCGTGTGTCAGCGCTCACAGCTCACGCCTGTCTGCTGGTCCCACTGCAGGCCCTCCCAGGACTTCCCAGAGAGGTAAAATCATCTCCTTGTGTCAGTAAACAAAAGGGCAAGGCTGAGAGGAGAGGGTTGACAGGTTGGTGTGGTGTTCTCAGCTGCACACTCTGTGGGATGGAAATGCTGGGTTGCAGCAGCATCCCTGCCAGGCTTGGGGGGGGCTCTGGCCTGGAGGAGAGCCTGGCTTGTGGCTTTTTTCAAAAATGCATCTTTGCAACTGAGCTACTGCCAGTGAGGAGTCTGTAAGGCCATTTCAAACCTTGCACTTGTGATTCAGTTGCCATTTCATGCCAAACTGCATGTCTTCACCTTCCAATCCTTGTTCCGGAAAAACCGAATTGTGCCTCCTGTTTTCTGCCCCAGGTCTTTCACTCACTTTTCCAAAAATGATAAAGAATGAGCTCATCTGGCAATGGAGGGCTTGGAGCCCCATGTGGTGCATGTGTTACCATTCATTTTGTTCCCTGTTTTGGGATGCAGGATTTATTCTGGGCTCCAAGCCATGTCCTTCCAGAGGGGTACAGGCACCTGTCACCCCTGTGGCCTTGGCCGTGAGACCCAGGTGGGAGGAGGCAGGAGGATGGAATTCCATCCTCGCTCGTCTATCAGGCATGGGATCTGATTTATGGCACCTGAGCAGGGCAGTGCAGGGCAGTGCAGGGAGACCTGCCCAGGTATGTGGGGATGCAGTGCATTTTCTTGGGAAGTAGTGGGAAATGTCTGCATGTAGCAGGCAGAGCTGGTTCCACATCAAATATTCTCAGTGCTTGTCCATCCCAGTCCTGCTGCTCTGGGTCAGCACAGCCTGGAAGCGCTGACCACACACCAGCTGCTCCTGTTCCTGCTCACCACATCTGTGTCTGGGTTTTAATTCCTGCTGCCCTTGCACCCCTCACAGTACATGTGGATAAGAGCCTTATCCCAACATATTTAAACAAGGGCAATGTCCCATCAATTCCTCTCCCTGCCACTGCTCAATAATCACACCTGAGCCTCTGAAGCAATTTCAAAATAACTGAGGTAGCAGCCACCCTACAGATTGTAAGAACAACCCTTTAGGAGGAGCTTGTTCCTGGCTAATTCCGGATGGACTGATTAAGGGAGCTGGTGACCATCTGGGGCCAGCTCTGCCACAGGAGGACCTGTCTCTGGGAGCATTTTTCTACTTTTTCCCTGCCTGTCCCACCCTGATGAGTTCTTGGTGGGAGCAAGTACATGTAGAAACCTGGCTGTGGGAGTGCACAGAGATCCAAACTTGGATCTTGGAATTGTCACCGTGATATTTTATGGGAAATCCCTTTGCCAGGATTTCTTCTCCTGGGAAGCTGGGAAGCTTCAGCTTCTCCCTGTTTTGCTTGCTTTGGAGAATTGTTTACCCAGCATGTGAATTGTTTTAATTTAATGACCAACCACAGCCAGCTGTGTCAGACTCTCTGAGTCTGTCACGGGTTTTTATTATTCGTTCTTGTCTAGCCTTCTGATGTCTCCTTTCTCTATTCTTTAGTATAGTTTCAGTATATAACATAACGTAAGGTAATGTAAGGTAACGTGACATGACGTGACGTGACATGACATAGCATAACATCATAACATAACATAACATAACATAACATAACATAACATAACATAACATAACATAACATAACATAACATAACATAACATAACATAACATAACATAACATAACAAACATAACATAACATAACATAACATAACATAACATAACATAACATAACATAACATAACAACATAACATAACATAACATATAGTAATCAGCCTTCTGAGAACCTGGAGCCAAATTCTCATCTTTCACCTTATCCTGGGGACTCATCAACACCACATGGGATCCAACTTTCCTTCAAAGCTAGCCCAGCCACTGCAAGGACCACTGCAGCAAGTGGAGAGGACCATGGAGCAGGCCCAGGGCACTGGGGCAGCCTGGCCCTGCCCTCTCTCCCCAGCAGTGACACTTGTGGCTGCTGGGCTGCAGTGCTTCAGGGATTCCCTTTTCCAGCTGTTCTTGGCACGTGTTTCTCATTCCTAATGGAGAATTCATGCTTGATGCTCAGCTCAGGCTGCACAGCAGGACAGGCCCAGCTGGGCCTTGGTGTCACAGGGTGAGGATGCTCTGGAAGGGTCCCAGAGCAGGAGACTGGAGAGGGAAAGAAAGAAGGGAGGCAAGAAGCTGAGCAGGAGCCTCTGAGCCTCACAGTGTGCAGTGGCTGCAGGAAAACACTGTGGAGAATCTGCCTGAAAACCAGGGAGAGGCTCATTTCAGGGGTGCATTTCCCTCCAGTCAGGAGGAACTGCTCCTTCGAGGCTCCTTTGCCTGGTCCTGACTATCCTTTAAAGAAAGAGCCAAGATCCCAAGTACAGCACCTTGAAGATCAGAGCAGGAGACAGCTCTGATCTAAGCTTAGGGGCCCACTGCACTCAGTGCCAGGACAAAGAGAGGAGAGAAGGAATCTGGGGGCTAAAAACCTCTTTACAGACCTCGTAAGGACATTTTCGAGTCTTTTTATGTTCAAGTCTGTCCTCAGTGAAAGAATTTCTGGCTGAAATGGCACTGGCTGCTCTGACAGCTGCTCCAGCACTCAGGTAACAGAGAAACAAGGGGAACAATGAGCATTTTTCCTGGGCTTGTAGCATTTCCTTCAGCCACTGCTCCTCCAAGACAGCCACTCCAGCTGTGGTCCCTGGATTCTGCTTTGTGCTGGGAGGAGGCCTTTGGATGCCTGGCTGCAGTGGGAAAATATAGAGCATTTTAATGACCTGTAGGAAATTTTTCTCCTATTTATCCTGTAGGAAATGCCAGGCCTGGCTGGCACGGGGCTGCTGGAGGATCTGTGCTCAGCCTGGCTCTGTGGGGCCCCTCCTCATGAATTGTTTGCTCATTTTGCCCAGTCAGGCTCTAAAAGGATGCTGCCAGGGCTGGGTTTATTTGTGATATTAACTTAGACTGGAGCATCTTCAGCACAAGGTTTCTGCAGGTCACTGAGCTAGTGAGAGAATAGGGCCTGGGCATGGACAGAAGAAGGAAATCAAGCTAAAAATTAATCCCCAGACACTCCTTGGTTTGAGGCTTCTGAATCAGAGAGACAAAAGCTGGGAGGTACTGCAGGAAGCAAAGGGATCAGGGTATGCAGAGCCCACAGTGGGATCTTTGCCTCTTCCCTAAGGGGGAGATTTCTGCATTTCCCAGAGGAAAAAATCACTCTTGCAGGGGTCACTGGTTTGCCATTTCCCTGTGGCCCTAAGTCTGGCCACTAGGGTTTTAAAGCTTGATTTTAAAGCCAGGCCTATTTGCATAGGGGAATGTGGAGCCCTGGGTTCCCAGGTGTCCCACTCACATTGCTGCAGTCCCTCTGTCCTGACGAGGGCACTGGGACTCCCTGAGCTGCCCCCTTTGACCCTGCTCCCATGCAGGAATTTCCAGGCTGGCTGCTCCCCTTCCAGGCAGGACTCCTGCAGCCCAGTGCCTCATTTGGCCGAGATTTGGAAACTGTAATTTGTGGGAAATTGGGATGTGCTGGATCTGAACAGAGCTACAGCTGCTGGGAGCTCTCTTCAGGGTCTCAAATCCCTGGAGCCAGCCCAGCTCTCCAAAAAGGGGATGGAGGTGGTTCCAGCCCTTCACACTCCACCAGTGCAAGGCTCTCCTCTCCCACCCAGCCACGCGGGTCTATTGAGGTGCCGCAGGACTGCAAGGGTCTCACTCTGGCCAGGAATTCTCAGAGGGGATTTAATGCCCTGTGGGAGTCTGCTTCTCTCAGGAACCTCACCAAAGCCCTAAAACTACCCAAGCAGCCTCATGTGCTCACAGAAGCTCAGAAAAGGAGGTTTACCAAATTGTAAAAAACGTTTATGGTTTCAGGTTCAGCGAAACAAACCAAAAATTTTAAATGCTGTTGCTTTCAGTTGAAAAATGACCATTCAGGGTGCCCCTCCAAAAGCTCCTTCTGCTTTAAATTGGTTGCCATTGTTTTTTGAGACTGTTCTGATGGAAATACAGACCCCAAAGGGTTCTGAGTGAGCAGCATGGTCAGTGGAGATTCTGAACTTTACGGCAAATTTGCAGTAAATTATTTACTACAAATATAATCGGTTATTTTTGTGGTCCCGTTTGCATGGAAGAAAGCCCCGAGGAGATGTCTGTGTCCATCTGTGTGACTGTTTCCATCGTCCCCACACACTCCTCTCTCTGTGAGGGACTCAGTTGTGGGCACAGAGAGGGAAAGCCCTAGCCAGTGGCTCTACTGGAAGGGCACATTCCAGAAAGGAAAATATTTACAGCAGAGAGCCTGAACTTCACTGTTTCCATGCAGCACCTCCTTCTGAACCAGCTGATCAGCAATAATAATAATAATAATAATAATAATAATAATAATAATAATAATAATAATAATAATAATAATAATAATAATAATAATAATGTTGTGCTGATGTGGTATTTGCTAGGTCCCCAGGATGAAGGAGGAAATGATGAATCTGACTCCATGTTCTTAGAAGGCTAATTTATTATTTTATCCCTAATTTATATTTTATAAGACTTATATTACATTAAAGAATGCTATCCTAAAGAATAGAGAAAGGATACAGACATAAGGCTTAACAAGACACTAATGAAAAACTCATGACTGACTCCTCAGAGTCTGACACAGCTGGCTGTGACTGGTCATTAACAAAAAAACAACTCACATGTTGGATAAACAATATCCAACCACATTCCAAAGCAGCAAAACACAGCAGAAGCAATCAGATAATTACTGGTTTTCCTTTTTCTCTGAGGCTTCTCAGCTTCCCAGGAGAAGAAATCCTGGCGAAGGGATTTTTTCAGAAAATATGATGGTGACCCACTGAGAAAAGCAAAAATTCTCCTTTAGCACTTCCTTGGAGAACCAGTGCAGATGGGAAAAGTGATGCCAAGGGGCTGTTTCCTTGTGAATGCCCATCCTCTGCTCTGGGCAAGGGAGGAGACACCTGGGACAGGGTCCCTTCATGGGCTGGGTCCCAGCACTGCCATGGCCCCCCTCAGGCTCCCTGGCAGGGTGACCCTGCTCACACACATCCCTGCCCTGGCAGGGTGACCCTGCTCACACACATCCCGGGCTGCCCTGTCCCTTTTGAGTCCTTTCCTGGGCTGCTCCTGCCCGTGGGATCAACAGCTTCATCCCAGCGAGGTTTTGTGCCGTTTGATCCAGCCTTGGGCTCTGCCAGCACCTCGGACAGCAGCAGCAGAAAGTCTGGGTGTGCCCATTCACTCCTGGCCTGTGCCAGCAGGGGAGGGACCCCCAGGTGATAATGAACTGCCAGACCCGAGCCAAGCTCTGCATTTCACTCTCCTAGAGGGAGGGGGCCTGTCCTTGTGCTGTGCCTCATTGAGACACAGAACTGAGCCTGTGCAAGAGAGCTCCCTGGAGGGCTGATGCTGCTTTGTGCTTCCATCCATCCACCTGGGTTTTGTGGGTAATTTACATCTTTCCACGGATTCTGGTGGGGTGGTGGGGTCTGTGTTATGGGAATGGGGTAAAACCAGGTAGAAAGAGGATTCAGACCCTGCTGCAGAGGAGCAAACTTCCCTTGGAAGGAGCCTGGGAGAGTCAGCCATCAAACCCAACAGGGATGGAGTCCCCATCCCTGGAGGGGCTTAGCAGCCACGGGGATGTGGCACTTGGGGACACAGGTTAGTGATGGGTTCATGGTTGGACTCCATGACCTTAGAGGGCTTTCACAACCTGATTGATTCCATGACAAGTCTTCTTTAGACCCACAGGTCTTTGGTGTATCAGGATGGAGCTTTTCACCAAATTTTGGACAACAGTGCTGGATGCACCAAGCAAGTGCTCAGTCCTGCCAGCCCAAGGGGTGTTCATCAAGGGGCTGCACTGAGGGGTTCCTCCACTCTGTGGCTACAAGCACTTGAGTAGTTTGAGTTTCTCATGAAGGCCAGATTTATGAGAAGCTGACTGCCACTGACTGGGACATGGAACAAACCCATTCCTGCCTTCTGGTGTCCAGCTGTGTGTGGCCCCTGGGCCCTGGTCCCACAGCAGCCCTGCAGAGCTGGGGTGGAGCAGTGATGCTGTAGGGAGCTCTTTGGACATTGCAGGTGGTTTTGGGTAGTTTGAGTCAGGAATGAGCCCAGATGCACCTCCTGGCACTCTGTGCACACACAGGGCACTGCAGCAGCACAGCTCCTCCAGATGTGTCTCTGGGGCTGTCCCTCCTCTCCCCTCCCACTGCCCTTGCTCATGGCTGTGCTCACCTCGCCTCTCACAGAGTTTTCTCACCTTCCCAGCCCAAATCCCAAGCACACGGTGTTCACATTCCAGTTGCTACAGGAGAGGAGCTTGCGGAGCATCCCATAGAATCACAGAGATTGGAAAAGCCCTCCAAGGTCACTGAGTCCAGCTTGTGCCCAATCCCCACCTTGTACCCACCCAGAGCTCTGAGTGCCACCTCCAGCCCTTCCCTGGACACCTCCAGGGAGGGGCACTCCAAACCTGCCTGGGCAGCCCCTGCCAAGGCCTGAGCATCCTTTCCATGGGGAAATTCCTCCTGATGTCCAACCTGAAGCCTCCTCTGGCCCAGCTTGAGGCCCTTTCCTCTCATCCTGTGGGTTTGCAGGGTCCCATCCTGCCTGGCCTTCTCCTGCTGCTTCCCTGAATCCCTGGAGCCCTCTGGACTTCTCCTGTACAATGGGTTTTGCCTGAGGCCTTTTCTCACTGCCTGAGCTGATAAAAGGCAGAACTGGCTTCCTTTGTGTGCAGGGCTGAAATCTGATTGATCCTTCCGTGCCTGGCTGTCCGGGTGAGGTGTGTGATAGTCTGGCTTTTCATTCTGTTATCGCTCCAGATTTTATTTCTCATTCCAGCCAGAATCTTTAAATTGCACTCTTTGGACAATAATTGCCAGCAGAATCATGTCTTCTTTTCACGAATTTTAATACTGCTCCTAAGCCTGGATGCAGCTCCTTTTGGAGCTCTTTTTCAGGGGACTTTACCCGTGTTGTTCTAAATTCCTTCTTTTCCCTGTGACTTTGGGATGATCCCTCCAAGTCAAACATGCAGCATTATTGCAAAAGCTTAAATCCTTGGCAGAGACATTCCCACCTTTAGATTTGCTCGCATAACTTCACAGTTGTGGCTCCACCATCGGCCACACCTTTGCCTTCTCCAGCTTTCAGGATCCACCAGGAAAATCCCCCATGGAGCTGCAGTCAGTGCAGCACTCCTCAGGTGATGGGCTGGTGGGAAGTGAGGCTGGGATGGGGTTTTCCTCCTCCTCTCAACCACAGCTAATAAATGCAGGTGTGTGTGCAGGTGAGATCCCTTTGGAACCCCTCCATCCAGTTCTGAGCTGCATCCTGAAGTTAGCAGCATTTTGCTCCAGGAGTTTTGCATTTTAAAGCATTCCCTGTATCCAGGCCTCTCTGGACAAACTCTTATTTTTGGAGCTTTCTGTGGCTCCCCCACCAGACCCAGCAAACCCAGGCCTTTCTCCAGTGTCTGCACCTCCCTGTGCTCCTGCTTCAGCCTCTCTCCAAAAGTGGGGCTGTGCAGGGATGATGGAATCTCCTGGGTTTACTCTGACAGCCCTGAGGGGCAGAGGATGGAGCAGCCTGTGCTGTGTCCCAGAGGAGATGCTCAGCTGGCTATTCCAGGAAGACAGACCTGATGATCCCACTGGAACCCTTTGTTCAAGGCTCCCAAAGCTGGTTTTTTGCCCTCAATATTGCTCCAGAGCTTTAGTCTAAGGCTGTCCCGTGTCCTCTGATTCCAACCTCAACTGCTGCCATGTCCTGGAGGTGCCACAGGGCACTTGGGCCCCATGGATGAAGGTCCCAAGTGCCCCCTGAAGAGCCTGGAGGGATCCAAGCCTCTGGAAAGCTTTAGCAGGGATGTCCCCAGCACCACAGGACAGTGCCAGTACCTGCCACAACTTGTGTGTGAGGAGCACAGGAGGAGTAGCCAGGCCATGCCCTCCCACAGGGAAGAGGTGAAGTCCCACTGGGATGTAGCTGCAATCTCAGCTCAGCTCTTTCTCTTTCTCCCTCCATCCAGGTAGAAAATGACACAAACAATCTGGTAGATTCCAGGCATTTGTGGAGAATTCTGATTTTTTCAGCACAATTCCCACACCCACTGCCCCAGCACTTGGGTTTCCTGGGATGGACTGAGGCTCCATGGCCCCTGCTTGGTGTAGAACATATTACTCACCTTGCCAAGGATTTCCCTTGTTGGAAATACTGTGTCCATGAGGAATTGTCCCTATTCTTCCCAGGGTGACAGTGCTGAGGGACTGCAAAAGCATGGCCCCAGCCAGCCTCACACCTGAGCAGCTGGGCTGGGGAGGACTGGAGAGACATGCTCCAAACTTTGGCCACTTCTTTCTAATTTTTCTAAGAGAGGAGATTCACAAGCTCCAGGGAAGTCCTAAAGCCAGGAATCTCATTTTCTCTGGAATTATTGCTGGCCCCTGTGCAGAAGGGAGGGGAAGTATCCCACTGGCAGTGTCCAAGGCCAGGCTGGATGGGGCTTAGAGCACCCTGGGGTAATGGAAGGTGTCCCTGCCCATGGCAGGGGTGGCACTGGATGGGCTTTAACATCCTTCCAACCCAAACCACTGTGTGATTCTGGGATTCCATGAGTCAGTGACTTTCCTGAGCCCAGCATGTTTTCAATCCAGTGCTTGCAGAACTGGTGACCAGGTTTGCAGGTGCCCCAGGGCTGTCCCTTTCCACACCTGCTGGACTGCCAGGGCAGCTCTGCTTCATGCCACTCAGCCCCGAGCCCCACCAATGGTGACAGCTGGGTCCCCAGGCACAGGGCTCTGGCTCAGCTGCCACAATTCACTGGTGGTGGGCAGCAGTTAATTTCCTGCTCTGTGGGTTTTACCAGAAATTACCTTTTTTATTGTCCTGTTTCTGTTTCAGATCAATAAGAGATAACAGGTACACTGGGCTGGGAAAAGATTCCTCAGAGAAATTTCCCCTTGGAAAGAAGAGTACAAAATAAATACTACAAAGGTTAAATACACAGAGTGGGTTTAATCCCTGAATTTTGCAGTGAGATGTTCAGAGATTTCATGGAATAGTTTGGGTTGGAAAGGATCTTTAAAAGCCATCTAGTCCAACCCCTGCAGTAAACAGGGACATCTTTAACTGGATCATCAGCCAGATCTTCCAGATGCTGCCCAAGATTCAGAGCTGACCAGCCCTGCAGAGCCCCAGCAGGAGCCAGGTGCTGCTGCCAGGCTGCATTTGCAGATGTTTTGCTGTGACTGTCCCACTGAGAGTCCCCAGCCTGAGCTCACAGGGACAGGCTCACAGCACAGCTCCCAGCAGAGCTCTGGCCCTGTGCCCCTGTGGCTGTGCCCACCTGAACTCCAGCAGGGATAATGACAGAAGAGAAGCTGTGCCAGGAGGATGTGGGGTGCAGGCTGCTCTTCCTAAAGGAAATCAGAACCCCTGTGGGACACCAGGCACTCAGGGATGCTCCTTCTGGCCCAGCACTCCTGAGGAAGGACATAGCAGGATGAAGCCCCCAGTGGGAAGAGCAGGAGAAATCCAGCTGAAAAATGATGCTCAAATGCAAGACAGACATTGGACACTCTTCTCATTTCCTGCTGCTGGAGAAGGGATTTGTGTTCCCACCCTTGTGGGACAGATATGGGGCTCCTCCAAAGTGCAGAAAACCAGGCCAGAGGCTCTGGTGGAAATTCCACCTTGTCCCAGAGTTCAGCACTGCAACCCCCAGAGGCTTTGGAGCCAGGGGAGCAGAGCTCTGTGCCTCTGCGGCAACCCTGCTGTGAAACGGAGCTTCACTGCTTGGGGATGCAGCCCTGGGATGAACTCCTGGATTCCCCACCTCTGGAAATGGGTGAAGATGTTCCATTTTTAGCAAACCAGCACTTGGCACTCTGTGTGAGGCCAGCGCTGCTCCCAGGGCTGCAGCTCTCGCTGAGCAGAGCAAAACCCTTGGTTCAGGTGCCCAAGGAGGCTCAGGTGCCTCTTTCTCTGTGTGAGGAGCCTTGCAGCTATTGGAGTGTTTGCTCCCATGTTTCTCCTTGGATGCTCAGGCCTGAATTTGCATTTTCAAGTCCCACAGCTCTGCCTCTTCAGTGGGAAGTGCTCACCTGAGGAGGGAGCATGGGGATAACGAGTGCATGTGGATCCTGCTGGGAGCAAAGCAGTTCCTTCATCACCTGAAGTGCTGCTCAGTGTTTGTGATGAGCTCTGCCACACCAAGAACCCACTCCAGGGAGGGGTGGATGAAACCCCATGGCCTGGGCATTATGTCTGGATCACAGCAAGGAGCAAGTCAGGGGCGGGGCCTCCTGGTGTGTTCCCAGGTTTATTCCCACAAAATTGCTTCTGTCCTTCCTTCTAGGGAGGGAGGATGGAAAAGCAAAGGAGATTCCTGTCTCAGCTGTAATTGCTGTTAGCAGCAGAGCAGCCAGTGTGCATCTTGCTCTGGCCAAGGCACACTCCTGGTTCTGCACAGTGCATTTTCTGAGCAGTGGGATGGCATTTTCCCAGCTGGGATGAGGGTTTGGGTGGGGTGACAGATAGGGAAAGATGTGCCAGGGACAAGATGAGGATAAGAAAAGATCTGTTACAACTCAGAGAGCCACTGACTAAACCTAACCAGGGGCAAAGATTCAGCCATGGGAACACAGGGTGAAGGAAAAGACTTGTTTATAAGCTTTTTTATTTCTATTCCATCTGGCCTGGTCACTGAGTTCCTCCTCTCCCAGAAAGTGGTTATTCAAGTTTATGTTCTAATAAAGCTGGGTTTGGAGTTTAAAAGCCCCTTTGGTCTTTGGAGAGGGCTCACTTGAGCAAAGGTGTGGGCAGGCACTCTCTGCTCCCTGTTTTGGGAGCCCAGGCCTTGCAGGGCCCTCCCAGGGGCTCTGCCACGTGGAGCTGGAGCAGGATCAAGGGGCAGGGTCCAGGAGGATTCCTGGTATGGACCAGGGAGGAAAGGCAGGTGAGGAAGCCACTGGGTGAGGGTGATGAGGGCTCTGGGAGCCGGCTCAGGCTCAGATTAGCTCCTTGATTACTGCACTGTGTTCTCATCAGAGGAGAAGAGGGTTTGATCAAAGGCAGATTACCTCAAACGGGGAGAGGAGCTTTCATTATAGAGGCTCAGATGATGTGGAGTAACTGAACTCATCCTCTGAGCCAGGCAGCTTAACCCTTGGGGAAGGGGTGCTCTCCCATCCCCTGTTCCAGCACAGCTCCCAGCACAAGCAGACCCTGTAGGAGGCCCTGGAGCTCAGAGATGCTCCAGGACTGGCACTCAAGCCCAGATATTCCTCCTCACCATAGATTCTGTCTCTTTCTGCCACGAATACCCTGAGGAGGAGGGCTCTTCCAAACCCACCTCCGTGGGAGAAGTAGAATGGAAAACCTCCAGCAATCTAATGCACAGTCAGCCCAAAACTTGATGAAAGAGTGTTCAGCCCCCAAAACCTGATTTGAGTATGTGTTTAGCACCCAAAACCTGATTTGAGTGTGTGTTCAGCACCCAAACCTCACTGAAGAGTGTGTGTTCAGCTTTCTGGTGAGACTGCTGCAGCTCTGCTGCTGCTGGAGAAGGACAATTCTCCTGCACCATGTCCCCTTGGTGTGTAACCCTGCACAAGCTGTTGGCTTTAAAACCAGCATCTTCCAGGAGACCCAACAACTCCTTTTGCTCAGCTTCCCCCAGATTTGCCTGCAGAGTCTGGCATGTTTAAAAGTGGAAATAATTGCTTGGGTTTTATCTGTTCAAACAGAGTTGTGTGTGAGTAGATGCATCCCAGCTTCTCCTGCTCCTCAGAGCTTGATGTCTTTGTTGTCTTTGCAGCTGACGGAGAGAAATTGGCACTTCCAGGGCACAGGGAGGCCTCAGCTATGGGAAATGTCTGAAGAAATGCTCCCAGGAGCATCCCTGCTCCCCACGGCCCTGGAATCCGGGAGGGAGGGATGTAGGGGAGGGGAAGAGGGAGGGGAGGGGGAGGGGAGGAGGGGGAGGGACGGGGAGGGGTGGTGGGCGGGGAGGTGAGGGGGGGGTAACTGGGAGGTGAGGGTCTTTGCGGCGAGTGGGGGACGTTTCGGTTTCGGGTTTATACGTCTTGTCGGGCGTTTCTTTTGCTCGGGTCCTTTTCCTTGTTGTCTCGCCGAGTGCGAGACACTGGATACTGTCTCTGTCTCTTCGCCGTCGCTTTCTCTTCTCTTCTCTTTCTTGACTGCCGGCGAGCGCGGCTTCGGACCCGGCCTGCTCATGTTCGTTATGCTCGGGCTCGGCTCGTTCTCTTCTCTCTCTCCCGTCGCGCCTCGCTTCGCGGTTCGCTTCTCTTCTCGTCTTCTCGTCGCTGAGCGGTCTCGGACCGTATGGCCTTTTCTCTTCCGCCTTCTTGCTCGGCGCGCGCTCCTGCGCTGCGCGAGTCCGGCGCGGCGCTGCTCTGCGACGATCGGACGAGGCCGTGCCACTTCGCGTCTCCCCTGCGCTTCTCTCTCGCGTCGCGGCGCTGCGAGTATACGGAGCAGAATGCAGCGGAAGTTAGAGGGAGGAAGGAGAGCGCGTAACTTAGAGTAGAGGATCTTGATGTGTCGTCTCGGCTCACGTACTTTGCGCGTTGTCTGAAGGCGCTACACGGGTGGTGGCGGAGGCTCTCGGCCACCCCTCTTCGCTTCTCTTCTCTTCATGACTCTGCTTTCCTTCCTGTTCTTCGCTTCCCTGCTCTTCTCTTTCTTCTCTGCGCGCTCGTCCGCTGCCGTCCTTCTCCTCGTCTCTTCGCTTCTCGGCGCGTCTCTTCTCTTCTCCTTCTCTTCGACGCCGTGCGCGTCGCTTCTCGTCCGGCCTTCGCGCCCTGCCGGGCTCCTTCGGCTTCGCTGCGCTTTGGCTTGTCTGGCGGAAGGCGCGGCGACATGTCGCTTCTCCTTCTCCGTCTGTCTTCGCTGCGAGTCTCGGCTCGGCTCGGCTCGGCCTTCTCTACTTCTCGGGAGAGGAGCAGGAAGAGTGTTTTTTGCCCTGGGCAGCAGGGCAGGTGTGGAAAGAGGAACGTAGAATGGAGTTAGGGAACCACAAAAATGTGTTAAATTATCCTGGGGCGGGACTGACAGCATAATCCTCCCTTTCCTGTGAGATTCCTCAGCCAGGGACGGGTATCAGGGAGAACTGGGGGGTCACTCCTCAAAACTGGACTCCCAGAGCTCCCAGCCCTCCCCTCTCCCCCACTGCCTCCTCCTCCATGCTTTCTTTTATTCATTACAATTCAATTTGTGTTCAAGCTGCTGCAGACTCAGAAATGTGCCCAGAACCTGTCCTGGGAGGGCCATCCCTGGTCTATCCCAGCCAATTTCCTACACTGCCAACAATACCAGTGTCCACTAGGTGCTGGTCAAAACCAGGCTCTAATTGGACTCAAGGATGTGTCCTTAATGGAATGATCAGTGCTAGGACACTCCTGGTAGAGGAATCTTTGTCCAGGCTCTGGATGAGCTGGATCTTACACCCTCTGCTTGAGGAGAGATCCAAGTGATGCCTTAAGTTTTAGCTTTTATATTTTCCAGATTCTGTACTGCCTTAGTGTGTAACTCTGAACTTCATATAAATGTCAGCAAGTTCTCCTCACAGCTCAGTCAGATAAAACAATCCTTTTCCAGCCCCAGAACCAAGGACACCACTGCAGCTTCAGCCCCAAAAAGTGCAAACACCAGGGAATGGAGGAGAGCAAGCTGAGAGGATGGGACTGCAGAACCTGGAGCTGTAACTGGACACTTAACCCCAATATGGAAATGGACCAAAACTTATAAAAGTGTGAAAACTTGTGACTCTGAGTCCATCTTGGGTCCCTCTTGGGTGTAGCCACAGCCAGGCTCTTGTATTGCCCAAGGTGCATACTTTGAAGGCCTTTTAATAAATCCCAACTTTATTCCTTTAACTCTGTCTAGCCTCTGTTCCAGGTGGCCTCTCAAGGCATCACAAGTGCTCATGCAAACATTTACAGGTGAGGAGAAGAATGAGCACAGGATATTTTAATCCTGATATTCCCGAATATCCAAGGGCTTTGCTCTGCAGTGAATGTCACCCTCAGCCAGGCATCCAGTGTGGAGCATCCCTTGGCTCCAAGGCCAACCCTTCTCTTCAGGTTTACAGTAACCCCTCAGGACAAAGTCAGGATTTTCCTGGGAATGGGAGGCTGGGTGAAGACCTGAGCTATCTAAGGTTCACAAAGCTCTCCTCGGAGCGGACAGAGAGCAAACCAAGAAAGCCAAAGAGGAAACAAATGACACCTGGCCTGGGAAGGCCTGAATTACTTGAGAAAATCTGTTGGCTGATTTCAGGGTCCTTAGGTGGAGATCAGGGAAAGGTTCTTCCCCCAGAGGGTGCTGGCACTGCCCAGGCTCCCCAGGGAATGGGCACAGCCCCGAGGCTGCCAGAGCTCCAGGAGCCTTTGGCCAGCACTGCCAGGGTTGCCCAGGGTGGGGTTGGTGGGGGGTCAGGGCAGGGCCAGGATCTGGGCTGGATGATCCCTTTGGGTCCCTTCCAGCCCAGGATATTCTGTGATTCTGTGATTCTAAAAAGAGATGTAACAAAATGATCCCTCAAGACAATCATGGACTGTGAGGCTTTATCCCCGTTCTTTGACCTTGCACTGCTGGGATGCACTGCTGGGATGAGGAATCCACCCTTTCATCATCCAGCTCCTGAGGAACCTTGGCAGAAGTGGGGACTTCAGTGTTCACCCTCCACAGCTGATCCAAAGCTTGAAGATGATGGGAACAGAGCCTTGTACAGCTCCTCTTGCTTCTTTGGCTTTTCTTTCCCTGCTCCATCCCTCTTTTCCCTTTCCTTATTTCCCTCCTTGCACAGGATCCTGGCTTTTCTGGGTGTAACTGCATCCTTTGGGGTATGGATGAGGCCCTGGAAGGGTTAAGCAGGTTCCTGGGTGATGTCCCTTCGCCAGGTCCCTGAGAACAGCTCACTGGATGTACTGAAGCTGTTCCTCCAACACTGACTTGCCATTTGATCTCTCACCAGAGACAGATTTTCTGCTTTGCTGCTCTTTCAGGCCATGTTAACGTGATTTGAGCCTTGTTTTGCCTCATAGAAAGCAGAATCAAATTCCAGCAGTGGCAGCACCTCAGCCTGGTATCATTGCATTGATTTATTCCTCCTGCCCCAAAAGCACAGTTATTGCTTTCTGTAATAACGTCACAGAGCCTTCAGACAAAGGGCCTTGCTCTATTAAGGGCTTCTGTGGCTAAAGAAAAGTCAGTAAGAGATGCTGTTACAGGGGAAGGCTTAATAGGCTACAAATTCCCTTCCCCCTGCCCAAATTCCTCATTAAAGCTGACATTGGCTCTCCCAGGCTCTCATTGCCAGGAGAATTCCACAAGTGCCACTCTGGGATGTGACAGTGTCTTCTCTGTACCAAGTGGTGCTCAGAACCCACTTAATCCATCAGGAGAAGTGTGTGGGAAGCAAAGGCATGGAGAGGGGATGGGAAGGATTGTTGGGAAGTGTTGCAGGGCTGTGGCAGAGAGGGAGGATGGAGAAGAGGAGGTGGGACAGAATGGGACAGGAAAGAGGAGGGGCACAAAACTGAAAAAGGATCAAGAGCCGTTGGAAATGCTGGGAGATGCATGGCCACCAGATAAAGTTACCAGGGACTGGGAACTCCTGGGAATTCCCACCCCCGAGCTCCCAGAGAGCTGCATTCCATGACCTTTGCAGCAAGTCCTTCCACTTTCTCCCAGAGCAGCCCTGGACAGACAAAAACCTCATCCCCGTGTCCCCCAGGTTCCTGTCCCTGCTATGTCACCCCGGGCTGGCTGCCAGGACAGGTGGATTGTTCTCCCTGGAATCAGGCTGTGTGAGCATCCCCAGATGCATTCCATGGACCCTTGGAGTGCCACAGGCTGGGCTGGTGTCCTTGGTGCACCAATCTCCTTGGAGGATGGAAAACCAGAGGGGAAAGGAAATCTGTGGAACTCCTTACCCAAGATTTTGGGACCCCTGAGGCCAAGGGGCAGCCTGAGCTCTCAACCCTGCTGAGTAATGACTGCAAAACATTTTTCCCTGTAGCCTCTCTGGTGCTTACTTCCAGGGGTTAAAGAAGTCCAAGAAGAAGGCAGAGCCTTCAGGAAGACACCTTGGATTGACCCCCATAGATTCATAACTCCCATGTCAACAATTCATGCCCTGACCTGGGACAAACATGGTGATTCCAGGCTCCAGAAAAGCAGAGTATTATTGCAATATAGCCAAGCACCTGGAGTTAAAGTCCATCCCAGCCTCCACAGCATTGTTTTCCTTCCCAAAGAATGTGAAGAAAGAAAAACAGCAAAGACAATCCCCTTATAAGGACCAGGCCTTTGTCTCCTCTAAGGACAACACACGGGTTTCTTGCAGGTGCAGAGGAGATCAGCAGTGCCCTTCTTTTCCCAGAGACTGATTGTGCTCAATGCCCTGGGAATAAACATGTCAAGACTTTTTGTGCTTGGAGCCCCACGAGTCCCACTCTGGGATGTGACATGGTCTTCTTTGTACCCTCAGATCCCAGTTAATCCATCAGGAGAAATTTGTGGGAAGCAGAAACCCTGGAGAGGGCATGGGAAGGATTGAAGCAGCCAAGAGAATTCCGATTTATCAAGTTGGACTGCTGTCCACTCTTCATAGAATCACAGAATCATGGAATGGTTTGGATGGGAAGGGACCTTAAAGCCCATCCAGTGCCACCCCTGCCACGGCAGGGACACCTCCCACTGTCCCAGGGTGCTCCAAGCCCCATCCAATCTGGCCTTGGAATACTTCCATGGATCCAGGGGCAGCCACATCTTCCCTTGGCAACCTTTTCCGGTTCTCCTTGAAGGTTTCTGGATCGTCACTCTCTGCCAGCAGCTCTATTACCCCTTTCTCCAGCAATGAAAATATCAGCATTCCCCACACTGGATGCCATCTTTCTTCTGGACAAGAATGGCAGGAAAATACAGACCAGAGACTTGGAAAATCCAGGCAAAGCTCTGGGAAGAGCCAGCCAGGTCTGGGATCCCACCTCGGCATGCCTGGCATATCAAAGGTACACAGGACCCCTCTGAAGTCCCCAATGCCTGGGAAAGGTGTCTGCCTTCTCCCCTTCTTCCTCCTCTTGGAAATGGGTTGGGATTTCCTCCAGGCAGCTGTGGCAGGAGGAGGAGCAGTCACAGCCCCCACACAAGGCACAGAGAGAGAAATCCCTTCTGCCAAGGCAGGAGTCAAACCTCGTTAGCATTATTACACATTAGAGATGGCCATTATCTAACAGCAAAGGTACTGCACCCAATACGGGGTAATTTATTTTGGACCTCGTTATGATGGATAAAGATTAATTAATCACTGTGCTGGAACTTAGTGGTTGCCTAGGGAGCCATGATCATGACCTGATTATCTTTAATATAGGCGAAGAGAGAGTAGTCCCCACCAATTCATGTCTATAACACACTCACACTGTGCTTTAAACAGACTCATTTCCCAAAGCTGGGCAAAATGAGCACTGGAATTAATTTGGAGGGAAATTGGAATAAAAAAAAAGTGAATGAAGACAAAAAGTTCTTTCATGAGGGATGATTAGGTCAGAATCTCACCCCAAAGAAAGATGATTTTTGCCTGAAAGCCTGCACTGGTTTAGTGGTCAAGGGAAGGATCTGTTAAAATAAAAAGGTCACATGGACAGATTGGAAACAGGGAAAAATTCATGTCATGAAGTGCAGCAAGGAAAGGTAGGAATTAATAAGGAAAAGTGAAGATAATAATAATAAATTTTAAAAAATAATAATAAATAATCCCTAGCTGGCAGGTTGGTGAGCAATGTGGGGTTTCTGAAGGGATGTCTTGGGTTTGCATGGCTACATTCTGGGACCAGGGAGAATGGGGGTGGCTGCTGTGAGGAGCTGCCAGAAGCTTCCCCTGTGTCCAGCAGAGCCAATTCCAGTGGCTCCAGGACAGCCCCTGCCTGGCCAAGGCCCAGCCCAGCAGGGATGGTGTCACCTGCCTCAGGAGGCTTCCTGAGCTGTCAGTCCCAGGCTGGTAGCATCTGTTCACTGGTGACACCAGGACTTGGGGCACACTGGGACAATGAACTCAGACCAGTTTTACACCAGTTCAATCCCCAGCCCAGAAAACTTCTATTTATTCTTTCTTTCTTGACAAAACTGCACAGGCAGAAAGCCACACTGGGCTATGGGACTCCCTCATTGTTGGTGCCTTGGAAAGCCAAGCCATGCTTCAGGATGGATGAGCTGCTTCTGGTCAGGGGTTCAGGGCAGCTGGGAAGGGTGTGGGAGTGATGTGCAAGTGTCGAGCTAGAAGAGCCCACATGGTCATGGCCAGATGATGGAGGCTGCCCAGGAGAGCAGGAACAAGGTTCCCTCTCAGTCTGTGCTGCTGGGGGACTGGCACTGACATGTCCCTCCTTTTGTGCCCCACTCTGACACCCAGGTGCCCTTGGTGGGAACAGGATGCACAAACCAGTCTGGAGCCCTCCAAGAGCTGTGTTTTCATGAATGCTGCTCAGTCCCACTCTCTGTGTCTGCGTGGCTGCAATGCCAACACCCAACCTTCACCTTTCCATGTGTGCCAAACTGGCAGCACCCTCTGCACCAGGGACAGGCTCTAGTCCTGTCAAACGAGGAGCCTCTCCTTGTACTTTGCCAATTCCTTCTCCTGCCCATGGTTCTGTTCAACCAACTGACACAGCACAAAGTCCCTCATCCAGATTATTAATAACTCCTCTGCACTGAAAGGAAATTTTCCTGCTCCCAGTTTGCCAATCCCCGAGTTCCTGACTCAGGACCTGTGGGAGAACATATCTCAGCTACTCAAATGGCTCAGCTACTCAAATGGCTCAGCTTCCTCCCACAGAGACTCCACCGTGAGCCGTGGGACACAAGAGGAGCCTGGCTCCTGCACTGCTGGTGTTGGGTAAATGTGCTGGTTTTGCATTGGAGCCATTCATGGAAGTGACTTTATAAGAGAAGCTGCTAGCAGTTTCCTCCATGTCTGACAAAAAAAAAAAAAAAAAAAAAAAAAAAAAAAAAAAAAAAACAAAAAAAAACCAAAAAAAAAACCAAACTAATCAGTAATTAGCTTTGAGAACTGACAATCTGTTAATCCACTGAGAAAGCTGAACACACCTCTCTGAATACACATGTTAAAGATGAAAATCACTAGGGAAGCTCTCTTTTCCTTCTGGTGTTTGGAGTGAGAAGTCCTTCCCCTCCTTCCCCGTCCCGGCCCGGTGCCAGGTGAGGCTGTGGGGTCCCCAGCCGAGGCAGGCCCGGGCCGTGGTGCTGATCACATTTTGCTGACACAAGTCTGGCCCTGCTGCCCGGGCCGAGCCGGGCCGAGCCGGGCCCTGGGAGCGGCCGCGGGCTGGGCCAGGCCCTCTCCCCCTCGCGGCTCGGCGGGGCCGGGCCCTGCTGGGCTGGAGAGGAGAAAGCCCACGGCTGGAACTGAGAGCCTGGCACAGCTCCAGTGCTGCCTGAAAATCCATCACCCTGAGTGCTCCAGACACTGCCCTGCAGGGCCCACCTGACCTGCAGAGAGCAGGTGAGATGTTAACTTTCAGTGCACAGAGAAGACTTGCAAACCTTCAGTCCTCCCTCGGGTGTGAGAAAAGGACAGAGTGAGATCATGTAGAAGAACAACATGAAGACAACAAAGTCAGTGAAAAGTCACGTCCCAAATAGGAGGGATGAGGAGATGCCTTAATTTTGGGGCTGAAATCCTCTTATAAAGCTATAGAGAAGAATATAATTGATGCATCAGACTCTTTTTCCCTGTACCTCATTGAAAGTATGAGGAATTGAAGTGTTCAGACTGTAGATATGAGCAAAGGCCTCTATGGTAAAGTAAGCAGATGTTGAAGTAGCTGTGATCTCATGAGAAGTTTAAACAGAGAGAGAGAGAAGAGTGATGAAGACCCTTTAGCCCCAGGGAGACAAGAAGATCTCTGTTCCCAGAGATGAAGATGATCTCAGAGATAGATGAAGAGAACCTTTCCTCTTGAACAGCCCATCCTTAAAGTACTACCCCATAAGTTGACGTGGCCCATAAACACAGCTGTAAAAAAAAGCTGTGAGAGATAGGAGAGAGTTCATAATTGCAGATTTTTCTGGCAGCTACTATTCATAGAAATTAAAAACCACAAGAAAACTGTTTTCTTGTAGAGAAGTGTCCATAAATTGGCAAGAGGGACTCCTCTCCCTAAGTGAACTGAAGAAAGACTATTGTAGAAGTAATAAACTAAATTGTTCCTGTACGTTGTGAGTGAGAAAGAAAGGTTGTAGGGGGAAGGAGAAGTGTTCTAAAAGTTTTCTTCTGATTCTTATTTTTCTTTCTTTTAGTTACTGTTAATAAATTTTGCTTTATCCCCTTTTAAAGTTTTGAGCCTGCTTTACCTTCCTCCTAATCCTATCTCACAACAAGAAATGAGTGAGTATATTCTAGTGGGTGCACAGGCATTTGGCCAGTGTTAAACTCACTTCATCAATTGATGCATTGACAGAGAAATCTCAGATTAGCGAAGCAAAACCACTACAGTAAATAATCCCCAACCCTCAGGTGCTGGGGACTGATCATGGATCATCATCCTCCTGCCTGGTACAGGAGGAGCAGATAATTCCTGATGGATCCAAGCACTGCCTTTCCCTTGGAGAGCCCATGGAATGGTGCCAGTGGGTGTCAGGACACAGCCAGGTCCAAGTCCTAGTTAGAACAAAGCCAGATCCAGGCAGGTGGGTGCTGGCAGGACAAACAGACACAGCAGAATGCTGGAGGATGGTGAGACAAGGCCACACTCTGCAGCAGGGGAGGGGTTCTGGTTACCTGGGGGGGGGGTGTGTGGGTGCAAGCAGAGCTCTGAGCTGCCAAGGCCTGGGGGCGGGGGGAAGGTGCCTGGTGCCTGGGGAAGGGATGGATATGAAATAATGGCTTGATGCTTTGTCTTCATGGGTTTAGCCTTGTGGATCACTGTGGTGGGAGGAAGTGAAGTCAGACCCCCAGCAGGGTTTAACCCCCTGGGCAAGGCTTTGCCAGGCTGTCCTACTGTCCCACCAAACCCAGCCTGGCCCCAGGGCAGGGGAACAATCGCTGGGAGGGGGAGAATTTCCTGGGTGTTGCAGCAGACAGACTCTTCCTCTGCCAAAACCGGGGGTCTGGGTGGCCTGGACATCTCCAGGCATCACCCACTAGAGCCCAAATCCTGGTCCCACTGCAGGGATGCTCTGCCTCTCTCCCCTCCCACTGCTGAGCAGGAGAAGCTGTGATGGGAGCACTGCCCAGCTCTGGGAAGGGTAAGGAGGGTGAAAATATTGGCATGAACCAGTGGGAGCAAGATGGGAACCATGAGAAAACCTTCCCAGCCTGTTTTGTACTTCACACACTGAATCACAGCCCTGCCATAGTCTCAGTCACCTCGAAGGTGGGAATGCTTCCCAAGGGACCATAATGGGAAGTGGAATGGAGCATGGTGATGCTCCAAGAAGAGTGTTCTGATCCTGCCCAGAGATTCAGTGGAGCTGGGCTTCCTGCTGGGAAGTGTTTCTGAGCACTTTCGGGAAAAACCCCTGTGTGATCACACACACCCAGCCCTGACCATCCGCATCCATGGCACCCAGTGCCTTAATCCATGCATCCACATCATATGTTCGCAGTGAACAGAGTTTCATGAAAACAAGCCTTCTTCACCTAAGCACGCGGCCTTAAAGCCCTTCCTTCCCGGCCGTCCCTTCCCTCTCCCTTCCCTTCCCTTCCCTTCCCTCCTTCCCTTCCCTCCCTTCCCTTCCCTTCCCTTCCTTCCCTCCTCCCTTCCCTTCCTTCCCTTCCCTTCCCTTTCCCTTCCCTTCCCTTCCCTTCCGTCCCTTCCTTCCCTTCCCTTCCCTTCCCTTCCCTTCCCTTCCCTTCCCTTCCTCCCTTCCCTTCCCTTCCCTTCCCTTCCCTTCCCTTCCCTTCCCTTCCCTTCCTTCCCTTCCCTTCCCTTCCCTTCCCTTCCCTTACCCTTCCTTCCCTTCCCTTCCCTTCCCTTCCCTTCCCTCCCCTCCCCTCCCCTCCCCTCCCCTCCCCTCCCCTCCCTCCCTCCCCTCCCCTCCCCTCCCTCCCCTCCCCTCCCCTCCCCTCCCCTCCCCTCCCCTCCCCTCCCCTCCCCTCCCCTCCCCTCCCCTTCCCTCTGCAGCCAGGCTCTGCTGCCATCCTGGCCACAGCCATAGGTCACTCCCTCTGAGCCAGTAATCCTAGAAAAGGCAGGAGGCACAGGCAGGAGTCAGCTGGAGCATGGAGAGCTGCAAACACTTGGGCTGGAGCCTGCTCTCAGCTCCTCTGGGGTTCCACTGGGGGAGGGACCATAGCTGTGCCAATGGAGCAGCTGCTGCCAAGTCCAGGGACGATATGGAGTTCCTGAACGGGAGGGGAATCCTTGGGCAGCCTTGCCCACCATCACACTCCTGGTGGCTGATGCATCCCAGCACAGGACTGGATGCTCTGGACTCACGGTGAAGGGCTTCCTGTTCTATCTAGACAAGTTCACTTCCAGATGTGGAAGTCTGAAATGACCAGAGAAGTTAAATCCCAGCACTGGTTGAGACCGATCCCAAAGAATTTTAAAAACCACTTGCAAGCTGCCCACTCTGTCAGCAGCTGTGGATCAGAGCCACTGTCCCCACAGAGCCGCTCAGGCTGGGCTGTTCTGGCAGTTCTGCCTCAGTCAGCCCTGAAGGATGTTTGGGAATTGTCCAATACAGTGGGAATGGGGATGGCAAAGATCACGGTATTCCAAGGGGAAGCTGGAGAGGCAGCCCCCAGGACTGCTCAGGAGGCAGCAGGGCTGGGTCCTGGCAGGGGAGAACAGACCCAAGGGAATAACCCATCCCCATTTTCCAGGGCTCAGGTATGCCTGCCTCCTCCAGCTACTCTTGCCTAAGTTCATCATGGGAGAAAGGGAAACACCACATGGAGCAAAGTCCACTAATGTTTGGGCAGTCTAATAGTTGATGTCACGTAAGTGATACAGAGTCCTCCATTTAGGGATGCACTCAAAACCCACCTCACAAAAACTTCCTATACAGTTCTCTCCTCTGGTGCCGTGCTCACCTCCACATGTCCCTGTGGGGCTCTGGGACTCAGACCTGGCCTGGAGTGCACAGGTTCCTCACCAAGTCACAGAGGGGTGGGGGAGTCACCAGAGAGAGGGGAAGTCAGAAAGGGGTGGGAGGAATCACAGAGTTGGAGAGTCACCGTGGGTCACCAGTGTCCTCAGCCCTTTGTTAGGAGGAATCTGATGTTCAGGTGGATTTCTTCTGTCCTCCCTTTGGGATACCCTGAACATTACAGCCCCTGGGTGGGCAAGATAGGTGGTGTCTCGTTTGAAAGAACCATGTCCTGCTAAGTGAGGCACAGCCTCCCTTGAAACAGAAAATGTAACCCCCCTCCCTGCCAATTATTATAATTTTGAATTAGGGGCTCTCAAGCAAAGATATGGGAGTAAGGATTACAGTTCTTCAGTAGGAAAAGTTACAAATAACAAATGCAAGATTACAATTACACACCACAACAACGAAAAAACACTGGCCAGAGCGAGCAACAGGCCCTGAACCCCCTGTGTGTCAGGGTGGTGGCACAGTCCCCATCCAGGGGGGCTCAGGGTGGGGGCACAGTCCCCTCCCAGGGGGCTCAGGGTGGTGGCAACCGTCCCCATCCCCAGGGGGGCTCAGGGTGTGTGGCACAGTCCCCATCCCAGGGGGGCTCAGGGGTGGTGGCACAGTACCCTTCCCAGGGGGGGCTTCAGGGTGGTGGCACCTCCCATCCCCGGGGGCTCAGCCCTCCTGCAGTGCCAGCTGTGGTTTCTGCTGGAGCAGGGATCCCGGCACAAGGGGGTGAGTTTCCTCTGCAGCGCCAGGGCTGCTGGAGATGGGCCTGCTCTCAGCTCCTGCTGGGGTTCCACTGGGGGAGGGACCAGAGCTGTGCCAATGGAGCAGCTGCTGCCAAGTCCAGGGACAGATATGGGAGTTCCTGAAAGGGAGGGGAATCCTGGGGCAGCCTGAGCCCACCAGTCACACTCCTGGTGGCTGATGCATCCCAGCACAGGACTGGATGCTCTGGACTCACGGTGAAGGGCTTCCTGTCTAGTCTAGACAAGTTCACTTCCAGATGTGGAAGTCTGAAATGACACAGAGAAGTTAAATCCCAGCACTGGTTGAGACCGATCCCAAAGAATTTAAAACCACTTGCAAGCTGCCCAGCTCTGTCAGCAGCTGTGGATCAGAGCCACTGTCCCCACAGAGCCTGCTCAGGCTGGGGCTGTTCTGGCAGTTCTGCCTCATCAGCCATGAAGGATGTTGGGAATTGTCAATACAGTGGGAATGGGGATGGCAAAGATCACAGGTATTCCAAGGGGGAAGCTGGAGAGGCAGCCCCCAGGACTGCTCAGGAGGCAGCAGGGCTGGGTCCTGGCAAGGGGAGAACAGACCCAAGGGAATAACTCCACCATTTTCCAGGGCTCAGGGTATGCCTGCCTCCTCCAGGCTACTCTTGCCTAAGGTTCATCATGGGAGAAAGGGAAAACACCACATGGAGCAAAGTCCACTTAATGTTTGGCAGTCTAATAGTTGATGTCACGTAAGTGATACAGAGTCCTCCATTTAGGGATGCACTCAAAACCACCTCACAAAAACTTCCTATAAGTTCTCTCCTCTGGTGCCGTGCTCACCTCCACAATGTCCCTGTGGGGCTCTGGGGACTCAGACCTGGCCTGGAGTGCACAGGTCCCTCAGCCAGAGTCACAGAGGGGTGGGGGAGTCACACAGAGAGAGGGGAGAGTCAGAAAGGGGTGGGAGGGAATCACAGAGAGGTGGGAGAGTCACCGTGGGTCACCAGTGTCCTCAGCCCTTTGTTAGGAGGAATCTGATGTTCAGAGTGGGATTTCTTCTGTCTCCCTTTGGGATACCCTGAAGCATTACAGCCCCTGGGTGGGCAAGGATAGGTTGGTGTCTCGGTTTGAATAGACCAGTGTCTGCTAAGGAAGGCACGAGCCTCCCTTGAAACAGAAAATGTAAACCCCCTCCCTCCAAATTATTATAATTTTGAAATTAAGGGGCTCTCAAGCAAAGATATGGGAGTAGGAATTACAGTTCTTCAGTAGGAAAGTTAAAAATACAAATGCAATATTACAAACAACAACAACAAAAAAAACACTGCCAGAGTGAGAACAGGCCCTGACCCCCTGTGTGTCAGGGTGGTGGCACAGTCCCATCCCAGGGGGGCTCAGGGTGGTGGCACAGTCCCATCCCAGGGGGGCTCAGGGTGGTGGCACAGTCCCATCCCAGGGGGGCTCAGGGTGGTGGCACAGTCCCATCCCAGGGGGGCTCAGGGTGGTGGCACAGTCCCTTCCCAGGGGGGCTCAGGGTGGTGGCACAGTCCCATCCCAGGGGGCTCAGCCCTCCTGCAGTGCCAGCTGTGGTTCTGCTGGAGCAGGGATCCTGCACAAGGGGGGAGTTTTCCTCTGCAGCTCCAGGGCTGCTGGAGATGGGCCTGCTCTCCCTCTGGGAATGCAGGGCAGCAGAAAGCTGCTCCTCTGGGAATGCAGTGGGCAAAGGCTGCTGGGCTGTTCCCAGGTCAGATTGGATCCAGGTAGGAATGCTTGGCTCCTCCCATGGGTGGAGCATCTCTCCCTGGGACGATGGAATTGGATCAGCCCTGCAGGGACACTCAGTGGCCATGGACAGCAGAGATCTCCTGGAGGGAGGGTTGGCTGTGGGAGAGATAAAGAAAAAACTGCCTCATGAACAGCAGAGAACTGCCCAGGTCTGACAGATGGGGACAGAACACACAGCCCCATTTCTGACATAAGACAGTTGGGTTTAAATCCACACAGGGACTTCACCTATCACGTTCCATCCTGGGTTGCAGACATCTCACTGGTCAGGAGCTGGGCTGTGTGGGGATCAGACTAATCAGCAGCTGAGACCCAGGAGTTTTGGACTCCCTGTATAAGGACACTCAACAATAAAACACCCTGCTGTCCTGTGGAACTTTGAGGTGTGTGTCTTATCCTGGTCTACAACCACTGACCCCACAGAACATGTAGATTCTAACTAAATCAGTGGTGATCCTGACGTGATATGACTCAGCCAGACCCCATGGGCACAAGGGGAGGAGACAGGCTGGTGTGCAAGCAGAGCCACCCGAGAGACCAGGGGTAAAGCTGAAGAAATAATTAAAAGGCATGTGTGGAGAGCCGCCAAACCAGCAGAAATCTGGAAATAACCAGAGGCGTGCACAAAGAGACTCCCAAATTATACAGCAAGCAGAGCTGTTTTGTGGCAGAAAGCTGCTAAAAAATGCAAATTTCCGTTGTATATACCCATTTTAAATAGAAGAAAAACTCCACTGAAAAAAATGGGAGGATCCATCTCCATGGAGAAACATTCTGCGATACAGGTATGCACCTATTTTCTAAGGGAGTGGGACATAGATTATGAACAAGAAACTTTATTAGATCTGGTAATATGGACAAAAAATTGGGGATTGGAACCTACCAAAGAGAATGCATTAAATATACATACATGGACACAGACTGGTAAATATATAATGGACGCAACTTACAAAGGTGACAAAAGTGCAGTTACAATCCTAAAACTTTGGAAACTGATATTGAATTTAATAATACGGATAAAAATTGAGATGAGTGACAAGGAATGGGCGCTGGGAAAAGCAGCCATGCCACGCTGCACGGTGCTGAATGGGCACCATGTGCAAGATTACACAACAGTGGGGCCTGGAGGGACAGCCAAATCCTAGTGGGTGGTGAGAGCCTGCACAGAGCCAATTCTTCAGCGTGTGCGGGCAGTGCCACAGCTGGCAGCGCAGCCCCAGAAAGTGGTGGGGGTCCAGCAGGCAGAGAGAGTCTGTGTGCTGGCCATGCCACAGTGGCTGCCAGTGCCCACGGGGGCAGCATGCTGGACTGTGCAACTCACCCAGGAGCAGAGGAAAACACAGCCATGGCACCCACTCTAGTCTGCTGCTGAGCTGGGCTGACTTGCTGTTACCTCGTTTTGAGGGGTCCCATGATGAGGGAAGAGACGACAACGTTGACTCCATGTACCAGAAGGCTTGATTTATTATTATATGATAGATAATATATAAAAACTATACTAAAAGAATAGAGTGAAGGATTTCACTACCAAGGCTATGCTAAGAATAGAAAAGGAATCTGTCCTCCCAGCCTGAGGCGGCCGGACAGGTGTTCTGTGATAGGCTCTTAATTGGAAACAGTTTGACGGGGCCAATCACAGACCTCGCCTGTTGCATTCCACAGCAGCAGATAAGAATTGTTTACAGTTTGTTCCTGAGGCTTCTCAGCTCTCAGGAGAGGAAAAATCCTAAGTAAAGGATTTTTCATAAAACATGTCGGTGACAACTTGCCACCTGGCCACCCTGGGTTATCACCCCAGGTTGAGCTGTGCCACCACAGCAGCCGAGCACCCTGGGACCATTCTGCAGTGCCACGCGGTCCCCGGGGCCGCCCCTGCACTTCCTGCACCGGGCTGCTGTGCTGGGTTGGACCATGCTGCTGTTTTGGGCGGGCACACCACACCACCCCACCCCGTGGGACCAGACCATGCCCTGTGCTGTCATGTTGGCACTCCCCACTACCACACCTGCACCAGGACCTCCTCCTCCTCCTGAGAGAGAGTGGGCCGGCCCCAGAGCCACTCCTCCATGGGGCATGGCCGTGCTGTGGCGGTGCAGCAGAAGCAGGAGCCACCGCCTTCCCGAGAGCGTCGAGGAAGGATGGATAGCTGGGCAAGCACCAAATGCTCACGTCACCAGGTGGTGAATGCAGCTCAGCAGAATGAAGAGACAGGAGGGGTTATTCTCAAACCACGACAAGTTCCAAAGGTGGTTCATTGGCCAACACACTGAAGGAGTCTAGGGACAGAAGAAACAAGAACAAAGGAGTGTCCGGGGTTTTAGATGGGACAAGGGGGCGGAGCATCAGATCTGAGGGCCAATGTGTAGAGGGACCAGGGGCAGTACAAAGGCATGTTACAGGGAAACAAACAACTGGGATTCAGGGGAGGTGCAGCAAGGAATAAGGACCAATGAGGTAGACAGGTGTGAAGAACATTCTGGAACTGGGGAGGAGAACAGGGATGATGTAACTGGGGTTATTACATAATAAAGCAAGGGACTGTGGGAGAGCATTTCTCTGGGTTGCCCTATTTTAAAGATTAATCTCTTCCCAGGGCATCCCAGTTTCTGCATCCCTTTTGTTGTTCTGGGATGCAACACCATGTCTCTAGTGGGCGTGGTCCCACCCCAATCCAGCCCCCGATGGCCATGCCTTCTTGCTGTTCTGGCACGGGGGTGGGCCCCAATGAGACCTCACTACAGGTGCCCATATGCCGAGCTTATGTCACTCCTGCAAATACACCACGACCAGCAAGTCCTAGCACAACAGTGCCAAGTCCCAGTCCCAGCCCCGATCCCACCAGAGCCTCTCCAAGCCTTTCTACATCCAAAGTTTCCCAGGGCTGTGGGAGGAGAACCAAATGATACCAAGAGAGGCAGTGCCAAGTTCTTGCCCCACATACGTCAGCAAAACCTCATAGCTCCCCCACCTGCTACTGCTTTAACTCTACCAAGGCTCTCGTACCCGACAAACTCTAGTAAAGCGATGCGGAGTGAAAGAAAGGATCAGGCTAGTTTAACAGCCCTTCCTCAAAAGAGAAGGCTGCAGCATTTGCATGTGCTGGGGTTGAAACTGATTCATGTGGCATGTCTTTGCTAACTAATTCTATTGCAGTCACTATGGAAGTGTTAAGTCAATATTTCAAATATGGGCTACTGTTTAAGGAATATGGGTTAAGATTTGTGGTAGAATATTTAATGGTTTTGCTTTTGTGTATTCTGCAAGCATATTTACTTCAACAACCTGAAATTCTTTTTTCCTCTTCCAAAAATCTCACTATTTTGGTTATAGAATTTCAAAATCTAAAATAAATAATTTAGGTTCCGTCCAACCTCAAGAGACAACTTCATAGTGTCCTTAGATGTCAAAATGATTCACTTTTGTTATCTCTCTTCTACAGTACTACAGACTATCTGTGTGTATAGTTTTAAATTGGTTTGTTTGTAATAGGAGGGTAAATGGTGCTTTCAAGAGATTTATTTATGTGTGTACATAGTTATAGTTGTTTATAGGTTTTTTATAGCATCATTGATTGTTTAGCTGAAGGTAAATAGCAAAACCACCTATTCTATAAAAATTTATTTTAATTATATGATAGGGAAGCCTGCCCAGTCTAGGTTTCAGCTTTAGCCAAGCTGTGGCCTTTACTGGCAGGAGAGGTGTTCCCTGGCCAGGCTATGGCTTTGACTGGCAGGGAAAGTTATCAAAACCAGGTGTTTCCATACAAAAAAGATGAAAGCAAGCCACATTGACTAGCTAATTTGGCTTAGCAAAAGTTGAACCCTTTTCCTTTGAGATAATCTTGGAGGCTTTGTCCAGAAGAAGCTCTCCAAGTCCTCATTGTGAGAAAGAGGTCCCTCAGCAATGGCAGATCCTGGGTGATGGTAAAGCATACCGGCAGTTGTACATATTTTGTTCTTGTTATAATTGCTGGAAAGAAGAAAGGGGGAGGAGAGGGGTGGATGTACAACCCTCTCAAAGGTCTTGAGTGTTCTCATGTTCTCATATTTTTTCTCATGTCTTTCAATCAATTTACAACAAAATGACAAAAAATTTTTCCTGATTACAAATTGTTTTCCTAGTAGTTGGGGTCTTTCTAACAATTCTAAGGGTTAAAGGGTTTAGTGCTTTTAGTGTTAAATTGTAACCTTGCAACTTCTAAGCAAATAGCCTGTGACATGCTGGCCTGAGTTCTCCCTCAACAGCTCCTAGAGGTGAGTGCTGCAGCCGCAGTGATACATGAGAAACATTTCTAACCGAGAAAGCTGAATTTGGCAGATTGAGTAGAACACTTGTGTTGTCTTTGTCATCCTACCAGGTAACAAAGAACACTTGTACATTTTTTTAATATAACTGAAAGTGTGAGTTGTAGCGTGCCAGTCCCTGGGTGGGCAAGGATCGGAAGGATTTAAATCGACGCAGGGACTTCCCCTATCACGTTCTGTCCTGGGCTGCAGTGTCTTAGGTCAGAAATGCAAGATGTGGCTGGGGCTGTGTGTTCTATCCCCATCTGTCAGAGCTGGGCAGTTCTCTGCTGTCCATGGGGCAGTTTTTTCTTTATCTCTCCCACAGCCCACCCTCCCTCCAGGAGATCTCTGCTGTCCATGGCCACTGAGTGTCCCTGCAGGGCTGATCAAATTCCACCATCCCATGGGGAGATGCTCCACCCAGGGCAGGAGCCAAGCATTCCTACCTGGATCCAATCTGCCCTGGGAACAGCCCAGCAGCCTTTGCCCACTGCATTCCCAGAGGAGCAGCTTTCTGCTGCCCTGCATTCCCAGAGGGAGAGCAGGCCCATCTCCAGCAGCCCTGGAGCTGCAGAGGAAAACTCCCCCCTTGTGCAGGATCCCTGCTCCAGCAGAACCACAGCTGGCACTGCAGGAGGGCTGAGCCCCCCTGGGATGGGACTGTGCCACCACCCTGACACACAGGGGGCCAGGACCTGCTCTCACTCTGGAAGTGATGCTGTGTATTACTGCATTTGTATTTTTATATCTTCTTTTATTTTTTCATTTTTTTCCTACTGAAGAACGGTAATTCCTACTCCCATATCTTTGCTTGAGAACCCCTTAATTCCAAAATTATAACAATTTGGAGGGAGGGGGTTTGCATTTTCCTTTTCAAGGGAGGCTCGTGCCTTCCTTAGCAGACACCTGTCTTTTCAAGACATTCAGACATCACCCTGGTCAGGAGCTGGGCTGTGTGAGGATCAGACCAATCAGCAGTTGAGACCGTGGAGTTTGAACTCCCTGTATAAGAAGGCTCTCAACAATAAAACACGCTGCTGTGACGTGGTGTGTGTCATCCCTGTCTCTGACAACTGACCCTGTGAAAAACATGGAACATCACATTGTAACACCCCACAGTTATTCTTTTATGCTCCCTCTTCCTAAATTTCTGGATAAAGTCTGAAAGCTTCACAGGAGCCTCCCATAGCCCAAAGGGCTCTTTTCATCCTACACAACAGCCTGGGTTTGTTCCACCATCACCATCACAGCGTTTGTCCCAGCAGGAGTAGCAGCAGCAGCTCCTCGATTGCTCTGGGCTGTTGTTGGTGCCTGCTGAAGGCAGCTCAGGCCAAGACCGGCTCAGACTGGCCCTGACACTCCATGTCAGTGAAGGCCTTTGGCTTCCAGCTGGGAATGTCAAAAACTGTGTTTGCTGGGTGGCACTGCCACCACTACCAGGGACACACACCCCCACCCCCACACCTTATCCCAGCCTGGCTGCTCCATTTGTGGCACAGGTGGTGCTTTCACACAGCGTTATGCACAGGGCCTGTTTCCCTGGCACTGCAGGTGCTGTGGGACCCTTGGGTTTCCCTGCAGGCACAGCATGGGTGTGATCAGCCCCAGACAGGGACAGGGAGATGCTCAGCCTTTTTCCTGACCACTGCAGCAGTGATGGGCAGACATCTGTCTATTCCTGGCTGCACCAGAGCTGAGCACAAAGGGGCAGCTGTGAAGTGGGAGCCTTCCCCTGTCTCCCCCATATTTCTCATTCAGAAATTACCCATAAATCATGGAATTATAGGATGGTTTGGGTTGGAAGGACCCTTAAAGCCCATCTTGCTCCCCTCCCCTGAAAGGCTGCCTGATAAAAGCAAGTGCCTTGTGTCCTGAAAAATCCCTTCCAACAAAACCCCACCTTTGAGCAACTCCTGTTGGAAAGAGCCCTCATCTTCCTCTTCAAACCAGGGCAGGAGCTTCACCCAGGACATGGAGGTGCAGAATAAACTCATTTCCTGTCTGTGTGAATCCCAGAGCCAACCCAGTCACTGGGATGTCCTCCCATGTGGACACTGGAGGTCCAGGGGTCCCAAGGGTGCTCTGGGTTTGGTGAGTAAAGGGAGGCTCCTGCTATTCTCCTGCATTTCCAGAGGTGCAGTTTTGTCTGCACAGCTGCTCCTTGGGTTGCTCATTGTGCTTTTCCACAATGCTGGTGACAAACAGAGCTGGCAGCAGCCCTGGGGACCGGGGAGGGACAGGAGGGGGATCCCACCTCTGTCCTTGTATCCTGCCATGCTCTGCCTGGCCGAGAGGTGCCAGGCTGGGGCTGCCCAGCTTTGCCAGCCCATCCTGACCCACGAATTGTAGCCAGAGGGGAGATGGGGCCCAGCACAGCCAAGCTAAGGGCCAACAATTCCATTTTTCACTTCACCCAGAGCTGGGGACGCCTGGACCTGTCAAGCTCTTGGCAAATGTCCTCGTGGGGGGACATCCCAATGACTGGGTGGCTCAGGGATTGCAACACTGACATGGCATTAACTTTGCAGCACGGGGATGCTGAGGTGAGGCTGTGGGTGTGCCACACTCCTTGACCCACCTCCTTGTACCTCCCCTTTGTGGGGACCAAGCCCATCAATGCCCTGAACAGGGAACATTCCCAGCTCCACTCCAGGAATCCTGTCAGGAACAGAGACAGTGCCAAAGGCTTCAAGAGAAGCTCGTGTGCTGCTCATCCCCTGCCTGTAGTGAATGCAGAGCTCCCTCATCAATTCCCACTGCTCCAAACACTTAACTCAGGTCTCTGACAACATTATGCTGTCCAAAAATAATGAGATTTTAAAAATTAATAAACTCAGGTGCTGTTTATTTGCCTTCTTTTTTTGTTTTTTTTTTTTTTTTTGGCTGCTATGCATTGTGTTTCCAGCTTTTTTCTGCAGTCACAAGCTTGGCTCTGATATGATTTTCATTCAGGATCGAGTGTCCCATGTAATCCCCTGACTCTTGCAGCTGGGGCTGTGAGAGAAGAGCAGCTCTCTAAGGGCTGAACCATCAGAGCTGCCAGCCCTGGGCAGCCTTCTCCAGCTGAGAAAGAAGGGCTGGGGATGGGGATGGAGCTGGAGATGGGGGTGGGGATGGGGCTGGAGATGGGGGTGGGGATGGGCATGCTCCTGAGAACACTGAGGACTTGGAAATTAATGAATCCCTTCACCTGCAAATGCTTCCCCTTTGGGTTTGGTGACCCTGCCCATGACACAAGGGGATTCTGCTCCTCAGCAAATCCCAGGATAGAACTCCCCACCATGGGATGGGTCAGAACATTCCTGCACCCACAGGCTGAGCAGGGTCTGAGGTTCTTGTGGGGAGGTCAAGAGGAGCTGCCTGGTCCCACCTGGCCACTGCTGCCACAGGTGTACTCACAGAGAGGGAATGACTCCTGTGCCTGTGATGGCAAAGCCAACATCTGCTGGGTTTGGCCATGATATGGGGCAGGGTAATGCTTGGGAACACCCAAACAATCCCACACCATGGATTAAAAGGGACCTTATTGCTCCTCCAGTCCCACCCCTGCCATGGGCAGGGACACCTCCCACTGTCCCAGGTTGCTCCATCCAGCCTGGCCTTGGACACTGCCAGGGTTGGGGCAATACCCAAAGCTTGGTGAATTTCAGCAGATTCAAACATTTGCCCAGCAAATAACACCAAATTCTCACTTGTCCTTTGCACTTTTTCCACTGAGAATTCACTTCCTCACCTTACTAGTAGCGCTGCTGGGAGCCCTCTATTTTCCCAAAGGAGTAGAGCAGGACTGGCCCCTCAGCTGTCCTCCTCTTTGTCCTTATGTCACTGCTGTGCCCAGATCTGATCTCTTTCCCAGTGCACCACCCCAAGGGATGGGATTCAGTCCTGTGCTTCTCCTTCTGCCCCTGTCAGACAGATATGCTGAGAAGCTCTGCAGGAGAAATTAATTTCTTTTTTTCTGAAAGCTGAGAAAAATGAGATGAACAGGTTGCCCAGAGCTCCTCCTGGATCCCTGGAAGTGTCCAAGGCCAGTTGGACAGGGCTTGGAGTCATCTGGGACAGCAGAAGGTGTCCCTGCCTGTGGCAGGGTGGCACTGGACAGGCTTTAAGGTCCCTTGCCACCCAAATCATCCTGGGATTCTCTGAAGTCCCAACATCCTTCAGCAATAAATGTGTGAGTGCTGACCCCTCCCAGTGCCCAGTTCTCTTTGTTTGTACTCCACAAACAAGAGGCTGTGGCTGTCCCTGGAGAGCCCTGCTGTCCCCAGGACTGACAAGGCTGGCCAGCCAGGTTTCAGGCTCTTGTCCAGCCCAGGACTCTGCAGCCATGCAGGAGCAGCTCTGACTCATCCCGGCCTGGATCAGCTCCAGGACATTTCCACAGTCCCCAGAGCAGAGACCTTCAAGAAAAGGATCCTTGGGAAATGTCAACATTTGTGCACATATTTGTTTCCTGTTTTGTATCGGTGACAAACTGCACAGCCAGAGTTTGATAGTGCTTTGATGGATTAAAGTCAGTTTTATTCCTCTTTTGCTTTGCCATGCTGTCAGAATGGATAATGCAGATTCCCACATGGCAGCACATCCCCTGGGAGAAGAAAGCCGTGCCATCAGCCTGGCTGGATTACAAGGCTCCTGCCAGGCCTCTGCGAGGCAGGCAAGTCTCCAGAGCCCAGCACCTGGGCTTGGAACTCCTGGCTGGAGAGCAGGACTTATAAACTCCCTGAACCTTTCTCCTTTTGGCTGTGGGTGAGTCCTGGGCAGCCCCTCCCCACTGACAGACACCTGCAGGGTGGCACCAAACCAGGGGTGAGTGCAAGGGTAAAACCCAGCAAGGCAAGGAGCAGGCAGAGTTCCTCACTGGGAGATGAAGCGACAGGTAAAGGTTTTCCACATCAATGCTGAGCATAAAAAACTGCAATTTATAGCACAGCTCAGTTCACAGTCCAAGAGAGGGACCTGTGGATGCAATACAGAAATACATCCATCTACACCACAAATCTGGTCATGTATGAACATGGAGTCATCAAATCATTAAGTTTGGAAAAGCCCTCTAAGATCTTTGAGCCCAGCACTGATAGGTTCCACCAAACCCACCAAGCCACGGCCCCCAGTACCACATCCACACTGAAGGGATGAAGACTCCAAACCCCCCTGGGCAGCTGTGCCAGGGCCTGACTGCCCCCTCCATGAAGGAATTTTCCCCATATTCACCCTGAGCCTGCCCTGGCCCAGCCTGAGGCCGTTCCCTCTCCTCCTGTCCCTGTTCCCTGGGAGCAGAGCCCGACCCCCCCGGCTGTCCCCTCCTGGCAGGAGCTGTGCAGAGCCACAAGGTCCCCCCTGAGATTCCCTTTCTCCAGGCTGAGCCCCTTCCCAGCTCCCTCAGGTGCTCCTCATCACCCTCCATCCTCATTTGTTATCCCAGCAGTTATTATACAGAAAATAATTATGTTTAAGGAATAAATCAATTTGTTGGAGGGACAAAAAACTTTCCCTCCACATTCTGATTTTGCAGCTGATCAAGAAAATGAGGAGGGATTTTGTCCAGCACAGCCATTCTGAGTGCCTGGTGAGCTCAGTCTGTGGGACAAGAGCTGTCTGTCCCACACACAGTTTGCTGGGTAGATCTCAGCTGGGATTAAAAAATCAGGATTCACTGCACTGATAGGGCTGATTTGCATCTCCATGCTGGCATTTCACCCTGCACATCACAGATCTGTGTGACCCCTTCCTATTCCTGTTCCTAGATTCAGCATTCCATGCAATGCTGGTTGGCCTTTAGGCATAGAGACTGAGGGGACACCACAGCAGTGAAATGGCAGAGGCCAGGGCAAACGATTTGTGTCTATTATTTAGCTAAAGCAATTTTTGGGGACTGTTTTGGGGCCAGCAGCTTTTTTTAAATTGTTGTGGTTGTTCCCATCTGCAGTTTCTTGGTCAGTCATTGCTCATTGTCTTTTATTTATTTAGTGGAGGTGCTTTTGGTTCTTCTCCCTCCTCTCCCACACGTCCCAAGCAGTTGTTCAATGGGTGCACTGGTTGATAGATTTATCCGTCTCTCTGTCCATCTATCACTCTTTTTATCTCTGTTTATCCATTTGCTGTCTCAGTTTTGTAATTTTTATCAAATCTAATTTGTCACTTCTGTTTCCCCCCGGTACCATCAGAGGTTTCTCCAGCTCAGTGTCTCTGTTGGCTGTTCCCTCATTAGTGGGGGGTCCCTCATTAAAAAGGTTTGCACCAGTGGGCTGTGGTTGCTCCACCCCCCCTGGGGCTGGGGGCATTGGTGGCACCCAGGGGGAGGCAAATGCCAGCTGAGAGCCTGATTTGGCACAGGAAGGAGCAGGGGGCACACAGAGGCACTTGCAGGAAGGAGGAACACAGAGTGACACTCCCCAAGGCCTTTGGGGAGCATTAAAGAGAAAAAAGAGCCTAAGATATGCAAGGAAATGGAGGAGATGGGGATGGAAGGGCTTGTGGATTAAGATTGGCTGAGCCTGGACAAGTGTGGTACTTGGTGTCTTCAGGCAGCCTGGGAATAATGGCCTTGCTCTGCTAGGCTGGGTTAGCAAAGGGTTGCAGAACCCCTATGCCCAAAAAATGGCACAGAGCCTGCGAGGGGATGTTTCAGCAAGCCCTGAAAAAACCTTTGTGCCCAAAAAAAGGACCAGAACCTGAGAGGGGAGGTTTCAGCCAGCCCTGAACAAAGCCTGAGGAGCAGGAGGAGGCAGCTGGTGCTGCTCAGTTCAGGCTCTCTCCTGTGCAGAATGGACACAGCTCTGCTCCTCTAAGCTGGGACACAGGAGGTCTGGAGCTTCCCAGGGACCTTGGATGTTCTGGAGATGTCCCCGAGGCAGTGACCTTCCCTGCATGACAGGGAAGGCCTGGGAAGCACCTCTGGTTTTTGGGTTTTGGGTAGGTGGGAGCCCATGGGTGGGAGCTCTGGAGGGTAAAGGAGCTCAGGTGTTCCAGGAGAGCTGCCCCAGCAGAAGAATGGTCCCTTTCAGCTTTCAGGAAAGTCAGAAGTCCAGTTTGGCTAAAGAGGGAGCTCCTGCCTGAGCTCCAGCACAGGAAGACACTCAGAGGAAGGGGAAGGGCTGGGAAAGGTGGGGTGCAGAAGCATTGTCCCAGCATGCAGGTGAGGTGTTGGGAAAGCCAAACCTCATCTTGAACTGAAGGCTCCAAGGGATGTCAGGCATGGCCATGGAAAGGCAGGGATAACCAAGGGGGCTGGGCATGGGATGGGTCATGGAGTGACAGGGATGCAGAAAATGCTCAGTCAATGCCATCCTACTCACACAGCTCCATGTTGGCTCTTGGAGACTCTCTGCCCCAATTACCAAATCCCTATCAAAGGTCTTGGCTCCTTTTCATCTTTTCATGTGGCTAAAAGGACAATAGCAAACTCTCCAAGGTCTCATACAAAACCCTGGCTGATGTTTTTTCTCCATTTCCTTCTTCCACTAAAGAGTGGGGACAAAAATCCTGGATTTCCACAGCCTCTCCCATGTTCTCAGAATCATGGAATGGTTTGGGTTGGAAGGGACATTAAAACCCATCCAGTGCCACCCCTGCCATGGGCAGCGACACCTCCCACTGTCCCAGGCTGCTCCAAGCCCCAGTGTCCAACTTGGCCTTGGGCACTGCCAGGGATCCAGGGGCAGCCACAGCTGCTCTGGGCACCCTGTGCCAGGGCCTGCCCACCCTCCCAGGGAACAATTCCTAATTCCCAATATCCCATCCATCCCTGCCCTCTGGCAGTGGGAGCCATTCCCTGTGTTCTGTCCCTCCAGCCCTTGTCCCCAGTCCCTCTATAGCTCTCCTGGAGCCCCTTTAGGTGCTGGTGTTCTCCCAAAAGAGCAGAGACGCAGCACCACTCCCTGCCAGCCTGGCAAGGACACGTGTGCCATGTCCCCTGTATGTGTGTGCCATGTCCCCTCTGTGTATGTCATGTCCCCTGCAGGGCTCTCAGGGGCAGCTCAGCTGCCCAGGGCACAGAGAATTTGCTTCCAAGCTGAGGATTACACAGGAGGTTTAGAAACATTTCTTTGGGAATTTTTTTTAAAGCTTTTGTATTCTGCTCCGATGGTGCTTCTCTCCAAGCAGAATGAGCTCCCCTCACCCAAAAAAAAAAAAAAAAAAAAAAAAAAAGAAAAGGTCAGGCCAAGCCTGTGCTTGGATGGAATCCCTGGAAGTGTCGGGCTCCTTGTCTCCTTGTGCAGTTCAGGGATTCAGGAGCTTAAACTGGATTTCCACCAAGGACAGGTGCTCTGATTCCCCAGCCATGGCAGGGAGCATTTCACTGGGGCTGCAGAGCAGGAGTCTCCTCCTGTGCCTTAATCCCTGCTTAGGGCAGCAGCAAGGACGGGGAGCTGCCCCATTAACACTCCCTGGGCTGCCATGGGAAGAGCAGGGCAGGATGGCATGGTTAAAGGGCCGTTCATTCAAGTGTTCCATTTCCATCTCCTGCAGCGCTGTCAGGAGCTCTGCCGGGCACAGGAGGCAGTGCTGGTTAAATGTTCAGCCGTGCCTGTCTGGCAGTGCCGAGCCTGGGAATGATCCTGGCCCCAGCTGGCTGCCAGCGTGTCCCGTCAGGGTGGGATGGGAACAGAGAGGGTGCAGCCTCCTCACCCCAGCACAGCTGGGCAGTGGGGCAGCTTGGAAAGGGACTGTGTGCTCGCAGGGGGATGATTCAGATGATTTTCACAGACTCACAGAAGGTTCTAGGTTGGAAGGGACCCAAAGGACCACCAAGTCCTTTCGGACTTGGGGATAGCCCATGTGGGGATGGAGCCCACTGAGGGCTGTCAGCACCAGGCTCTGACCAGCTGAGCCAGCCCCAGCTTACCCACAGACAGAAGCTGCAGCTGGGCTCCATCCCTGGTGGGATTGGAGCTGTGAGAGGAGTCAGGATGGCAGCCTGAGCGAGCTGGGATGGGCTGGGGAGCTCCCCAGCTCTGCCCTGCCTCCCTTCCCATCCTGGCCCATGCCATGCCATGCCATGCCATGCCATGCCATGCCATGCCATGCCATGCCATGCCATGCCATGCCATGCCATGCCATCCCATGCCAGGCCTTTGTGGGGATGGAGCCAGGACATTCCATGTGCACAGGGTGTCCCAGCAGGTCCTGAGGGGGCTGGGGAGCTCAGGGAGCACAGCTATCAGCCCCCCACGTGGGCTCAGGGAGATCCCAAGCAGCTCAGGGCTTTCACTGGTGTCCAATCCTGCCACTACACAATGGGACATGACCCTGAGACCCACTGGGGATAACTTCCCTAGAGCTCAGCAGGGTTTATCTGCTGATCCCAGCCTTGGCAGGGATGGAGTCAGGGCACTCCACCTGCAGGGTGTCCCAGAGAGGCCCCAGGGGCTGGAAGGATCAAGGACCAGCAGGAGCAGGGCTTTGTGTCCCTTGCTGACTCGGAATTATCTGCACCCCACAGGTCTGGCAAAGGGAGGGGGATCATCCCCCACCCTCCCCAGGGCACAGAGGGCTCTGGCCAGCCTGACAGGTCCCTTCAGCCCCTCCAGGCTGGCTGCTGCCCCAGTTTCACCTCTTCCAGAAGTGCCTGCTGAAATAGCCATGGGCATCAGTGTCCTGGTGGCATCAGGCTCTGGGGGCTGCAAACCAGCCTGGATTCCTCTGGAGAGGAACAGACCGTGCTCATGTTGGTGAGTGCCAGGTGATTTCTCAGCTCTGGTGGCTTCTGCTCAGGGTCACATCAGGGGGACACAGGGGGCACTGCCAGGGAATCTCCCCAGCTATGAAATCAGACAGAGGCCTCAAAGCAAGAGACACTGGCAGTGTCAGGAAGCAGCAGAGCTGCAGTTGTTGGTGTTTTCTCCTGGAAAAAGACACTGTGGGAATTCTTCTGCCCACAGAATATTTTCCCACCTCCAGGCTCCATCCCAGGGATGCAGGCAATGACACATGGCTGCCTTGAGTCTCTGCTGCTGCAAGAGAAGGAGCTGGATGAACAGGAACCCCCCTTGGTTCCCCCCTGCCGTCACCCCCAAGAGAGAATTCCTGCTTGGAAGGGGCAGGGTGGCTGTGCTTGGGGCACTGCTGGAGGCACTTGGGTGTGGGGAATGTCTCAGGTGGGATCCAGCAGGAACCAGAGCAGACACAGCAACACCTCAGAGCTTCAGCCACTTGGGATGACAGCACCAGGAGGGGCCAGCTGGGAAAGGACCTCTGGGAGTCACCTGGGCCACCTCCTGCTCCAGCAGGGCCATCCCAGGGCTCAGGGCACAGCAGGGTGTGCTCACAGCTCTGCCATGGCCCCAGGGAGGAGCCCCCAGAGCCTCTCTGGGCTCTGCTCAGGGCTGGCACTGCCCAGGGCAGCAGTTCTGCCTCCTGGGCAGGGGCAGCTCCTGGGCTCAGCCCTGCCCGTGGCTCTGGGGCCATGGCTGGGCCTGGAGCAGAGCCTGGGCCTGCTCTGCCCTCTGCACACAGGGACAGACACACAGGGACAGACACACAGGGACACACAGACAGGGACACACAGACAGGGACAGACACACAGGGACAGACAGACAGGTACAGACTGGGGGACACAGGGACACACAGGGACACCCAGGGACAGACAGCCAGGGACAGGCAGCCAGGGACACCCAGGGACAGACAGCCAGGGACAGACAGGGACACAGGGACACCCAGGGACACAGCAAGGCCCAGCCAGGCACCCCCAGGGCTGAGGCCCCTCTCCCTGAGCTCCTCTCCAGGCTGAGCAGCCCCAGCTCCCTCAGCCTTTCCTGGCCCTTGCTCAGCTCCAGGCCCTTGCTCAGCCCTGCAGCCTTTAGGTGCTGGGAGGGGCTCTGGGGTCTCTCATCCCCAGCCCTTCCAGCCTGACTACATAGAGAGGAATAAACAGACATGGCTAAAATTTCTACACTCCACACAGGCCTTGGGCCTGCAACCCCCCAGGACAAGGGAAATTTTCCATTCCAGCTCCTCTAGGAGCCATCATGTGTCCAGGCAATGCAGGGGCATTGGAGATCAGACAAGTGAAGGATATAAGGAGCTTACAGGGTGGCAGAGAGTAGAGGAGCTGTGGGGGCATGGCAGGGTGATGAGCAGGGTGGGCAGGCCCTGGCACAGGGTGCCCAGAGCAGCTGTGGCTGTCCCTGGATCCCTGGCAGTGCCCAAGGCCAGGATGGACACTGGGGCTTGGAGCAGCCTGGGACAGTGGGAGGTGTCCCTGCCATGGCAGGGGTGGTGTGGATGGGCTTTAAGGTCTCTCCCAACCCAAACCAGTCTGCGACTCTGTGATTTTTTGACACTCAGCTCTTGATCCCCCTTTCCCTGCACACCCAAGCTCCCTCCTCCCTGCCTGGCTGCTCACAAAGCTGGGAGAGGCCTCGTTATGCTTAGAGCAGAAGGGTACCACGTCTTTCCCAGTGCCCCATTCAGCCTGCAGGAACTGGACACTGCAGGAACTGGGCACTGCAGGAACTGGGCACTGCAGGAACTGGACACTGCAGGAAGAGCACTAGGAGCTGCAGGAAGTGGGCACTGGGCACTGCAGGAACAGACCTCTGGGCCCCACAGGACCTGGGCACTGGGCACTGCAGGAATCAGGCCCATGGGATGCTCTTCCTCCTGTTCCCCAACCCAGACACCTCCCCCTGCTTTCAGCCCTTCCCTCCTGCCCCTGCCCATGTGAGAAATGCCCAGGTGCCCACAGGGCTGGATGTTCCTTCCAGGAGCAGAGCTCTGAGCTGGCTCCATGGCCCACGGCAGCAGCAGAGCAGGACTGGGCTGGAGGAGCCTCAGCAGGCAGGGCTGGCTGCCTGATGGATGCCTGGGGAAGGCTGAGCATGTTAAGCAGGCTCTGGGTGGCCACTCTTCCATGTGTCCTTCTTTAGCAGGAACTTGTAATGGGCAGCTGCCTTTGCCTGCTGTGAATTAAGGAAAACAGATGTGACATTTAAAGCTTCTCATGGCACCGTTGTGTGCTACCTAGAGCTGCCTTCTTTCAGCAAGGTCTGATAAAAATAATGAGCAGGTGACTCTCCTTGCAATTTCTTGACATTTATTTTCAGTGCCCTTAACTGCTTCATTCCCCAGAGTGCTGACAGCAGCACTGACCCACTCCAGGTAGGTGTTTTCACAAAGATTTCCTTTTGAGGACCAGATATCCCATGGAATCCCTCCAGGAACTGATCTGAATGGGCCAAACATTCCTGGTTTGTGTCACTGCAAACCTGCAGAGCCACTGGGACATAGCTCATGTAGTGAAGCCAGAGCTCAGATGAGGAAAGTTCAGCCCCAGATTCTGCACTGTGCCTGAATTTCCTCAAACTCCTTTTTTCCTCAGACTTCCTTTTCTCATCCCAAAATAGGGTCTGGAGCCCCAGGAGGGGCTGAGGGAGCTGGGAAGGGGCTCAGCCTGGAGAAAAGGAGGCTCAGGGGGGACCTTGTGGCTCTGCACAACTCCTGCCAGGAGGGGACAGCCGGGGGGATCGGGCTCTGCTCCCAGGGAACAGGGACAGGAGGAGAGGGAACGGCCTCAGGCTGGGCCAGGGCAGGCTCAGGGTGGATTTTGGGGAAAATTCCTTCATGGAGGGAGTAGTCAGGCCCTGGCACAGCTGCCCAGGGGGGTTTGGAGTCTCCATCCCTGGAGGTGTCCAAGGAAGGCCTGGAGGTGACACTCAGGGTTCTGGGCTGGTGACAAGGTGGGGAAAGGGCACAGCTGGGATTTGAAACAGCTGGAAGGACTCTTCTTACCTCAGGGCTTCTGGGGTTCTAGGAAAATGTCTGTGAGCACCCAACACACTGAGCCCATCCGGGAGGAATAGGCCAATGCCAGAGACATCGGAGGAATTTATTTGGGAAAATTACCTTGGTTTTAAAGCCTGGGTTTTCAGCAGCAATTTGACATGGATTCACAGAATATCACCTTGTAGGTGACCAAGCCAGAGAACCTCAACCTCCATCCTTCTCCTTCTAGGTCCATAACCAGCACCCAAGTCAGCCTGGCAACTGTGTGGCCTCCAGAGCTTGTCTCTGCTCTTGTGCCATGGCAGTGTCTGACAGAAGCCCTCAGCCAGCACCAGTGTCCCCCTGCTCTGCCCCCCATGTCCCTGGGACCTGCCTCTTGTCTTTAAAGGGGTCAGGTATCACCCACTGACCTTGGCCTGGGACATCCTCTCCAGAAACCCCCAGCTCTTCTCAGCAGGGCTCATTCCAGCTCACCTCCACAGCTGCACCCCAGGTCCTGTCCCACATTCACTGACAACTGCCCCAGGAAGGGACAGCTCCTCCTGGGGGCAGCTCCCATCCCTGCTCTGGGACAGGAACAGCTCCAGGGCACGGCTGGAGCTGGGCCAGGGCAGCTCAGGCTGGGATCAGGGAAAGGTTCTTCCCCCAGAGGGTGCTGGCACTGCCCAGGCTCCCCAGGGAATGGGCACGGCCCCGAGGCTGCCAGAGCTCCAGGAGCCTTTGGCCAGCACTGCCAGGGATGCCCAGGGTGGGGTTGGTGGGGGTCTGGGCAGGGACAGGGGTGGGACTGGATGATCCCTGGGGGTCCCCCCCAATTTAGGACATTCTGGGATTCTCCTTACAGAAGCATTTTTTGTCAAGTGTGGCATTTTCTAGCGTATTTCCCTCTGTTCAGGAGAGCAGCATTAACAGGATCACTTTTAGAACCTACTTTTAGGTGCTTGCATGCAGAAAGAAGATGAGCAACTTTTGATGGATAAATCCAGTTTTTCTTTCCTACTAATCCAGAATACCAAGGCTTTTCTGTTTCTCCTGTGAAAGCCCAGACAACCAAAAATTATATTTTAAAAAAGTCCTCATTTTTTATTAAAATTTTTGATTAAAAATAATCAGGTTTTTTCCAGACACTTTTCCAAATGTCCTTGAATTTTCCAGATTTTTTTTCCTTTTGCTCTCTTTCCCTCCTT